>NC_140578.1:252495-390337 GCF_057381845.1 Rhamphochromis longiceps | reverse complement strand
TCTCTCTCTCTCTCTCTCTCTCTCTCTCTCTCTCTCTGTTCCTCTCTCTCTCTCTCTGTTCTCTCTCTCTCTCTCTCTCTCTCTGTTCCTCTCTCTCTCTCTCTTGGTTCTCTCTCTCTCTCTCTGTTCCTCTCTCTCTCTCTCTCTCTCTCTCTCTCTCTCTCTCTGTGTGTTCCTCTCTCTCTCTCCCTCTCTCTCTCTGTGTGTTCCTCTCTCTCTCTCTCTCTCTCTCTCTCTCTCTCTCTCTGTCCTCTCTCTCTCTCTCTCTCTCTCTCTCTCTCTCTGTGTGTTCCTCTCTCTCTCTCTCTCTCTCTGTGTGTTCCTCTCTCTCTCTCTCTCTCTCTCTCTCTCTCTCTGTGTGTTCCTCTCTCTCTCTCTCTCTCTCTGTGTGTTCCTCTCTCTCTCTCTCTCTCTCTCTCTCTCTCTCTCTCCCTCTCTCTCTCTCTCTCTCTCTCTCTCCTCTCTCTCTCTCTCTCTCTCTCTCTCTCTCTCTCTCTCTCTCCCTCTCTCTCTCTCTCTCTCTCTCTCTCTCTCTCTCTCTCTCGCCTCTCTCTCTCTCTCTCTCTCTCTGTCTCCTCTCTCTCTCTCTCTCTGTTCCTCTCTCTCTCTCTCTGTTCCTCTCTCTCTCTCTCTCTCTCTCTCTCTCTCTCTCTCTGTGTGTTCCTCTCTCTCTCTCCCTCTCTCTCTCTCTGTGTGTTCCTCTCTCTCTCTCTCTCTCTCTCTCTCTCTCTCTCTCTGTTCCTCTCTCTCTCTCTCTCTCTCTCTCTCTCTGTGTGTTCCTCTCTCTCTCTCTCTCTCTCTGTGTGTTCCTCTCTCTCTCTCTCTCTCTCTCTCTCTCTCTCTGTGTGTTCCTCTCTCTCTCTCTCTCTCTCTGTGTGTTCCTCTCTCTCTCTCTCTCTCTCTCTCTCTCTCTCTCTCTCTCTCTCTCTCTCTCTCTCTCCTCTCTCTCTCTCTCTCCCTCTCTCTCTCTCTCTCTCTCTCTGTTCCTTTCTCTCTCTCTCTCTGTTCCTCTCTCTCTCTCTCTCTCTCTCTCTGTTCCTCTCTCTCTCTCTGTGTGTTCCTCTCTCTCTCTCCCTCTCTCTCTCTCTCTCTGTTCCTCTCTCTCTCTCTCTCTCTCTCTCTGTTCCTCTCTCTCTCTCTGTGTGTTCCTCTCTCTCTCTCTCTCCCTCTCTCCCTCTCTCTCTCTCTTGTGACCAGGAGATATTTTATTTTGTATTCTTATGATCACAGTTATAATTAGAAGTATCAATCATTAATCATTTACCATTGTGGAATCTGATGACAGTATAATCTTTGTTTTATATCTATGGTAATCTGAGTAAAGATTAATGTATGCAGGTTATCATCATTGTAATCAAGTCTCAAATGGTATCCACAGCATTGTATTCACCGTCCATAACTGGAGGGTCCAACAGGACCTTGTTCTAATTCATTTGCAGGCCTACATCAGAACATGCACATAGGGAGTTATGTAAACACGCACGTTCACCCTTATTTACACAGGGAGGTCATGTCAGGACATTCTCTAGTTGGACACACAGGCTCACAGAACTGCACAACATGACATGTCACACACTTGTTTTTCTCTAAAGTATCATCTGATGTTTGTATAAGGAGAACTTTGGACTATGGGGAGACTGTTATCATTTCCAGTAAGGTCTAACTGTGTGATGTCATCATGGGTTATATAAGGATGGGGAACGGTCCACTCTTTGGAGATCTGTGGCTGTACGCTTGTCTTCCCATGCTTCTGTCTTAGAAGCATGTAATAAAATCACTATGTTTGTCACCTACACGGACTCGGCTGTTTTTCCTTCTTACCCAAACTGAACCAGACGTAACACTCTCTCTCTCTCTCTCTCTCTCTGTTCCTCTCTCTCTCTCTCCCTCTCTCTCTCTCTCTGTTCCTCTCTCTCTCTCCCTCTCTCTCTCTCTGTTCCTCTCTCTCTCTCTCTCTCTCTCTGTTCCTCTCTCTCTCTCTCTCTCTCTCTCTCTCTCTGTTCCTCTCTCTCTCTCTCTCTCTCTCTCTGTTCCTCTCTCTCTCTCTCCCTCTCTCTCTCTCTCTGTTCCTCTCTCTCCCTCTCTCTCTCTCTCTGTTCCTCTCTCTCTCTCCCTCTCTCTCTCTCTCTGTTCCTCTCTCTCCCTCTCTCTCTCTCTCTGTTCCTCTCTCTCTCTCCCTCTCTCTCTCTCTCTGTTCCTCTCTCTCTCTCTCTCTCTCTCTCTGTTCCTCTCTCTCTCTCTCCCTCTCTCTCTCTCTCTGTTCCTCTCTCTCTCTCTCTCTCTCTCTCTGTTCCTCTCTCTCTCTCTGTTCCTCTCTCTCTCTCTCTCTCTGTGTTCCTCTCTCTCTCTCTCTGTTCCTCTCTCTCTCTCTCTCTCTCTCTCTCTGTGTGTTCCTCTCTCTCTGTTCCTCTCTCTCTCTCTCTCTCTCTCTGTTCCTCTCTCTCTCCCTCTCTCTCTCTCTCTCTCTCCCTCTCTGTGCTGACAATCAAGCCAAACACCAACATCATCAAATATACAGTTAATAAATAAATAAATAAATAAATCACAAATCTTTTTTACAAGTACAAAATATTTATGACCACATTTTGAGCCCATAGAGCAGCATTTAAGCCAGGAGGTGACTGCTGTTCGTCGCTGGATCGTTGTCGACTACGCGTTAGTGAAGTCAAGCTACAGCAAGTTTAGTTAAGAGTGTTTTCCTTTGTGCGTCGTTCTTAACCCTGTCTACAGAGCTTCCTGGATTTTCCCCCGTGTGATTCCCGTGTGGCAGTGTCGGAGTGTGAGCCTGTGATCGTGTGAGTGGATATTCTGAAGAACGCGTGCTAGTGATGGCCAAATGAAGCTTTCTGAAGCTTGAATTGAAAAACGGTTCATTACTCGAAGCTTTTCAACACAGTCCTCTCTGGTGACATCTGGTGGCCAAAAATATGAAGAGCAGCTTGAATCCACAAAATAAACCAACTGCTTCATTATGATTGCCCACTCTACAGAGTGGAATTTTGTCTGATATTGGGCCACCGCTGTGTTGCTTTGAACGTGTATTTTTGGGGGTGAAAAAAATGTTGTTTATTTCTTTAATACATAATTTTGACCAGTAAACTTTCCTTGTTTAAATATGCACCATGGTGTGGTCTTTCTTTGCTTGTGACTTCTTGATGTTGGTAAATACAATAATTGAAAAGTACCACGCTACATGTAATATACATATAATAATGTACAACACATTATGGAGTATGTTTCTGCTGTGAGGTCCTGCCTCCTTGTACTTATGCAATTAATCGCCGGACAGGCATATTTATAAATAATATTATATTAGGGACATTTTCCTATGCATATTTTTGACCTGGGGGTAGAATTGATTGTGAACTGGAAAAGGAAAATGCTTATGAACTTGCAAATTAAAAACATGATGCATTTAAAGTAGCCCTTTTTCATTTTTATTTAAGAAGAGAATTTGTTCTAGTGTGCGATGGCCAAACCTGTTCATTTTCGTGGAGATCATTTCTCCTGCATTAAGGAAAATCCCTTCATATGGCACAGAGGAGGCTGGAGTGCAGAGAAACTGGTAGAGATGCAGTTATACAGTCTACCTGGGCCCCACAAACTATCAGCTAAAGAGAATAAATAAATTAAATTGCTGCACATTTTGCAGACTAACATTTTCAGATGAATTAAACAATAAAATATATATTTTTACAACATTACATGTAAAGAGTCAAATGGAAGTTTTTCTAAAGTTATTTAATGATATTTATATTATGAAAATCAGATTTTTGACATTTTAAGTTTTTCCCGTTTTCAGATAAAATAAACACGCACAAAACAAAACAAACAGCCAGAACACAAAGCTGGAAAACCCACCCGATCGACCAAAATCAACTCAAAATACTCCCACACAACAGAACCTCCTCTATTCCTCACTGGCTCCAAATCTCTCAGTAGAAATATCAGTGGTTCGCTATCTGTCACCATCAAAACACTCCATAAATCACTTCCTTATAAACCAGGGAATCAGACACCGAAGCGGTTATGTTCTAAATGAAGCTTCGGACGTCACTGATCACGTGACTCTGGCCAAACGAATCAAGCTTTTTGTGACACACGCACCGGAGCGTCAGCTTCAAGCAGGCCATCACTAGCGCGTGCTTTCCCCTGGACTTCCCTGGAGACCCCTTCTCCCCCCACTCAGCTGTATATAACACCCCAACCCCGCACATTCTCTACACCTGGTGACTTGTAAATAAACCCTTCTCGTGAGCATCAGAACCAGAGTCCTGCGCTTGAGTCCTCCTCCAAACCGTAACAAAAGGAATGTAACCTTATTTTAACATGCTGTTTAAAATGTCAAATTGTTGGTTTAATAAGTGAATATGAACAACTTACCCTGTAAGTGACCTGAAGAAAATGTGGTGGCAGGAGCTTTCTACAGTAACTCCACACTGGGGGCGTTTTGCTCCAGCTGATGTTATAATGACTCTATTAGAGTAAATACACTTTAACACTGCTGATTTAACACTGGGAAATTTACTGTGCATCAAATATCGGATTGATTTTAAGATTTTATTGCTTACATTCAATTCAATTTTATTTATATAGCGCCAAATCACAACAACAGTCGCCTCAAGGCGCTTTATACTGTACAGTAAGGGAAAATCGTAAGTAATGTTGCGCCTTGCTATTTAACTGAACTTCTCAGCCTGTATCCTGAAGGCACTTCTATCATGGAGTCAAATGACCTTGGTGCAACCTCGGTCTCAGAAAACCAGAGGTGATCGTGCCTTTGCCTGCTGCACCGAACCTCTGGAACAATCTTCCAGCTGATATTCGCGCGCCGGAATCTATTCAATCTTTTAAAACACGATTGAAAACTTATTTATTTGATCTTGCATTTTCAGTTAGTGATTTGTCGGCTGTACACTTTGTACTTTTATTACATTTTGTATGTAATTTTAACCTATTGTTTTACTGGGTTTTTGCAGTTGATATTTCTGTGTTGATTTTACCGAACTTTTACACTAAGTGTGAAATATTTGTTTTAACATAGTACTCCCGGGCTAATTAGTGCTTTGTTTTATCTGGGAATTTATTTATACTCTACTATCGTACCCATATGCAATTAATTTTGTTTCATATTTTATTACTGAGAAGCACTTTGATGTACCTCCGGTCTTTAAATGTGCTATATAAATAAAGTATTGATTGATTGACTGCCAGAACAAAACATCTGTCCCAAGGTAAAGTCTCTCATTGCACAATTTTCCCTCTCTGTGATTTTGACTGTTAACCTCACACTTTACAGAAATGTTGTACAGAAGGACAGAGTCTATGAGCTCAAACCTGAAAATGCTTGTACTTGAGATGTTCAGCACTTTTTTGAAAGCACTTTATAAATAAAGTTATTATTATTATTATTATTAAAACACAATTAGAGTTCACCCACTAATCTACCAATGTGAACACAAGTATGCTTTACTCGCTTTTATTAGTTTAGTAACAATACAGTACATGCACAAAACGGCCAAACTTTCCTGCTGCAGATATGGCCGTTATCTGTTTCTGTCCAGCCCATGAGCTGCATACACAGGAAATGAAACAGCACCCTCTGTGTCAGTCAACATTTGTGATGGCAGGTTTCAAACGGAAAATATCATAGAAAACATGAATTTACAAATAGCCAACCAAATGTTGCACATTGGGAAAGTCAAACTGAACAAAGTGCATGAAATGCTCTGAAGACTAAGATGACATCAGTTTTACATTAATTTGTAGCATTAAAGTATCCAGAAAAGTGAGTCCAACTTTTAAATAAATCAAAAATCATAATGCTGACGTTTTCTTGCTAGCCTGAACTCTAGAATTAATCTCAAGGCCTGAGCAGCATGAAGGATGAGATAATGTCTCTGGGGCAGACGTCTTGGTGAAGCAGGGGCTGGATAGCGTGACAGACAGAGAGTGCGCATCTTCTAAACACAGCAGTAGAGAGAGGAGCAGCAGGCAGCACGGGAGCAAACAATCCGTGATGGATCTTTACTTCAGAGGTTAGTCAAATGCTTATGTTGGTTTTCCGCCCCACGTTCAATGCTTTTGAAATGTATCTATGAAATAACATAATTTAATTTTTTAAAAATATTTTCATTATGATTGCTATTATTACTGTGTTACTACATCATTAACTCCGTTTAAGCCTTTAATGCCTCATATTTGATACATGAAAGCTTTTGAGACTTCAGTCATCAGTTTTTTCTCCCTGAAAAACCCAAGTGCACAATTTATTTTAAGCAATAAATTGCAAAAATATATATGAAAATAAACATTTAATTGAAATATCAGAAGGTTCAATAAATGCTCCATGTTCAAAACGCTATAATGGCTCAGACTTCAGGAGGTGAAGTTTTCTTTTATACAGATAAAATGACTAAAATGAGTTATTAAAATCGAAATAAAGAAAAATGTGGACTCTCATTGGCTTTATTTTTACTTCCCAGGCACCACGTGGATGATGCCCTTGCTCTTTATGATTCCAGACTTTACCCACAGCAGTTCTTGCCCCAGCAGTTGCCGATGCAACCCTCAAGGCGCTGCCATGTGTACTGGCTCCACCATCACTGATATACCGCCTCTGCCTCTCCACACATACCTGCTGCAGCTCAGTGTTACAAACATGAATGTCCTAAATGAGCGAAGTTTAGCAAATCTGGACCTCCTGCTGCGTTTCAGTCTCATAAAGAGTCATCTACACACCGTCCATCCTCAGGCTTTCCTCATAGCTCCCCAGCTCAAGTCTGTCAAGCTGTCATCTAACGATCTGTCGACCCTTCCTCCTCGAGTGTTCAGTCCACTTGCTGCTCTTGAGCAGCTGCATCTAGATGGGAACCAGTTTGAGAACATTCATCCAGACATGTTTGAAGGACTGGGTGGGTTGCAGGATCTGGACCTAAGCCGCAACAAACTCAGGAGTCTTGATCCAGACCTATTTGAAGGACTGACCAACCTCACCTTTCTGAATCTTGGAAGGAACTTCATAAAGAAGCTTCCTCCTACCATCTTTCACTCCTTGACTAAACTTCAGCAGCTTATACTCTATTACAATGAACTAGAATTTCTAGAAGCTGGCATCTTTGACAAACTCATCAACCTCGTGGAGCTAAAACTCCATCAAAACCAGATTGCCAGCCTTCCACCTAAAGTCTTCTGGCCTCTGGGGAACCTGAAAAACCTGACCTTATCCTCCAACCAACTTCAGGCCATCCCAGAAAAGAGCTTCTACCACATGCCAAAGTTGGTCAAACTCACCATTTACAAGAATCCACTATTATCTCTACCAGATGAGCTGATGGGTCACATGCCCGACATGACAGAGTTCTATCTATATGCCACCAACCTCATCACGGTTCCTGGAAATTTGTTCGCTAACATGTCTGGGCTGCTTATGCTGAACTTCCATTTAAATGACAATCTGAGGGACCTTCCACCAGATGTTTTCTGCTGTCTTCCAAACCTTCAGAAGCTCTCGCTAAAATCCAACAACCTCCATTATCTTCATCCCCAGCTATTCTCCAAACTAACCACCCTGAAGAAACTTCACCTCAATGACAATAAGTTGTATGGCCTACCAGAAGATATCTTTAAGGGTCTTGGAGAGATTCTTGAAATTTTATTGAACAATAACAACCTTAGCAGTCTTCCAGGAGATATTTTCGTGTCTCTTCCAGCTTTGATGAATCTGACTCTGAGTGGAAACCCCTGGGATTGTAATTGTGCTATCAGAGGCATTGCAAGATGGATGAGACACAATGAGCATGTGCTTTGGGACAGAGATGACGTGATGTGTCACACTCCAATCTACCAGCTGCTGCATACCGTTGGCTCGCTGCATGATGAAGAGTTCAGCTTTTGCAGTGCTACAACAGCCAAGAGTTTTCCTCTACAAGATTTGAACCGGTCACCAACACAACCACTCCACATGTTGTCAACCTCTGGACAAACATCAGCTTTAACTTCCATAACCACACCCCCCACAACGGCTACTCGATCCAAGGAAGCGGCGATCCAAACCACTCAAGGAGCTACCCAAAAAGTCCCTGACAAAATAACCACTCAGACTGTAAAAGCAACCACATCAGATGATACAACACTCTCAGCATCACTTTCCACTGAACTTATTGGTAAATTTGCTCAGAACATGTCACCTCCTTTTTATGGCATATTGGTGATAGAACCGGGGCCTGAGTTTGTCCACCATAACCATCAGAAAGGCTGGGTGTATGTGTGGTTTCTGCCCTCAAACACGGCTTTGGCTGGGTTCCTCATGTTCTCTCACATCCTTCTTCTAGCTACAGGGTTGTCGCTTATTCTTGCTACCATGTATGGCATGTATCGCCTCCACAAGGCCACGTATAAGCTAAAGGCTGAGTGTGCTCGTCATGAGGCGTAGCGCTGGCTTATCGGGCTGGTGCACAACTAGATAAACGATCCTCTTCTAGCAGCTGACAATTACTGTGTTTGTTTTCTCTGAACACATTTCCTCAGGAAAATCAGACTTTGAAATATGATGGAATTGAACCCTGTGGGGTTTTTCAGAAAAAAGCACATTCAGATGGTATTGTGTTTAATTTTATATCACAGCTAAACTAATATCTGTCAATAGTCAGCATACAGAGCAAATATTTGAATGTTCATCAATCAAATGGGAAGATTTTAGGTCTATTTTGAAACTGGGTAGCTATGCAGACTGCTAAAGTCCTGCCTGTTCATGTCCAAATTATTCAAATTAAAAGTGCCCAACACTGGTAAAAAGATTCATGCTATGATGCACATATTCAAACTCTTTAAAAAATATTGTGGTGTAATTATGATAATAATGATAAAATGAGAGGATTGTATAATGCCTTATATACATATATCATTGTTTATTCTATAGTCATACAGTTTCTGTTAAAGCCGGAGAGAGCCACTGAAGAATCCACCTGTTGTTGACCACTGTTTGTTTTTCAAGCATATAAAGTGAAAACCTGGTTTCTTCCACTGGTCTTTTGCTTTCACCATGTCTCGAGTCATACACACTGATGCCTGCTGTATTTATAAATGTACGTTTTATCTACTATGCCAAGACTGCAGTGCTTCAGCAGCTTATAGATAACACACGTCAGTGTTAAAGCTGCAGGTGATTTGTTTCCCTCCAGTGGTGGATACTTGAAACTGCAAGACGAAAGCGCACGACTGGACAGTGTCTACTTTTATATTTGTGCTATTTACAGATGTTTATTTCAAAATGTTAAAGCTGTGTGTGTCATCTGTTTGATCAACATCTCTATTATTGTGAATTTGTTGTGAGCTACACTTTATATACCCAGTGCCTGTTGTGTATTTCTCTTTGTAAGGCATTCATGTAATGGCCTTTTTTAAAAGCTGGGTTAGGGTTAGCTGTGATGCTGTCATCATTTGTATTTTATGCCATGAAAATGAATGATTAAAGTGGTTTTTTTTTTATATCTTAAACCTGTCCACTTCTGTGATCAAACTGCTAAATATTTGACCGATTGAGCAGATCGTGGTCAAGATTTTGGAGTATCTTGTTTAATCCCACAGCACCTGTTATTCGAACAGCTGCTGTAAACAACCATTATTCCTTATCTGGATTTGACTTCCTTTTCAGGAATGTTACAGAAATGTGCTTTCCCAGAAGGAATTACACATCTTCACAGGAAGATTATGCCCTAATCTTTGTAACAACGTTCAAAACAGGAAACACATCTATCCATGATGTCACGAGGTCAGTATGTTTAGCTTTTGAGATGACGAATCCATTTATGAAATGACGCCCCTGTAATTTCACAAGCCTCTGTCATAACCTCAAAAATGTGAACGTACATCCAGCCCAGTTCCCTTTTTAATAACTGTGCAACATGTTTCATTACAAAGCCGCTCTTTAATTCTACCGAAGTTTTGACACAAATGTTTTTCATGAGAAAGGAAATAACTAAAGGTGAAGTTCGTACATTTAAAGTTTCATTTGTGAGCAGCTTGTCCTCACAGTTGGACATTACACATTGTTCTGTAGAGACTAAACAAGGGGCCATATTTGCCTGAGTCACAATAATTTTTCAAGTCTTTTAAACCCTAAAAATGACGGCAGATGCCACAAATTCCACGAGAGGTGATTGGACGCTAAACCAAGCAGCAAACAAAAGAGGATGAATTGGTGAGCAGTGCCCAAGTTCATTGCTATGACAACAGGTGATTAGGACTTTCCAGCAGGCTGAGCTCACACAACAGTGGGCACATACACAGGGTCAGCGTGGGGAGAGGAAAACTGCAGGGGCACAAGAAATATTGGACCAATGTGGAAAACAAGACTTTAGGAAGAGAAACAAAAACCTGTTGATTCATAGCTCTGGGAGGAATCTTTCATTTGTCTATGTTAACCTTCTAACTTTGACCGTAATGCCAGCTGGGAGGGATTTCCCAAAACATGAGCAAATGTGGAATTCCCAGAGTCTTGGCTGCAGGGTGGAATTTTAATGCTCTTGATTAAGCTGATGGACATTATGGACAATGCTGGGCATCCTCTGCACACGGCCATAAACAACCAGAAGAGTCTGTTCAGTGACAGGTTGCTTCTCCCCAAGACAAGAACTAACAGACTTAAAAACTCCTTTGTCCCACACGCCATCAGACTGTTTAACTCCTCTCTGGAGGGGAGAGGGAGGGGAAACAGGAGGACAAAGGAGGGGGGAACAACTAAGCTGTAGTGCCTCTGCACCTTACTGTACAATACCTTGTGCAATACTTTTTGTAAATAGTCAACAGTGCAATAGACTCAATACTTGAAATGTGCAATTCACTTGTATTTTTATTTTTTATTCCTATTTATTCTATTTATCCCCTTTGTATATTTTATTTATATTTGTCTCTGTATTTATATATGTGTGTGTGTGTGTGTGTGTGTGTGTGTGTGTGTGTGTGTGTGTGTATATATATATAATATTCTGTAACTGTAACTTCGGTCGTTGCTGTGCTTTTTTTGGAAGTCGAATTTCCCAGAGGAACCCACCCGAGGGATTAATAAAGTTCTATCTTATCTTATCTTATCTTAAGCCCAATAATAAGCTGTTTATTTAAAAAATAGGAATCTGGAGAACTGGTGCCAGAGGAACAACCTCCTTCTAAACGTCAGTAAGACAAAGGAGCTGATAGTGGACTTCAGCACTAAGCAGGAGAGGAACTACCAGACCCCCGTCATCAACGAGTGCCCAGTGGAGAGAGTGGACAGCTTCAAATACCTCGGAGTTCACATCACGCAGGACCTGTCATGGTCCTGTCACATCAACACTGTGGTGAAAAAGGCCCGACAGCGTCTCTACCACCTCAGACGCTTGAGAGACTTCCAACTGCCCTCCAAGTCTCTCAATCACACCACCACACAGTACTGACCCACACATATGGTTCTTACACACACACTGGACTTTCTGGACATTGTTTTTGCACAACACTGGTCACTATATTCTTCATTTCCGGTTAATACTTGTACAGCTGCTGTTATTGTGTATATATTTATTTATATTTCTTCATACATTCTTATATAGTTCTATATTGTGTATTTTGTTGTACAGTTATTTTATTTTCAACTTTAATTTATAGATTTTATCTTATTCTTTCCCAGTTAAATTTACCCTTCATTCTAATTTGTGTTGTACAGTTATTTCATTTTTAACCTTAATTTATATTTTATTCCTTCCTAGTTAAATTTACCCTTTTTAATTTTTCATATTTATTTCCTATCTTATTCATAGCCTTTCCTTTTTTGTTTTCTTTAGGTCACGAGCAGTTGTCCAAGCATTTCACTACATATCGTACTGTGTATGACTGTGTACGTGACAAATAAAATTTGAAAAAAACAGGCTGTAAGTTGAGTCATACTGAATGTACATATCCTAATATTCCTTTCTAAATCCTCCGTAAAGAACATGCACTCGTTACATCACAAAGAAGAGCAGCTATAACTGTAACCCTGCTCAATCCGGCTTCTTTTTTATATATTATGTGTTCACTGAAGTTCACTGAAATAATAAGGTGAACATTTGATCAGTCTGTAAATCTGTGAAAGGATTTCAAAGCTTGGTATCTTCACATGGCTCTGTAACTCACAGCTAAGTGTTTTCAGTTGTCACAGATTGCATGTTCTGGTCAGTTGATTTTATGACTGAGAACTTCAGCACTCACAGTTACATGTGTAAGTTTGTAATAGTGCATTTAAAGCATTTCTTTAAATGCTCTCACCCCAACCAGTCACAGCAGATGGCTCCACCCCTGCCGGAGGTTTCTTCCTGTTAAAAGGGAGTTTTTCCTTCCCACTGTCACCACAGTGCTTGCTCATAGGCAGTCGTATGATTGTTGGGTTTTTCTCTGTATGTATTATTGTAGGATTTCCTTACAAAATAAAGCACCTTGAGGCGATTTGAGGCTGTATAAATAACTTGAATTGAATTGAATGCTGAGGAAAGGCAAGTGCTGAAGCTTTTCTAACTGCTCCGTAACATTAAATATTGTATACCGGTCCTCACTCATAAGTTGACATTTCTATGGTTCAGCACCATTAAGCTGGTTTGTCTGGATTGAAGCTGAGCGCGCTGGTTTTCCTGTTTGTTCTCACAGGCTCTCATGGGGGAAGGAATTTACTGTTTCTCCACAAACTGGTGTGCAGGTACGTGTCCCCAGCTTTCACAGGCTTGAATCCAGATAAGTGTTTCTTTGTGGACGCGAGTGGATCAGGCAGCTTTGTCCACAGGTAAGACAGGCACGTGCAAAAACACGGTGAGTGGGTAATCTTACTCAGGAACAAGAAAACATGCTTCACCTATCAGGAGAGTCCAGTCTCACTACAACATGACAATTTTAGTTCAACAATCCAGTGAGGAATAGAGAGGAGAAACGAGGTGAGTGTAAGTGGAATCAGACATGCCACTGGCTACTAGGCAGCCACGCCCATACCTGTGAAGTGCACCTAATACTAATACTAGTACTAATCAAATGTCAATAATAAACATATGCCATGCGTTTCCAGCAGGAAATTCTTTTTATCCTGAACTCTTTTACTGAAAACTGTAGAATTAACAGGATAATAAACTCAGACCATTTTGCATTTAATCATTAGTTATTGGTTATTAAACTCTGGGTTTAAGCCTGTCTGTCCCAGAGGTTTCTTCCTGTCAATCTTCCTCTTTTTCTTTGCAAGTACTTTCTCGCAGAGTTGCATCTATTTGATGGGATTTTTCTATTATTGCAGGGTCTTTACCTTACAATAGAAAGCACCTTGAACAGAAGAACAGAAAATGCTATCTTGTCATGCAGTCTTTTGGGATACTAATTTAGAAGCTATTGTACACAGAATGTGGGATAGATTTGCTTTATAGTAAAATATGCAAAACTAAAAACATACAATAGCTCTCATGTCGGAGGCATGTAAATCAAATCAGTTATAAAACACAATTATTTATGTTTCAATATTGCAATAAAAGTGTTTAGGACAGTTTTGTGCACTGCAGCAACATCTGCCTTTAGATGAGCTCCACCCTCATTATCTGTTTCCAGTAGTTTCCTGTGTGATAGAGTTTAAAAGCTAAAAGCTGCATATCACTGGCAGATCAGAGCCATCTTTTTCACCTAAAAACCAGAAAACAAGACAAATTTAGCACTAAAGCTTAATCACATAATAATTCCCTTTACTGTTTGTGATATCAAAGAAACCGTTCCACTCTGTTTTGTAATAGCGTGTTTGGCTCACATGAGAAATATGCACACAACACGAGCAAAAGCTGTAGAGGCAAGGAAAGCTTCGTTGCTTAATTCTATCCAGATGTACTAAATGCTAAAAGTTGTTCCTGAACTTACCCGCACAAGACTTTCATTATGATATGAAAATAATAAGAAAATGAATAGAAAATGTATCATTTTTGTTACAGCAGAGAGAGTGAACGCTCATTCAGTGTGTTTGTGGGTGGATTGTGTTACAGTCTGTCCCTAAAAGTGGATTTGGGAAACCAAACCCATCCATTTACAAGCATACCATGAATGTTACTCCAAAGATATGTGCAGACCATACTTTGCACACCCAAGCAGACACACAAACAACATTGCCACAAACTAAAAACACAAAACAATCTCCATTGTTCTGTCCAGAGTCACTTGTCACCCTTCCTGTAACCTCTAGCACACATATACATCTTTCCTTGTCCATTAAATAAAGAAGCTTGAGGCATTAAAAAAAAGTGTCTTTGCTAAGATGAAACAGAGACCAAATACCCACATAAACACAAAATCAGTTCAGTCCCAGGCTGGTACCAGAGGGTGGGGCTTCTGCTGGTCTGATCCCCCTCCACCACATTTAGAAAAAAAGGGTGAGTGTGTGTGTGAGACACCGAGGGGGCCGGGGGACGGCCAGGAAGCTCAGAAACAGGATCTACACATTTCTTGTGTGAGACAGAGAGAAAAAAAGCTGACTTATAAAATTTGACTGATGACGAAGAGCAGGAAAATGTGATGGTGTGAAAGTTCAGGCAGTGCTGGAAACTTTCAGAGGATTAGTAAAACTGAGGAGGAAGGGAGGACGCACATAAAAGAACTCCACACCGACTCACTGTCTCTGTTCAGGGATCGCAGCACGAGAGGTAAGCTCAGCAAAACAGCACGCTGGCCTACTTTGTTCCTTTATTTGACTTTTTCTTTTTTTAAAACTTTTATTTACTTAAGACTTAAGATGTGTCCAGTATATTTCTGAGGTAAATGTAACAGGAAACAAACAAGATAAAGAAGTCGGTGACAGTAATGTGGAATAAGATATAATGTTAGTTTTTCTTCTTGTTATTTTTTAAATATTACATTTATAATACGTTGTATAGTCATGTGTTTTCATGTGTAAAACAATTAGCTTTTTAATATGTCATTATTATAAGAGTTACGTTTTGAATTACATGACAAAGTGTATTTTTTATGTCATGTCAGCTACGGTGTTCATCAAAACATGCTAAATAAAACATGCATGGCCTTCTGCAGCTCTGCTCCTACGCTCTTTTCACAGAACATAATGTTCTGAGCCTTTAATTATCGAAGGGAGAAAAACATCTAAGGAATTACTGGTGAACTGGAAATGGTTTAACCATTATATTACAACACAGATCATTTCAGGCTGTCCCAGTGACGAAATGACAGTGGGTTTGGGTTGGACTGAGAGGATAAAGTCTGCCAGAGATGACACATAGTTTAGGTGTTAATTTACCTTTTCTTCTCCCTCCTGCTGGCTCCTCCGCTTTTTAATACGGCGAAAATGATCCCATATAACAAAAGGAAGGGTATTCCACGGATACCTAAATTTTATTTTTCAGTAGTTCGGTAATTAGAAACCCGTCTATGACTAAAGTCTGAACTCTGACCGGCCACATTCACAGCAGGAAAGAAAAAGGAAATAATCATGAAACTGTTCGGTGTCTCTTATAGGAAAGTTAAAAGAAATAAGAATTATGAGGAATTAAATGAGGTATTATGTTAGTATGGCTAGAAATCATGTAAACGTTATAAAATTGTAATAGCAGTGGAAACAATGACTTCACCCTCACAGCAGGAATCTAGTACCACCTCTCCAACCTTTTAATGAAAACAGAAAAAATGTGTTAAAATGTGAGCAGCTGGGACGGACCAGCATGGATTTTATGACCTCTTGCTTTTGATGAAAAAAAAAGAAAAGAAGGAAGTTAAGAAATCTGATGCCTTTGAGTTCGTTTGAAGGATATTTTATTTTGTCTTTACAAAGTTCCTTCCTGAAAGACACTCTTGTTGCAAACTAATACATCTCATCTACTGAGAAGCAACTCAGGCTTGCCAGCCCTCAGTTGCAGGACTGTGAATTTGGTGAATTTGTGTGGAGAAGCAGGTCATGATGCTGGCAAGGTTTTGTTCCAGGAGCCGTCTGTGCCTCTACAAACAGTGAGAACGGCTCAGCTTCCAAACTTGTGCAGGCAGTCTGGCATGCTGAGAAGCAGACAAAACACTGAATTTCATTTGCTAACAAATATTCAGTGTTCACTTTCAAAAAATTTTGCAAAACAAATTATTCAGGCATGAGTGGTTCAAAATTACTGCTTAACACAAATGCTGCATACACGGTTTTGCTGCCAGAGGCCTGCCAAGCATTTAGCAGTCAGTTCTGTTGGTGGGCAGTGCTCCTAGCTACGGGCAACATTGGATTCATTTATGCAAATGTCGGCTTCCTGGACGAAACACAAACTCAGAGGCTACACCATGAAGACACTGTTACTAATTAGAGCTGCATTCAGTAGAACTTTCCTATCATTGTGATGGTTCTGGGAGCAGAGAATCCCAATCTGACATGGAGAGGAGATAAATAAATCCTTTTCTTTACTGCCCTGTAAGCAAAAAGGTTTTGCAATAATAAATCAAATTTCAGAGTAGGTCCAGTGGCGTTAACACACCAGAAATGCAACAATGTCCATTTTCCCTCATGAATATCCAAAGTGGAGCAGTTCAGTTACTTTTGTAAGCAAAAATAACAGCGTTTGTTTAATGAGCGCTTGCTGGCCTTCCACATAAAGCAAAATCCCCACAGGTTGTACACAATCTTAATGTATCCAGACTTCTTTTTCTTAAATATGGCAACAAACATGGCTCACACTGATTTGTTTAGTGACTTTGGCATGTAACCAATCAACATATGTTTCTTCTATTTTAGGGCAATAATGGAGCTGCCAACGACACTTCCTGTACTCCTACTTCTCATGGCCCTCAGTGTTGTCTGGGCGTGTCCGGATGGATGCCAATGTAGAGGAAGCACAGTCCAATGCGTTGGCCTGTCAAACTTCCCCATGCCGCTGCCGTCATCTGCCACCAAACTCTATTTTTCAAAATGCAGTTTTAACTCTCTGGAGCCAGAACACATGACGAATTCGTTGGATTTGTTGCTAATTAAAGAATCTCCTTTGAGGGAAGTGCGCCCTGGCACGTTTAATTCAACACCACATATCGGGTCCTTAACATTAACTGGTACCCAACTGCAGGATCTGCCAGAAGCCTTGTTGAAAAATCTGCAGAAACTTGAGGCTTTGACACTAAGCATCAACAACCTCTTAGTACTTCGGCCTCAGTGGTTTTCCCTGTTGACCGAGCTTAGAAGACTTGACCTTAGTAGGAATCTTTTCACTGCAGTACCTGTGGAAACTTTTCATCCACTGAAACAGTTGAGCTACCTTTCCCTTTCTGGTAACAAAGTCAGCCAGCTATCTAGAGAAACCTTTAAGGGTCTTTCTCAGATCATAACTTTACGCCTTAATAGAAACATGCTACAGGAGCTTCAAGTTGGTACTTTGGATGACCTTGTAAACCTGGGAGAGCTGTCACTACAAGACAACCAAATCACTCACCTCCACCGTGACCTGTTCTCCAAGACTCCAAAACTCCAGAAGCTGTTTCTCTCCAACAACAAGATCACATCTCTCCCAGAAGGGATCTTCCTAAACGTGCCAAATCTTTCCCAGATCTCCCTGTATGAAAACCAGCTGGAGACTCTGGGGCCAAGGGTGTTTGGGCCCACGGCCCTTAAGGAGCTGTGGCTGTATGACAACAAGCTGAGTCGTGTGGAAAATGACACGTTCAGGAACCTGACTCAGTTACGCCTCCTGGTCCTCAGTCGTAACCGGATTAGTTATGTATCCACCAGTGCATTTAGAGGATTGGAACAGCTGGGAGAGGTATCCCTGCACACCAATCTGATCACGACCCTGCAAGCTGGGACTTTCCAGGTGCTACCAAGACTGGTCAACATTTCTCTGGAAAACAACTTCATCAAATCCCTCCCACGTGGTTTCCTCCAGGGTCTGACCCACCTGGGACAGATAGACCTGCGAAACAATTCCCTCCCTAACCTACCACAGGAGAGTTTAGATGCCCTTACTGCATCAGAGGAAGTACTCCTCCAGCAAAATCCCTGGAGGTGTGACAAGGATATTCTGCCACTTAGGGACTGGTTGAAGCAGCACCCATCAAAGACCAACCAAAGCCTTGTGGTCTGTGACGCTCCTTCCAGTCTGAATGGCGAGATGATTGCTTTGCTGGCAGATGAGAACTTGGTATCTCTCAGCTCTACTCAGGAGCCCGTGCTGACCTCAACAGAGAAGAGGAGGAGGCCACATACACCTCCAGCCAAAAGAAGCACTCCCTCACCAGCTGTCAAGACGACCCCCACCTCAGAGTATGAAAAGGTAACCAGGAGTGGACAAGGGAATACTGGAAGCATTTCTCGTGATATTTCAATCACCCTAATTGTCATCGCAGTGGTGTGCACTGTCATCATCAGCACTGTAATTATCAGCTGTATTTGCTGGAGGAGAAATAAGAGTGGCACGGGGAATATAGGCCGCAGGAGTACGAACTCTGTGCTGTAGACTGCAATTCAAACAAAGCACACGAAGAACTTTTAGAGGGCGACTTTGGAGAGTTGGTAATTGAGCCTGAAAGGCACCAGAGAGTTCATTACCTTTTAGTTTTATTCATCAGATTTACCCCTCAGTGTGTCTTCCTGACTGTGCATCTTTGAGGAAAGAGATGCCATCTTAAATACTAACTGTAACAACAAATGCCTTAACAACTTTTGGCCAACCTGGACATATTTGTGAATGTAAACTGAAACATGCTTCGCCTGTTGAGTTAACCACCCAACGACTGTTTTTCATTAACAATTGTTGCAGCTTGACGGCTGATTTTGTGCTAACAACCCAACATTTAGCAAATAGTTGAACTTCTTTGCAAAAGCGTTACAATATACATACAAAAGATGTAATATGGAGTTCACTAGGGGCAGGGATAGCTCAGTAGGTAGAGTGGTGGCCCCATGATCGGAAGGTCGGGGGTTCAATTCCCCTGAACAGCTACCCTGAGGTACCCCTGAGCAAGGTACCGTCCCTACACACTGCTCCCCGGGTCCCCAGTGGCTGCCCACTGCTTCACTGAGTGAATGGGTTAAATGCAGAGAGGGATTTTCCCCACGGGGACCAATAAAGTACACTTTCTTCTTCTTCTACTATACTATACATCACGCTTCAATAGCCTGAATAAATGCAACACTTCTAGTGAGAGCATGTGCACGCTCTCTTATTTACTGAGCTTCACCATTCATACTAGGTTTGACAAGTCTGACATTATTTATATAAATATATACATTGTTTCATATTTGAATTCTTGTGAAAATGATTTTAAACACGTGAAAGTTTTCAGCATGACACTGACATAGTGGGTTGTACATTTAATAAAACGTAACAAAAACAACAACCCAGGAGTACTAATTTTTTTTCCATCCATCCATTCACTTCCGCTTATCCTTTTTCAGGGTCGTGGGGGGCGCTGGAGCCTATCCCAGCTGTCATAGGGCAAGAGGCGGGGTACACCCTGGACAGGTCGCCAGTCTGTCGCAGGGCTAACACACAGGGACAGACAACCATTCACACTCACATTCACACCTAGTGGCAATTGGGATCATCCAATTAACCTACCCCCACAAGCTGCATGTCTTTGGACGGTGGGAGGAAGCCGGAGTACCCGGAGGGAACCCACGCAAACACGGAGAGAACATGCAAACTCCACACAGAAAGACCCCGGCCTGATGCTGGAATTGAACTCAGGACCTTCTTGCTGTGCGGCAACAGTGCTAACCACCGTGCCACCGTGCCGCCCACTAATTTTTTTTAATTCATTTATTTTAATATGGTAAAATTAAAAGAAACAAGGCAAGCCTCACGCTTCAATCACATAAATCCATACATAATAGCCAAGTACAGAGTGTCAGCATGAGTACCATTGTCAAGGTCCGGCTGTGTGGGAGGCAGGATGTGGACCCAAACAGAGGACTTAGAAAACAATAAGTAAACTTAAAATCTAACTGTAATGCTGACTATCCACAGAAATAACAAAAGAGCAAAAACTTCTCCAGGGCAAGAACTGGAAATCAGAGTACAGGTATATAAGGACAACACGTGTCAGAATCAGAATCAGAATACTTTATTGATCCCTGGGGGAAATTATTTTTGTTACAGTGCTCCATTATAAGCCAACATTAAGACAAGACAGACAATACACTAACTAAGAATAGTACAATATATACATATATATATATACATACATACATAAGTCACTCATAAATAAATAGCTGAACAAGAAACGTGTAGTTATAGCAGCAAACAGCAAACAAACAGCAAACAAACAGCGTGTCAGGGAGACACGCTGCTATGAGGGAAGACACAGCAAAGAACAGAGGGAGACTCAGACGATAAAAACCAACCAGGTAATGTAAGAGATGGAAAACAAATTAAACTAAGAAGTCCAAAACACAATACCCTGGGTTAAACACCCAGTTACATCTACTATCCTCTTGGTAAAATCCATTCTACATCCACAGTACCTTCCATTACACTGCCATCTAATGGAAAACAGTCACGATAAAGTCTGAAATACTTTAGCTGGAATCCAAAAGTTCCACCTGAAGCTTGCCTATGATTACAAACTGGAAGCAACAAATTCATCAAAAATGATGTTGTGCATTTTTTCGTGCTGTTCCAGTGAGGAAGTAAAAAACCAAAATAACAAACACATGTGCGTTTTAACTGGCCTGAAATATTGTGTTAAGCATGTGTTAAACATTAATCACACAGCTATGTATGACGTTAAGAAAAAATCCACAATCTTGAATGCACTCTGTAGACGTGTGCAGTAACTAAAAAACTGATGCCTTGCTCTTATCTCGGGCTGCAGAAGTGTGCTGCGCCACGCCTCAGATGCAACAGACTTACAGCCTGTTGGAGCCTCAGTAATAATTACCTAACTCGCATGTGTCTCGTTTTTGCTGGAGCTTCATCCTCCAAAAGAAATAACCTGGTAGGTACCCTTTTCTTTGATATTTGACTAGGTTTAAAAAAAAAAGATTTTCCAGAGAAATTGCAGGTCTGAATTTGATGCATTAAAAACAAATCATGCTAAATTACAAACCAAAATGTAATTCTTGAAAATTTTGTATGAGGGTAAAAATATTTTTTTCTTTTTCTAGTGAATAAAAATGTCCAGAGGCGAGATCATCGTTTTCTTTCTACTTTTCATGCCTGACTTTTCACTGGCTGAAACCCAACCATGTGAAAAGGCGACTGACTGCCCCAAAGAGAACCAGGCAGTTTTTAGCTCAGCTACAGAAATCCCACGCTCTCTCAGACCCAAAGTGACAGAAGTCTTTTTTTTGGTTAGCCATATTACAACAATACCAAAAGGAGCCTTTGCTGAAAACCCACAGCTTGAAAAGGTGGAGTTCATAAACAGTAACATATCATCCATCGAGCTGGGAGCGTTCGAGGGACTGAAAAACCTGAAAAATATTGAGGTCTCTGGCAGCAAATTAACGTCACTCCCAGTAGGAGTCTTTAACGACCTCAGCAACATGGAGGAACTCGTACTCAAATCTAACAAGCTTCAAAGACTTGATAAAGGTTTGTTTGAAGGCCTTAAAAAACTAAGACACCTCCTGTTGAATTTGAATGAGATTAAGTTGATTGAAGATGAGACATTTGACGGTCTTGACAACCTTTTAATGCTCCATTTGGGTAAAAACAATCTCTCTGCTGTGTCAACTCACTGGTTCTCCAACCTAAACAAGCTGGAGGCATTCCGACTTTATGAGAATCAGCTGACCACCATTCCTGAAGACTTGTTTCAGAATTTACCAAACTTAAAGGAAATCAGCTTGCATGGAAACCAGATAGAAGAATTGCCTCCCAATCTGTTCCCTCATAAAAACAAACTGACTAAACTGTTGCTGGACAATAATCTTCTAACTACTTTTCCTGAGGGGTATTTTGTTGGCTTCCCTCAGCTTAAAACACTCACCCTGAAGAACAACAGGCTGAAAAGTTTGCCACCAGTGCTGTTTGGAGAAATGCCCAAATTGACCGAATTAAGCCTCCAGCAAAACAATCTCTCCAGTCTCCCTAAAGGAGTTTTTGGCCCTCTGAAGAAAATCAGGAAGCTGGACCTGTCGAAGAATAAATTCGTCACCTTGTCCCCTGAATACTTTGAAGGCCCAGAAAAGCTCACAGAACTGAATCTACAGAACAACATGATAGAGTCACTGGATGAAGATCTGTTTGAAAAGCTACAATCACTAGCCACTCTCAAGCTTGCTCACAACAACCTCCAGACGCTTCCTGGAGATATTTTTGACCCATTAGGAAAGCTCAGGAAGCTTGACCTCAGTAACAACCCGTGGCTCTGCGACTGTAACCTGAAAGCCTTCCACAGCTGGGTGACCGGAAATGCTGCAAAGCTCACGTCTCCTCCACTCTGTGAGTGTCCCGAAGATTTGAAAGGGACGAAAATGCCCTCATTAACACAGGATCAGCTGATTTGCCCAGCACTTCCACCCACGACTACCACAACAACTACACCCACAACTACACCCACGACAACACTTCCACCCACGACTACCACAACAACTACACCCACAACTACACCCACGACCACCCCAACCACAACTACACCCATGACAACAACTACACCCACGACCACCCCAACCACAACTACACCCACAACTACACCCACGACCACCCCAACCACAACTACACCCATGACAACAACTACACCCACGACCACCCCAACCACAACTACACCCACAACTACACCCACGACCACCCCAACCACAACTACACCCATGACAACAACTACACCCACGACCACCCCAACCACAACTACACCCACGACAACAACTACACCCACGACCACCCCAACCACAACTACACCCACGACAACAACTACACCCACGACCACCCCAACCACAACTACACCCATGACAACAACTACACCCACGACAACACTTCCACCCACGACTACCACAACAACTACACCCACAACTACACCCACAACAACACTTCCACCCACGACCACCACAACAACTACACCCACAACTACACCCACGACAACAACTACACCCACGACCACCCCAACCACAACTACACCCATGACAACAACTACACCCACGACCACCCCAACCACAACTACACCCACGACCACCACAACTACACCCACAACCACCCCAACCACAACTACACCCATGACAACAACTACAGCCACGACCACCCCAACCACAACTACACCTACAACCACCCCAACCACAACCACACCCACAACCACCACTACATCCCTGACTACGACAACTACACCCACAACCACCCCAGTAACAACTGCACCCACGACTACCACAACAACTACAACCACCCCAACCACAACTGCAACCACAACCACCCCGACTACAATTGCAACCACCACTACTCTGACCACGACTGCACCCACAACAACATCTACACCCACAACCACCCCAACAACAAGTACAACCACAACTACTACAACAACTACATCTCCTCCACCCACTCCAGTGATCTTCTCCTGTCTGAACGTGACAACCTCAGAGCAGCAGCAAGCTTACTTTGTTCCTCAAGACAGCACAAAAGTTCAGCAGTGCAAAACTCATCTGAAGGTTTACATTGTTATTCTGGTGGTAGAGATTATCTGCACATTGGCTCTGGCTAAGTTCACCATTTCACTTTATCACCTACTCCAGCGCAGTGAGAGGTTGTACCACAAAGTGAAACTCACCCGCTTCTCCTACAAGAGGGAAGTCATCCTACGGCCTCTGCGAGAGGCAGAGACCCGAGGACTTTGAATTTTCTGAGGTGCTGCTAGAGATCAGAGTTTAATCATCCGAAAGATCACCAGGATGGCAAATAGGCCAGAAGCAATCATACAACTTATCACAACATCCTTAAAGCTGTAATAATTCATCTTAAATGATTTGTGAGCAGTGGAGCGATAAGATGAAGAAAGAATAAGAAGTAAGAATGATGCATACACATGCATTAGGTTTTGTATCCCTTGCTCAAATGTAATGTTTCTGGATGTTTTCTCTGTTTTTGCTTAAAAATATATGCAAAAGATATTAGTTTTTTGTTTTTTTATGTCAAATATAATAAAATGTACATAATTAAAAAAGACGTTTCTGAAACTAGTCATTACTGAGATTTCCTTTAACACATTCTTACAGCAAGGGGGTGGCAGAGATCCATAAGATCTCACTCACCAAAAACAAAAAACAAGAGGTGCTAAGAATAGGACCAGTTCTGCAAATTAGAGACACTGTAACAGGTAAGAGAAGTGCTCACTAACACAGATTTGGACAGATTTGTGAACAATATTTGAGAGTCATGGGTCTTTCAATTTTAAATCATGCTTTTTATTTGTTCTTGTTTCTAATGTCTCTGTAAAGCACTTTGAATCACCTTGTTGTTGAATTGTGCTATACAAATAAACTTGCCTTGCCTTGCCTTTGTGCATGTAGAAAATGTTTCAGATCTTTAAAAAATGGGAGCAAAAGTGTTGCGTTTATATTTTTGTTCAGTGTAGTTCACTGCCACACAAAAGCAAATTCTCCCAACATGTTGAAATTGGGCTTGGTCTTCCCACACTCTGCCACCATTGCTACAAGCGATGAAGCGCCTTGAGGCGACTTTTGTTGTGATTTGGCGCTATATAAATAAAATTGAATTGAATTGAATTGTAACCTCACTACTCAACAAAGTGATCCATGTGATCCCTGTACTGACTCCTTCCCACCTCTGACAAATCCCACAGCTGCAGAATTGTCCAAGAATAATTTTTTTACAGATCACACCGCTGTGAGTGAAATCAGGAGTGTACAGGGTGAAGAGAAAAGGCGAGAGTACGGTCACCTGTGGTGCTCCTGTGCTGTGACTGACACACACACACACACACACACACACACACACACACACACACACACACACACACACTGTAGTATATAAACGCTACATATTTTCAGTATACAAAAGCATGGTGTCTTATCAGGGCCCCCTGGTGGATCACAAACGTACTGCAGGTGGGCTGCAGTAATAACAGGAATTCAGTTTGTACATTTCTGTAATTTCAATCACATTAATATAAATGTATTAATTGATATAATAAGTGAATAATTCAAGGTGGTTAGTTTTGGATATTACAACTGACCTAAATTTATTAAAGTTTGTGTTGGGTAGCATTAGCAATTTATAGCCAACAGCCTAAGAGCTTTATGTTCTTTGCATGGTTCACAAGGAAATGCATCATTTTCTGTTGTATTTGATTACAGTGA
The DNA here is from genome assembly GCF_057381845.1 of Rhamphochromis longiceps. Classification (NCBI taxonomy): domain Eukaryota; kingdom Metazoa; phylum Chordata; class Actinopteri; order Cichliformes; family Cichlidae; genus Rhamphochromis; species Rhamphochromis longiceps. The sequence continues at coordinate 365,100 of NC_140578.1, read as the reverse complement.
AGGTTTAATGATGGGTGGGTCCAATTTTATTTCCTGTTTTTTTTTTTTGGTTTTTTTTGTTTTTTTTGTTTTTTTTCCGTGTATCGTGCCCACCCCCAAGATCCTATATGTATGTGTAATGAGAGTGTGAGTAATGTGAATGTCTAAGTTGTGGGATAAAATTGAGGCAGAGGCAGCCAGAAGGGGACAGAGGGGGGGGGGGGGGGGGGGGGGGTAGCCTCCTCTGCACCCTGGTGACATACCCCTACTCCAAGGTCCTGCATGTGTGGGTGGTTGTGGTGGAGCGGGAAGAGGGAGGCAGCTGGAGATGGGGAGGGAAGGAAGGGAGGGGCAAGGGACCCCTCCCTGGGGCCAGCTCCCCCGCTGACCCCAGTAGGCACCCCCATACTCCGCGACCTGCCAGGGAAAGGGGGCCCAGGCCCATCCAGACCGGGGCCCAGTGCAGCAGCGCCTCCCGGCCCCACAGAGCCCGGGACAGTCCACCCAACCCCACCACAGAGAAAACTGCACCCACCCCACCATCCACTCTTCTTCCAGACTACATAAGACAATAAACACCCAGGCTGAGATCTCCCTCCACCTCTCCTGTATCTCCCCCTCCTGCAGAGAGAGTTCCTGAAGAGAGGAAAGCTCCTGCAAGATGTGACAAACTCCCCCACCAGTTGAAGAGCCCCCCAGGTGGCTCGATGCACTGGCGGCACCCTGCTCCAGGGCTGGGCCCCCATGCACCCACCCGCCCACAACCCCGGCAGCACACCAACCAGGACCCAAGCCCCCGAGGCCCGGCCCGGGCCCCAGCCCAGAGACGGAGCGCCCCAGAACCTCACGCCCATCCCGGACCCACCCAGGGGCAGACAGACTACCAGGTCAGTAACCCACGTCCGTCAGCACAGACCCTCCCCTAGCCCCGCTGCACGCAGCCGCGAGGAAACAGTCACCTGAGAGCCAACAGAGCCCCTAACCGGACATGACCGCTACCCCGGGTTGAGGCCCAAGGAAGATGCCTCCGGGGAACCCCCCGACGCCCTAAGCCTGTCCCTACCCCCACATCAATCACATCAGTGAAGGCGGGACCAAACTATGACCCCCCACCCCCACTAGGTGATGGAGCTGATCAAAGGAGCCCAGAGCAATTGATCTGATGTGGTGGCAGAGGCTGTATCAAAACTAATGTAATCTAATAGATTAATTCTAACCAATATAGAAATTAAATTATTTTTATTTTTCCAGTTCATGAGGACTGTTTTCTTGGCTATGCATAGGGCAGTGAAAACCATATGGGCGATATTCTTTTCTGAAGTGACATTATCTAAGCTGCCCAACAAACACACTAAGGGGGAAGTTGGAATGTTACATTTCAGACACCCACCCATTTCCTGGTTTTCAAATGAATCGCAGCACTCTCGGCTTTGGGAATGGCTGACATAGAACGTGGCAGTAAGTCTAGCTCAGGAGCATGCCAAATACTCTTGGGCAAAATACTGACCCAAGTTTCTCTCCCCTGCGTCCGTCGGACCATGAATGTGTGTGCATGTTAGATAGAAAGCACATACTTAGAAAACGGTGTTTGTGTGAATGACCAGGCTGATGATGCAAGTTGTATAAATTGTGCTGGTGTCCCTTGTTTTCCCTTTTACTGGTGTGTGTGTGTGTGTGTGTGTGTGTGTGTGTGTGTGTGTGTGTGTGTGTGTGTGTGTGTGTGGTGTCCTGGTTTTCCTGGGACACCAGGAAGGGTTGTTCCCACTGTGGGGACCTGCCTCACCTGGAGGCATAATCACACACACCTGCAGCTGACCAGGCTCGTCTGGAGAGCTTCATAGAAGAGTGGCTGAGCTTCTGTCAACGCTGGATCGTGGTGTGACCTCCAGTCAGTTTCTCAGCAGTAACTGTTTGTAGTCAGTGTGAGTCTGCCACAAACTGTGAATGTACTAACGGCTGCCTCTGTGATTTCCCAGGAGGACTCAGGAAACGAGAGGGCAGCGTCATAAGAGGCACCATAAATATATTAAATATATAAAAATGAAGCTGTTAGGTGATAAACAAATTCCTATGTAGTTCCATCTGATAGCAAAAACACGATTATTTAAAAATTTGTATTAACAAACATTTATAAATAACACAAACAATTTTTAAAGAAGACAGTAAAAAGTCTGATTACAAAAAGCATTTCTTTAAAACAACACAAAATTAATGATTAAAATTTTCTTAAAAGTGTTATTAGTGTGTGAGAAGTATGTGGACACCCAGCTGGTTATTTATGTGACCAGCACACCATATGACATGTTTCAATTTATTTTAGTTTTTTAGTTATTTATTTTATCTTATCTCATTTTAATTTTCTTTACTTATGCTTTTAGCATGTACAGCACTTTGTGAACTCTGGTTTTATGTTAAAGTGCTTTATAAATAAAGGTGGTATGGTATGGTATGGTATAAGCTGTTCTGTCACATTGTGAGAGCCAACCAACCAGCAACCAGGATTCAACACACGAATGGCCTGACGACAAAAACTCCTCTTGAGCCTCTCTGTTCTTGTTCGGACGGTGTGGAGCCTTCTGCCTGATTTCAGAAGCTGGAACAATTCGTTGTTGGGATGGGACGGGTCCTTTAAAATCTGAGTTGCTGTAGTCCAGCATCTCCTGACGTAAATGTCCTGTAGGGACGGGAGAGCAGCCCTGCGGCAGCGTTCTGCCACACGGATCACTCTCTGAAGAGCTTTTTTATCCTTGACACAGCTGTTTCCATACCAGGATGTGATGTTCTGTGTGAGGATGCTCTCCACAGCGCCTGTATAGAAAGTCCTGAGGATCTCTGGAGAGACCCTGAACTTCCTCAGTTGTCGTAGGTGGTACAGGCGCTGCCTAGCCTTTTTGGACTGGACCTGATTGTCTGATTTATGAACAGTCTGCTGGGCACTATTGTGTTAAACGCTGAACTGTAATCAACAAACAGCATTCGCACATAGTTACCCTGTTTCTTGTCCACGTGGCTGAGGGTGGTGTGCAGGAGGTGGGCGATGGCGTCCTCTGTGGATCTGTTGGGTCGGTAGGTGAACTGCAGCGGATCTGTGGTGTCTGGGATGGAGGAAGAGATGATGTTCTTCAGCAGCCTCTCAAACACCTTCATTACCACCGAGGTCAGTGCAACTGGCCGGTAGTCATTCAGGAATGAGGGCTTGTTGTTCTTGGGCACAGGGATGATGGTGGATCTCTTGAAGCATGTGGGGACCACAGATTTCGCCAGTGACTCGTTGAAAATTGAAGTGAACACACCTGCTAGCTGGTCAGCGCAGCACCTCAGCAGACGGCCGGTGATGCCGTCTGGCCCCGTCGCTTTCCTTGTGCTCACTCTCCTCAGCGCCGCTCAAAGTCATGCTCTGCAATGCTGATCGCTGGTCCCTCTTTTTTTTTTTTTTTTTTGTGTCCTGTTTGGATCTATAGCCATCAGAATTGTTGTCTTAAGGCCAAGAAAGATGCCAAGCGGATTTATTTTACCAAGTGGATCATCATGGCCTTGCCATATTGGTCCATTTGATTGACCTTTATTATAATTATGAATTTATTTTATTTTCAGTTGCTACAAACGGGACAGACATGACTGGGGGATAGGACAGGGAGAAAGAATGAAAGAAAGAGAGGGAGAGAAAGAAAACCAGAGGGGAGAAGAGACGGTGAGAAGGGGGGAAGAAAGAAAAAAAACAAACAAAACAAAAAAATCAAACAAACAAAACACCTGGGTCACCTGTATGGAGAAAAAAAACAGAAGAGAAAGCAAACAACAAAGAGCAACATAATAAAAACAGCACCATCACAATAAACTAGCTAGCAGTAGATAGCAGTAGATATTAAATAATAAACGATATTGTGCAGCACGCAAGATAGACAGCGCACAATGTGCTTTGAGGCAGCAGCCAAGAAAGGTGTAGTCTGCGTCTGTGAACACCCGTGTGTACACCCGTGCGCATACCTGTGTGGATCAGCATGCTTGCATTCCAAAGGTTTCTCCATGTAACGATCTGCTAGGGAGTGTGGGGGGGCCACAGCCCCGTCCCCCAGGGTATGAAGCAGGTATGGAGGAGATCCAGGCCCCAGATATCCAGAGGCCCCAGAGTACGAGGACCCGAGGAGGACCACCAAAGGGGGGGAGAACCGTGCCACCCTCCTGGGAAGAGCTGAGTAGAGCCCCAAATGGTAAATGGTAAATGGCCTGCATTTGTATAGCGCTTTTCTAGTCCCTAAGGACCCCAAAGCGCTTCACACTACATTCAGTCATTCACCCATTCTCACACACATTCACACACTGGTGATGGCAGCTACATTGTAGCCACAGCTGCACTGGGGCGCACTGACAGAGGCGAGGCTGCCGGACACTGGCGCCACCGGGCCCTCTGACCACCACCAGTAGGCAAACACGGGGTTAGTATCTTGCCCAAGGATATTTGGCATGCAGCCAGGAGGCAGCCTGGGATCGAACCACCGACCTTCTGATTAGTGGCTGACCTGCTCTGCCACCTGAGTTACAACCACACCAAAGGAGAGGTCACCCCGCAGCTACGGAGCAGAGGCCAGAGGGGGTTGCAGTGGCGTGCCCGCGGGCTCTGCCGGCAGCCAGCTGTGCCAGAGAGGGCCGAGCTTCAGGCCCAGAGGCCAGAGGCCTGAGGGCATCCCACCCCCCGGAAGGAGCCCAGCCGGGCCACAGGCGCCCGGCCCGCCAATCGTCCACCAGGAGTGAGCCGGTACATACATGAGCGCCCAGCCCCAGACGACAAGGACCACCAACACACCAACGTCTGAGGGCATCAGCCACCGGCAGGGAGTGTGGTGAGGGGAGATAGGCCTCCGTACTTTAGAGGGCCTGAGATGTACCCAGAGAGGTGGAGTCTAAGACCCAACCTGACATATAGACACAGACGAACAGGCACACACGGACACAGACGTGCATTCCCACCCCATATGCACAACCAAATACTCGGCACTCACCCAACGTGTAGACAGACACAAATAGACACTGCACAGACAGTCGCACTCCCCAAACATACTCTATATCCCAGGTCCAGGTACCCCCGCCCTCAGAGGGGCAAGCCGCACCTAGACCCAGGCGATGTAACCCTTCTCTCTGGGGTGGAGGCAAGCGGACCACCTCCTTATCTGCAGTAGCAGGGAGGCCCCGCATCCCAGACCCCAGTCTGACGGCCAGCACCTCCTCCCAGCCCCCCAGCCCTGACGGCTAACAGAACCGGGTGAGTGAAGACCTCAAACCTCCCTACGCCCGCTCATATGTAGTGTTGCTGTGTGCTGTTCTAAAGTGCATTTAAAACTCAGGAGAGCATGGTACTAGCTTCCTCTCAGAGAGCAGCACGGCTCTTCCCGAAAACCCTTAGTGTCTAAATGCATTTAAAATTGAGGGCAGGGCACCAGCGCCAGAGGTGAGTTGGAGTACACTGACCATCCTCTGGATGCTGTAAAACGTGCCCACCCCCAAGGCCCTATATGTATGTGTTATGTAAGAGTGAGTAATGTGGATGTCTAGGTTGCAGAATAAAATTGAGGCACAGGCGGCCAGAAGGGGACAGAGGGGGAGTGCCTCCCCTGCATCCTGGTGACATACCTGCACCCCAAGCCCTGCGTGTGTGGGTGGGTGTGGTAGAGCGGGAATAGGGAGGCAGCTGAGGATGGGGAGGGAAGAAAGGGGCCAGCTCCCCCGCTGACCCCAGTAGGCACCCCCACACTCTGGAACCCACCAGGGCAAGGGGGCCCAGGCCCATCCGGACCGGGGCCCGCAGCAGCAGCACCGCCCAGCCCCACAGAGTCCAGGGCAGCCCACCCGACTCCACCCCAGAGAAAACTGCACTCCATCATCCAATCATCTCCCAAACTACACAAGACAATAGACACCCAGGTTGAGTTCATTCTCCACCTCTTCTATATCTCTCCCCCCACCTGCAGAGTGGGCTCCTGTAGTGAGGAGACCACCTGCAAAGATATAACAACCTCCCCACCAGTTAGAGAGCCCTCTAGTTGGGCCGATACACCAGAGGTCCCCTGCACTGGGGCTGAGCCCCCCTGCACCCACCCGCCCACTGCTCCGGCGACACAACAGCCAGGACCCAAGCCCCTAAGGCCCGGCCAGCACCCCAGACCGGGGGGCGGAGCACCCCCAGACCCCCAAGCCTCCACGCCCGTCCCGGACCCTCCCAGGGGCAGCCAGGCTACCAGGCCAGTAACCAACGTCCGCCAGCACAGACCCTCCCCCATCTCCGCTGTACGTAGCCACAAGGAAAACACCATCTAAGAGCCCCCAGAGCCCCTAACCAGGTCATGGCCACATCCCCCGGGTTAGGCCCTCTAGGGAAACGTCCCTAGGCACTCCCCAGACGCCCTAAGGCCGTCCCTACCCCCATATCAACCACAATAGCGAAGGCAGGACCAAACCATGACCCCCCACCCCCACTAGGTGATGAAGCCGATCAAAGGAGCCCAAAGGGATTGATCAAATGTGATGGCAGATGTTGTATCAAGACTAATGTGATCTATTAGATGGTTTTTATCAGAGGCGGAGCCAGACATTTGAAACACCCGGGGCTTAGCCAAAAAGGGTAGTATGCATGTGGGATTTTTTTTTTTTTTTTTTTGGGGGGGGGGGGGGGGGGGGGGTATAAATGACTGAAAGATTAATTGGCTCTGTTTTGAGTTTTGTTCAAAGAAGAATGACTTCATATACACTCAGAAAAATTATGGTTCTTAAATGGTTCTTCAGATGTCTTCATGGTTCTTTAAAAAACCATATATACATACTATATATATATATATATATATATATATATATATATATATATATATATATATATATTCCCTATAGGGAAAAATATATATCATATGCAGGACACCTAAAACTAGTTTTTTAATTAGGCAGCAAGGCAGAACAAGGTCAGGGCTGTATCAAGACACGAGGACTAAACCCCAATTCAACCAGACCCAGAACTGATCCAGAATTAAAACAGGATACAACAGTTCAAAATCAGGACTACTGAGGACTTAACCAAGACAGAACCAGAATCAGAACTAGATGATAGTAGCACTAAAAATCATCATAGACCTGCACTACACTTATTTTTTTAATTCTACCAAAGTCCACTATTTAGATTGAGAAAAGTTTATATAATTATTTAGCCTTGTTGTGCAAACAAGCTGCATAACTTAATAAATATAGAATTTGAAAAATAACAAACCTAAAAAGAAACACTAGGTACGAGATACATGAGGACCTGTGATACGGTGATACTTTTGGTAAACAACCATTTGATTAACATGTGTGTCTCACCTGCTCTTGTTCCACCTCTGTTCTGTCCTCATTCTCCATTTCCCTCTCTGCTCCTCTCTCTCCCTCTTTGTGCTGACAATCATCAAATATACAGTTGAAACCAGATATTTACAAACTCTTCAGATCAAAACACTTTTATAATTGTAACATCAAATCAGACTAAATGTTTATTTTTTTAGATTGATAAATATAAAAAACATATTTGTTAACTTTAAGAGTAAAGAGAGAAACTATCTGTATTTCTTAATTGTAAATGGCACCAAATTGTATTCAAACTGAGCCACACTTATGGAGCTCCACAATTATTTTCCTGGTGTTTTGGTTGACATCTCTTGATTTTCCCATGTCACAGAAACAGGCTCTGTGTTTTGCCTTATATGCATCCACAGCTGTGCCACCAGTTTACTCACATGGACTCTACTAACCTATCAGAAGCTTCTTCAGCTCAGAATGGAATCGTCTGGAGTTTCTTATTAATTAACAATAAACTTAGTGTACATGTACTCCTAAATTTGATGAAAGTGATAAAAAACAGAAATCTCTGTCTCTCTTTATTCTGACATTTAACTAATTCAAAATATATTTCAATATTTATCTAAAACAAAAGTTTACTCTAAATTGATGTTGTACAGTAAAAATGTTTTATGTTTTCTCCCTAAAGTGTATGTAAATATCTGGTTACAAATGTGAATATCCTGCTGTGTACTGAAATCCCTCTTATTTTGCATAGAAATATACTGAACAACATACAAAGCATAATATATAAAATAACATTTACCTGAGTTTTTTCTTTGAAAGAACCCTCTAATGTCCATTCTTATATTTCAGTACATAACTGAAACCGATTTAGTCGGGGAGGGTAAGAACTGAAAATATGAAATAAACACACAGTAAGCTAAGACTCTCTAAAAAAAATAGCATTTGTTCAGCTTTTCATTTCGCCATTTGTTGATTCACTTGAAGAGCAAGTAACGTAATATTGGTCAAGTGATCAGTTTGATATCAATCTTTCGTGATGCACCGTCATATTTACATTATTTGTACGGTACGAATGATTTGCTTTGGTACCTGGTCAAACTTAAGCTCTCCTTGGTATGGCTGGCTCCGTTTCTCCAACAGCGCACACAGGCAGCAGCTGCCCCGCCCCCTCGCTCAGTCGCTTAGTGCCTGAGCTCAGATCATACCAATATCAGGGGGGATTCACGCACAGTCGTAAATTCCCCCAAGTGTGCACTATGTGCTTCGAATATTGTGTGTACTTTTTGTTTTATACAGTTGTCAGCCAGGCATCTATGAAAAAATTACACTCCAAAAGACCCCGGGCTTCTGACAAAACAACCCGGGCTTAAGCCCAGTAAGCCACCCCCACGCTCCGCCCCTGGTTTTTATATTGGTTAGAATTAAGATTATTTTTATTTTTCCAGTTAATGAGGACCATTTTCTTGGCAATGCATAAGGCCGTAAAAACAACGTGGGCTGTGTTTATTTCTGCAGTGACCTCATCCAAGTTGCCCAGCAAGCATACTAAAGGGGAAGCTGGAATGTTACATTTCAGACACTTTGATAAGTCTTCACATATCTCACGCCAGAATTTCTGAACTGGTGGACAAAACCAAAGAGCGTGGATGTAACTGTCCGGTGTATTTGCTGTGCAGTGTGAGCAGTTGTTGGAAGGCGTATAGCCCATCCTGAACATCCTATGACCAGTATAGTGCACTCTGTGTAATATTTTGTATTGTAATAATTGCAAACTGGGATTTCTGATCCATTGAAAGGTTTTTAAGCATACCTGAGACCAAAAGATTGGGTCTAAGCTGATTGATAAATCTGCTTCCCATTTTGCAACAAGAAGGGATATTGATTCATCTATTTTAGAAAGTGTTCTGTATATTTTAGACAATAATTTGGGGGGTTTTAGACTAAAAAACTGTACCACACTTGGTGGTGTTTGTAATTCAGCCTCACTGGGATTAAATTTCTTTTTTAGAATTTAGAATCTTCAACTAAACAACTGAGGATGCTGTACAGGAAAGCTCGAGCAGTTTTTTCTTCTCTTCCATGGGAACAATGATGAAATTTGACAGTGATGAACAATTTCCTGACTGATCGCTTCCTGGTTCTGAACCTGCTTCCTGCTGACCAATTCCAAACAGTTGGGGATAACATTCTTAAAACTTATTTTTTTACTTTGGCTTTTGATTCTGTCTAGTTGGCTGTTTTAGCTTGTTGCGTTGTTACCTATTGTTTGTTGTCCTCTTCTATTGTTTGTTTTAACTGTCTCATGTTTTTATTGACTGTGAAGCACTATGGTCAACACTGTTGTTTTTAATATGTGCTATATAAATAAATTTTGATTTGATTTGATTTGAACATTCACTGGACACAGGACACAGCGGAGCGTACACTCTTACATTGGTGCGAACAATTATAGTTAAATGTTTAGTGCATATTCAACCTAGGGGTGGAAACGGGACCCACTGTTGATTTGTCGCGGGAGTGTTTTAAATCTGTCGGAATCGTTTCACCCCACAGAACGTCAGGTGCGTATGCTAGAGAGGGTCTCACCTGTATTCCGGTTCCAAAAACACATGATAGACTGGCGCTCCGGAGGGATCTTCATTTGTATCATAGGAAAATTAAACGAACTATTTCTCACAAAATAGGAATAAAAATAAAAATGCCTTGGAGGCAAAATTCCCTTTACCCTCTAACTGGGAGCCTGTATGGGAACAGGTGGACGCTAAGATGAGGCGCCGCTTTAGCTGCAATTAGAGCAGGGCGATATGGCCAAAAATATTTATCACGATATATATTTGAAAATTTGCGATAACGATATAACCGACGATATAATTGATGCGAGACAAAATACAACTCCACAACATTACTAGCGCAAAAAGACAACCTTCCATTTATTTTCACTTAAACAAGAAGCTGGTTTTTATGTACATTAAAGCTTTATAAAAATGTAACAGTGCAAATGCAAATTCCTTGCTGAAAGTTTAACCAAAAGGCATTTCCAGTAGAAATGGGCTGACATATCCTGAGCATAACCATGTATAATATCCACTGAAGTTAAAAAGAGGTGCTTTGCAACATTAAACTGCAGTGTGCAGTACGCATTTTTCGGACCATAAGGTGCACGGGATTATAAGGCACATTAAGCGAAACAAAGCAGTCAGATAAATCAAACTTTATTAAACTCATTCTTCTTGATTCCTCCACTTCTGTACCATTGATTCATTAATGTTGAATTCTCTGGCAGCTGCTCTATTCCCATGTTGTTGCAGTATATTAATGACTAACCTCGTATTGTGGATGGATTATCTCAGTTGTTCTCCTGACTGAAGTTTGGTCCGTTTACAGCATCCTGCCATGCGATTGCATTTGTTTCTAACCATGAAGAACCTTCACGTTAACTTTTATAAGTGGAAAAGTGTTAGTGTTCGTCCTCCAGCTTCACTGTTTATGTTATGCTAACATAGCTGTGTCGCTAGCGATCACGTAGCACATCATTATATACCAGCTAGCCCAACTTCAGTAACCGTACAAACGTCACTGCTGTTTAGTTTCCTGTCTTCATTTATGTTGGAAGTGATAGCAGAGCTGTACGTTTGATTTTTTTCAGAAATCTTTCAGTCAGAACATGCAATATCATGCTTAGGTAACTAGCGAAACTAGCGAGCTAACTTCCGCTAGCTTCCTGCTAACTTCTAACTCCGTTAAATGTAATAACTTTTGTTTTCATGGATGCCTGGAAGTTAAACTTTATAGTTACACCTGGTAAAGCAGCAATGCTGATCGTTTTATTAAAGATGAAAGAATTTAGACAGTTTTTAACTCTAAGTGATGCTGCAGTGTTGTTTGACCTGAAGTATACGGAGTTTAGGACCCAGATTACTCCCAGATTTAAGAGCATCTTAGTCCGACAAATACGACAATAACAACGGCCGCTTGCATGTTCTGCAAAAAAATGTGCTTTGTTGTGTATCTGACGGACAAACACCAAACCAGTTCCACATCACGGAAGTTGCACCATTTTTACAAACCAATTCTGGTTCATCTGTTTCACTCAACAATCGGCCATGTGCGTATGAAAACAAAGGCACTGCGCATGCGCGTTTTACTCCCATTCTATCGCCATATTTCATTTTCCTATCGTTGCCTAACATTATACCGGTATTACCGTGAACGGTATAATATGGCCCAGCCCTAGCTGCAATGATTTTGAATTTAACGCCAAACAGTACCTCCAAGTGGAGGGACTGCAGTGGGAGACAGATATGCCCCATCTTATGCCAACTTCTACATGAGTGAATGGGAAAAGGGTGCTTTGGTGAAATGTCCCTGCAAACCTTTCTTCTACCTCCGCTTCTTAGATGACGTTATAGGGGCCTGGTCATACACACGGAGGAATATATTGAGTTTTTAAAGGTGTTGAATGACCATCGTGCTTCAATTAAAGTTAAGAATACGTTAGATCCACAACAGGTGAATTTTTTGGATACAACAGGTTTTTTTTGAGCCTGTAGATGAGCAGCACAAAAGAATACTCACATGAGTATACTTCAAGTCGACACACACTCACGCCCTCCTCCATAAGACCATCTACCATCCCAAACATACATTTAAAGGCATTGTTAAGTCACAGATCATCAGATTTTACAGAATAGCATCCCGTGAAGAAGACCTCCAGGAGTCCATCGCTGTCCTCTTCCTCAGTCTTAGAAGTAGGGGATATTCAAACAGGTTCCTCAGGGCCATTAAGAAGAAAACTCTCTTAGAACTGGGCTCACCCGGGACCACTAGCCCAGGGGCGGGGGTATTGTACCTCTGATTACCACTTACTCTGCATCACATTTGCCTCTACAGCGGGCCTTCATTTGTAACTTTGAGAAGCTTCCAACCAGTGTGAGCCACTTCCAAGATTGTAGGGTGATAGCAGCTCACAGAAAGGACAAAAATCTAAAGGATGTGTTCGTTGAAACGAAGCTCTGGGATCACCATGAGTAGAGAAACCGAGGGACGAACCACTGGGCCCTAAGACAAAAGCAATACCTGTTCAATCCACATGGGGGAGCTGAAGCTCCAATTCTGAATAGAATTACACTTAATAGTAGAGGGTGGGCCATTTATATGGATACACCGTAATAACATGGGAATGGTTGGTGATATTAAAGTCCTGTTTGTGGCACATTAGTATATGTGAGGGGCAAACTCCTCAAGATGGGCGGTGACCATGGTGGCCATTTAGAAGTCGGCCATCTTGGATACAACTTTTGTTTTTGCAATAGGAAGAGGGCCATGTGACACATCAAACTTATTGGTAATGTCACAAGAAAAACAATGGTGTGCTTGGTTTCAACGTAACTTTATTCTTTCATGAGTTATTTACAAGTTTCTGACCACTTATAAAATGTGTTCAATGTGCTGCCCATTGTGTTGGATTGTCAATGCAACCCTCTTCTCCATCAGATCTATTTTCCCTTTTTTAGAGGAATAAAAACCAAAAGGGATTCGTGATCATAAATATGGGACAAGAATAAAGAACTTACCTGAAGGAGAAATGGCAGGACCTGAGATGAGGGCCACTGAACCAAGTATAGGATGGAAAGAAGGCGACAGCACTCAGACTCCTGGCTGCCAGTGCACTGGACCCATAGTTTATGGCTACAGAAAAGCACTCTCTTTATACCTAACCCCTGCTAAGAGTAATGCACAGTTTTCTTTTGCTAAGTCACCTCCTGAGATCTTCAATCACAAACCGAGTCTCATTTCCACTTGTAGAAAGGGAAGCATCATTATTTATCCAGGCTTGAATGACTGGTGTGTTTTAGTCTGCTCTTCCTTCCCTATCTCTCTGTGATTTACAGATAAAGTAGCCACAGTTTTCAGACTTTCTGATCAAGCCAACAAACACAGAGTTGAAATAGTTGTTTCCACCACGCTGCCAGGGACACACTTCACATGGGATTGCTGAGAATGTATTTATTTATTTGTCTGTTAGCCTAAAAGTGGAAACGAATAAAGAAAAATATCATCAGCCACACTGTTATTTCTTTCTTTGAATGTGTAAATACCAGTTAGATTGCTAATGTGGCCAGAGTCACAAAGAGGATATGGAGGAAAGTGAAAGCTTTTCTTTTAGCACTTCTCATCTAAGCACACGAGCTTGTGGTCCATCTTTCCAGCCTCATCCTCTCCAACAGTGGACTTTTTCCTCTTTTATAATAGATCCATCCATCTCTCTTTAGAACTGCTTGTCAGAGCCATGGTTTGAAAGCTGCAGCAGCTTGGAATGACTAGTTAGCCTAACATGCCTGTCTTTGGACTGTGGGAGGAAGCTGGCATAGAGAAGAGCACTCATGCAAGCACAGGAAAGAGCAACTAGTGGATTCAAACCTGTGAGACAAGAGTGCTAACCACTGCATCACTCTGCCACCACCTCTGTTCTTTGGTTACCTCGAGCTTGGGGTCGTATGATTGCAGAGGGTCGTGAAAACTGCCCAGCGCATCGCCGGAGCACCACTTCCTGCCATAAAGGACATCTACAGGAAGCAGTGTCTGAAAAGGGCTGGGAAAATCATCAAAGACCCCAGTCACCCATCACATGGACTCTTCACCCTCCTGCCCTCTGGGAGGCGCTACAGGAGCCTCCGGACTAAGACCACCAGGTACCGGAACAGCTTCTTCCCCACAGCTGTCAGACTCCTGAACTCTGCCTCCTGACATCTGACCCACGTTAACACATGGACTGAACATACACACACCCACAATGGACAACTGTACCCTCAAACACACAATAATAACATGGACTGAACCACCACTCACAACCACCAGCACTTTATATAGCCTCTGTAGAAATTATCCACACCCTCACTTATCTTAACTGCACTACTGTATAGCTCTGTGTAAATAATCATTCTGTACATTCGATAATCTTTAATCCTACAACTGTTTACAACTTGCATAGTTCCCATTTCTGTATAGCTGTATATCCCAGATTCTGTAAAGTTATTTATTTCATATTCTGTATAGTTTTTCATATTTATATCCTGTCCATAGCCTGTACATAGCTTGTACTCACTACAGCCTGTACATACTTATAGTTATAGAATATTCACAACATACTTCATACCGTGTACATTATAACATACCATAATAGACCCATTTCTGTAATATACTCACATATCTATATTATTGCTAATATATATTGTAATATATCTATATCACTAAAGCACTTCTGGATGGATGCAAACTGCATTTCGTTGCCCTGTACCTGTGCATGTGCAATGACAATAAAGTTGAATTCTATTCTATTCTATTCTATTAGCAGCTTTGTTCTGTTCAAGAGAAACGAAGAAGCCTTTGTGTAAAGTAACTTCTAAGATGTTGTGGGTTGATGAATAAGATACACATGCATTTATGTTACGCTGCCTATCTTCACATGGGACCAAACTTGATTTCTGTGAGTCATGATGGCATCACGTCACACCAATCTAGTTAAAATGCTGATTTTTTCTCTGTTAAAGTCAATAAATATCATTCGATTCCTCTAATAAATCTCCTCTTACTAAGATGGCTTTAGTGTCACAGCAGCCACTGTTGATCAGTAAAAACTCTGACTTTTCAATTAATCTTTTCATGTCACACAGATATGAAAACAATGCACTTTACCAATACATTACAAAAGAGAGCTCACATACAAAAAATTAGTTAGATCTACAAAAAAATTGCAATAGTTTCTTAGTTTAAACTGTTTATAAAGCAGTGAACTTTGACCTCTGCTAATCTGCAATGTGATAATTAACAGACAGCGAGGCAAAGGGAAGAGGATTTGATTCTTGTCAGAGTGTGAAAGTTGATTTGTGTCCAGAAGGAACAAAATATAATCGATGCTATGTCTTCTGCTTTTAGCTGTCACACAGCAGGTCATCTTACCCGTCGCACCAACAGTCTGCATGTCCTGTCTCTCATTTCCTCCATGAATCTTCCTCTTTTCCTCCTCCCATAGTCTCTAGATTTAAAATCCCTGTTCTCATACATACTGCACATATTTCTCTTTCCTCTTCCATTGCCGTTGGACAGTGTCCACTCACACCTTGCTGGCCAACAACACAGATCTTATTGATAACCTGAAGTTTGATTTGGCAAAGTTTTTGTAACGCAGACTCTTCCTGACACAACAGAGTACACTTTTGCTGTTCAAAAGTGATTTTGAATGAAAATGGAAAAATGTTCAATAGAAGTCCTTAAAGTAGCCAGACAGATTAAACCAAACAGACCTCACATTACTCCTTGTTTAGTGACCTTTTCCATTACCGCACAGGCCTACCATAAAAACAAATGAACTGTAATCAGCTGGCTTTAAGATCATATTTTGACGTTCAATGGCTTTACATTTCAGCAGTTTTAGCTGAGCCAAAAGATTATCATCCAGAAGCAGACAAAGTTGTCATATCCCTTGAAGACTCTGCTTTTAGGGAAGTTCTTCTAACGAGCCTGAAATGGAGCTGAGGAGGTAATTGCGTGTGAAAAGGGCAATGTACTGAAGAACATAAGAGGCTATAAAATAAGGAGGAACCCATTATAGCCAAAATAAGAGATTTCAACTGGAAAACAGTTTAAAGCAAGCAGGCAGAGTTTCAGCTGGAATGGTACAGCTGATTACCTGGGGTTAATGACCGGCAGGCTCCTATTATAGAGAACATATGATAGAGATGTGGCCAACTAATTTTGGGGCAAACTAACTTTCATTCTTCAGTGAATCTACTTGTTTTATGGTACAATGAGAGAAGCTGAGGGAAAGTTCTTGATCAAAAGTTGTTACAAAAGCCAGAAAAAACTTCAGTGACTGCAGTTTTAGTAGGATTTGATGCAAAAACTGCAAAGACTCAAAACTAAACAAAAAACTTTATAGATTTTCTCCATGTACACTGAATGCACCACAGCTACAGAGGTGCAGAAGTGTACAAAATGCTGGTCACACTCAAAACCTTATTTTGTTTGTTGATGAAAAATAAAATCAGGCATGGCAACATTTTTTATTTTATGACAGATATTTGGGGGGAAACGAATATTTAAAAAATGTAGCAGATTTCTTTTCGTTTGATAAAATATAACCAAGTGCAAATGTTTTTGTGAAACTGCAGGACAAACGTCAGGACTCCTTAACTGCTACACATGTGGGCATGTAGATTACCAGTTCAAAGCTTTTTCTCTTTGCTGCTGTCAGTTACTGGATATTTCTGCAGATGAATTATTTAAATCTTCCCAGAACAACAGACATCTTCTCTTGGCTCAGCAGGGTCAGTTTCACAGCTGCCTTCAGACAGGCTCACAGACTCCAGCAGCGCTGAAACCTGCTGTCAGGAGCACGTTCAACAGAAACACAGACACTTTATACTCATTTTATTTTTTTAAGTTTAGTGTATTACATGCAGTGTTGGGTAAGTTACTTTAAAATAGTAACTTAGTTACATCACTAGTTACTTCTCTCAAAAGTAACTCAGTTACTTCAAGTTACTCGTTACTTTCAAAGTAACTAGTTACTAGGGAAAGTAACTAGTTTTACTCAGAATTCTCTTGTTAATGTGTTGCTTCCATAACTGGATACCCAGCAAGATTACCAGTCTTCTAGCTTGCCTACTTGCCACAAGTGCACTGTGCCACCTACCAATAGAAAGGAAAAGATAATGTGCATATTTCCACAAGAGAAATCCCACGCCTGGACCGTCATTGACTGCTGCCATGATTCTAGCCTATGTCACAGCGTCATGTGCACCTTTAACACAAAAACTGCAGTCGTGGTGATTTCGATTGTACTCAGAACTCGGAAATTCTGCCTTCTGAATAGGAAGATGTAGGTAACACCAGACTGCAGATGAGCCGCATACAGGGCTGGACTGGGACAGAAAATTGGCCTGGGCATTTTGACTAGAGACCGGCCGCCATTATAGGAAAAATCTTAAAGCCTTTGAATGAAAACAAACGCTGTTGTGACAGTGATGTTCACTGTTCTGATGGTATATATGCATCAATCTATCAATCGTTTGTTGTAAGATTCAGTTAATTATTTTTTAAAAGCGAGACATTTTAAATGAGAATAAGAAAGAAAAGTATTTCTTTGTGCCCCCCTCTCCCTGTTAATGCCCTACCTGCCCCCCTGGCAACACTTTGCTAGATCCGCACCTGCACAGTTACCAGCTGTCAGCTACCTAAAAAAGGATCCTGGTGTTATTTGTCTCTCAGAAACAGTTCATAACTTCCCTTCAACTCATTCATGTCACCTAAAAGGTAAACCTGTTTCTCCATCACCTGTTCAGCTCTGATGATCCAGTAAGGACATCTCCTGGTTTCATCTTCATGTTTCCCTCTCACCACATATCCAAACCGACATCATGACCAGCAGCTTTACAGCTGTGGCTCCAGCAAACATCAGCTGATACTAGAAATTAATATTAAATAAATTCTAACAACAGCTGATCAAGCTTAAACGTGCTGCTGTTGTTTAGCGCGACATCCGCTGGTTTCCTCTTTCGGCGCAAAGTGAGCGATAAACAAACAAGAGAGAAAAGCCGATCAGCTGATCATTGATCAGTTTCATGATTGAAGTAGAAACAGGAGAGGGAGGGGGGAGAATGAGAGAAGAAGAGGCAGCTGTGCAGCAAAGACACTGAATAACTCCAGCTTTGTGTCTTTTTGTAGCTGAATTACGGGACAAACTGTTCCTTTTCACCTCAATAAGAAACGCTAATATTTTCTCTGAATACGAGGTTGGCAACTCTAATAACTTATGAACAAAATAAAGTTCAACATCATTAACTTCATAGCACCCACCCAGCTGTATAGAAACTCCGTCATGCTAGCTAGCACGCAGTACGGAAAAAGTCAGCATAACGAAAATAAACTCCACCTAAACTTGGTTCATATCTGACCCAGAGAGACTGCAGGTCATAACTTCTTACCTGAAGTTCAGTTCACACTTGGACCGGCGGCCGCCTCGGGTCTCTTTTCCTTCTGCGTCCCCTTTCCTTCATCCACCTGCTGGCCTCCACCACTTGCTAATGTTACTGAATCTGTGGAAGCTCCGCGATGCCACCACACGAAGTAACGAGTAACGACCCTATCTGAATCCCAGTAACGACTAACGCGCTCCTGATTTTGGCATAATAACTAGTTACCGTGCTCGTTACCACAATAATAACGTAGTTACTGTAACGCGTTACTTAATAACGCGTTAGTCCCAACACTGATTACATGAATGCCTGCAAACACAGATGTTTCTGTACACAGCGGGAATTACGAGCACAAACTGTCACATCATGACAATGCTAGCTTCCTGATACTGACAGCATTAAGGTTTCTCTAAGGATTATATTTCTGCACAAATGCACATTTCTCTTAATGCCACAACATGAAATATTTGACACTTAAAGAAAAATCAATTTGGGTGATTTTCTTTTCAATTTAAAAATTTACATATGTCACAACCTAAACAAGAAAAAACATGGAAACTGTAATTTGTAGTATTTCAAAAGTAATTTGCAGCCTACATGTGGTGTGTTTTCCTAACCATAGTTATGGTTGTACCTCATACTTTATACCTTTACAGGCACTGTGTGTAAAATCTCACCACTAGATGTCAGTAGACTGTAGATTGCAGTTAACTGAGGACTGTTTCCTTATCCCTCCCTATTCAAGTGCATAATCTACTGTAGGAGAAAGGACTGCAGTGAGTATAGACAGTGAGTCCAGTGTTTCTGTCAATATGTCAAGTGTCTATTTACTGCAGATGAGGCTGTAAACTTAGTCCAATATGAGCCGACGAGTCAATGAAGCTCACTTCTGTCCATTGACAGCGTCACTGAGGAAGCTTTGAGGATTTCTTCTATGTCAGTAAGTGCTGCTGTTTTTCTGTTAGCCAGCATCAGTGCATCTGACATTGTTGGACTCGAACACTCAGAAAATAAAGTCTTATATGATGTGTGAACTGTTTAACAGAGAGAAAGTGAGATTTTTAGGGCGCTCGAGCCTCACATTAGCTGAATTGCTGTTAGCCGTCCAGTGATGGCAGGGTTGCGTGTCTATTGTCTGCTGATAATAAGTAATTGCAACAATTTTGGGAATAACAAAGCATGTATGTGCATGTTGAGTTTTCTTCCACCCCCTCTCAGAGGATAAAACAGAGGTGTGAGCCTTTATATGTTGAGTCTGAAGGTGCAAACGCAAATTAAAATTTGTCCCCATGGCACACAAATACCTACAAGTTCTGTCCTTTCCTTTCCAGTTTGTTAGAAGACGCAATTAAATGTATTTTTATGAGTAAAGCATTCAGTTTTTCTATTAAATAAACTAAACATGACTGTCCCTTTAAATAAGTGTGGACCAACACGCTGTTGCTTAGTTTGTTTTACTGCAGTAGCCTTTACATGTCCATGAGTAGTCACGTATGCAGTGAGGGGGCCTGGACTCAGGCACTTGAAAGCACAGCCACCTTGGCGCTGGTGTCTTGCGCCTCCCACCCGAGGAGCATTCAGCAGTGCCAGCTGAGCCCAATCTCTGCATGGCAGCTGCACCTCCAGCTTAGGAGCTTAGGTCACCATGACACCTTCTCATCTGCTCCTTAAAATGGAATCAGCCAGGGAGCCTATAGAGAAGCTGCCTATAGAGTGCACACAGATTAGCTATCATTCCGTGTACTGTTAAGTATTACTAATATTAAGTGTCATCACGCTAAGTATGCCCTGACTGATATATGAACGCTTAAGCCCGCCCAGGAAATGACGACCTCTATCCAGGAAGTACATCCATACAGCAGCATTATGTGCTTATGTGGTAGAGTGTATATAATGATCAGTTACTGAAATAAAACCTTAAACAACAACCCTGAAACAAGTCTGTAACTGTGCAAATGTGACCACCGAGCATTATGCCACGATTCTGTTCAGTCAAGCATCTCAGGACAAATTAGAGTTATGCAGTCATGAATGGGCTTTCAATATGCTCCCTCAGCTCCTGTTTGTTGTAAATCAATGATGGTGCCAGGTCTGTCTTGTAAAAGGGATTATGCATCTCAAGTGACATTGCAGTTAACAAAGCAAAATCAATATTTAAAAGATTTTGAGTAGAATTCTCAATAAAGAGAGACGGTAAAGTGCAGCCTCAGAAAAACAAGCAGTTACATAATAGAAGGAGCCTTAGGAATTTAAGCAGGAATGTTAATGAATAGTAGTGTGGGATGTAAAGTCATAGTTTATAAACTATTAAGAAAATGAGGATATTTTAATTCCACCCTACAGTGATGCCAGTTGTAATAATACTCACATATCTATATTATTGCTAATATATATTGTAATATATCTATATCACTAAAGCACTTCTGGATGGATGCAAACTGCATTTCGTTGCCCCGTACCTGTGCATGTGCAATGACAATAAAGTTGAATTCTATTCTATTCTATTCTAATAGGAAAACGGTGAAACTTCATAAAAAGAAAGTGAAAAATGTTGAAGGGCCTGAGCTGACGCGAAGATGAATCTTGGACGATACGCTGCACACGACGCCAGCGGCCCAGCTGCCAAAACAGGAAGAAATAATGGCTTCAAGTAATGACTTGTCAGCCTTTGTATGAAGGAATGAGACAGAAATAGCTCCGCTTGAATTAAAAAAGAAGAAGAAGAAAGTGAGTCTATTTTTACTCTGTCCTCTTCGCCTTTTGTCTAATTTTAGTCTAGAATTAGTCTCGCTGGCTGCCTGAGCAGGGGTCTCATCAAGCTGCACAAGGGTGCTGAAGATATTACAGGAAGGAGTGCACATTTCTTTTAACTTTAAACACCTTGATTCACACAAGCACACAAATATTCACAGTTCTCAGAGTCAAGGTTTATTCATGGAGAGGTCAGTGGGAGTCATCCGATTAGAGAAAAGCTTCAGGTATTTTGGGAGCTTTTCGACTCTGACATCATTGTAAAAGTCACTGCAGATGTGAGTGTCATTGACTTAATGAGCGGTTTCACCTTCGCTAAACCCCCAGTGATGATGAGGCATTAGCTCAGTGTGCAGGACACCAGAGTACACTTTTGCCGTTCAACTTTAACATTTCCAGGCAAAAAGCACTTTGCTCATAATTGGCCTGTGCAATTAGCCAGACTCTCTCCTTTGTTCATGAACAGCAGAGCTACAGTCGGGGTGAAGAAAGAAGAACGTTTCATGTACTGCAGTTTTCATCTTGACCAACTATACAGCAGTTCAACACAAACTACTACTTTGCTTGTTTGTTTTGCTGGATGTGAAGTTCTTTTGACAAATGACAAATTAAAGGAAAACAAATCTCAGCTATACGGAGGGCCTTTTGGTTCCACAAACCAATGGGACGATAGAGAGGAGCAGTCACACCCCTCAGTAAAACGATTAGGTTTTAACCTGACCGACGACAACATTCACACGTTACAACCTCAGGTTCATGATGGTGTAAAACATGCTTCTACATCACTCCCTGTCCACAGATTTGCGGAGTAAAAGACGAGCAGCACACCGCAGACGATGCTCCAAAGGACAGCACAGTCCATTTCTTAGTTATTATTTATGGATATATTATTGAGATTATTTCACGTTAAATACTGAAGTTAAATGGCACAGCTGGTCAAATGGTGTAAGGCACTTGGTGCTATAGCTAGTAACTGACATCATTTTCATACTCGTATCACTCAGTTGATCTTCTTGTGAACGATAAACAGTAAAGATTCGTATTTGATTGTGTTTGTGAGGGAATTCAACTCAGTTCTGAAACTATTTTCACCATCTATTGATTTTTTTTTAAATTCATGGGTTAAATGCTCTAGTGTGCAGTACTGTAGTTTCAGTAATGTGTTTATATAGCCATTATATTTATATACAGCTGATTTTTCAGGACAACTCTTCACTCCTACATGGACAGCGAAGAGTGAGCACAATTTCGGACATAAAGTGAGCAGCAGCATAGACTCTGATGACACAGCAGCCCTGATTGAGAATGAACAGTCTCAGTCTGAGGTAAATGTCACCTAAGCCTGAAATCAATTGCAATCTCCCCTTAGTGTTGTCTCCCAGGAACTGGATGTTCCTCCAGCCAGCAGTCCCGCTCTGCTTGGGCAGTACCGAGGATGATACCTGACACTTCCTAAACTTCCCCCTGGAAGCTGATGGAAAACTGCATCTTTAGAAGCTCACAGTAATGATAAGAACGACTAACAAGAGTTGGCTAAATGATAAACAGATGATGGGCTGAGTATCGTGTGCCTCACACAGCAGCATGGTCGACCTGAGTGCCGGTGTGTATCTCAGTCACACGGAGGTGTGTGAGACGACACAGGAGGTGATTTGGTGCCCCAACATGTGTCAGCAAGCAGATTCACACAATAACAGTCTGTACACCATTTATTTTGACACAAAATTCTCTGTCAAGGTCCCGATAAATCAAACGTGACTGTCAAACAGCCGGTGATTTTTCTAAAGAACAAAGACGTTTAATTTCAACTTAAAACATCCCATGAGGAATGTTCCGGTTTTAAACTCTTTCAGCTCAACAATTACAACAAACTGTCATCGATGTTGGATGAGAAACAGTTAAGAAGAAGATCTGTGCCTTTGTTTAAATGCTCAACATAAGCACTGGTGTAGCCGGATACAACAAATGCTGTCTGTGTGTGTGTGTAAAGTTAAAGCTTTGACGGTGTGATACTTTTGGATATGCTCCTGAGTTATATAGAGATCGATGTTTACCAGGTGTAGTAGCAGGATACTGCATTAGTCCTGGTGAAGGTCATTAAGAGCTCTGTGCAGGATACCCTTTGGTAATTCGGTGTATTGTACCTGTTTAACTGCAGTCACGCCACAGGAGCGATGCTAAACTTCCTGTCTTGGGTTTAGTTCACGCCAACATTTGCCTCCCAACAAACTGACAAACGTTTTGTTACTCAGTGACTTCTAGTGCCAAATGTCAGCTCCTCAGGAAACTGTGAAGATGTCTGATCATAAGTGTGAGCGCTGATGAAACATCCTTTACACAATTACTCTGATTACTTGTTTCCCTGAACTTCAGAACATGAACACTGCTGTTCAGGGTTACTTAGGTTCACACACACTCGCACTTGCTTGGACCTCTTACATTCATTCAGTACCATATGAAGATATTACCACAGTGCCTGTATTATGGAGGCCAGATCAGTTTGTTTCACACACAGTTTGTGTTTCCATCCACCAAGTTTCTTCCATTTATCCGATTCAGAGCATTCAAATAAATCAAATTCAAATTCAAATTCAAATTTTATTTGTCACGTACACAGTCATACACAGTACGATATGTAGTGAAATGCTTGGACAACTGCTCGTGACCTAAAGAAAAAAAGGAAAAGGCTATGAATAAGATAGGAAATAAATATGAAAAATTAAAAAGGGTGAATTTAACTAGGAAGGAATAAAATATAAATTAAGGTTAAAAATGAAATAACTGTACAACACAAATTAGAATGAAGGGTAAATTTAACTGGGAAAGAATAAGATAAAATATATAAATTGAAGTTGAAAATAAAATAACTGTACAACAAAATACACAATATAGAACTATATAAGAATGTATGAAGGAATCTAAATAAATATATACACAATAACAGCAGCTGTACAAGTATTAACCGGAAATGAAGAATATAGTGACCAGTGTTGTGCAAAACCAAAGTCCAGAAAGTCCAGTGTGTGTGTAAGAACCATATGTGTGGGTCAGTACTGTGTGGTGGTGTGATTGAGAGACCGTATCGCCTGCGGGAAGAAGCTCCTCCTCAGTCTCTCTGTGTTGGTCTTCAGGGAGCGAAATCGCTTTCCTGACCTCAACAGAGAGAACAGTCTGTTGTTGGGATGGCTGAGGTCCTTCACCATCTTCCTGGCCTTGGTCCAGCACCGCCTGCTGTAAATTGAGTGCAGGTCAGGGAGCTCGGAGCGGATGGTGCGCTCAGCTGACCGCACAACCCTCTGTAGAGCTCGTCTGTCCTGCATGGTGCTGTTCCCGAACCAGGTTAAGATGTTTCCCGTCAGGATGCTCTCTATGGTGCACGAGTAAAAGTTCCTGAGCACCTTGGAGGGCAGTTGGAAGTCTCTCAAGCGTCTGAGGTGGTAGAGACGCTGTCGGGCCTTTTTCACCACGGTGTTGATGTGACAGGACCATGACAGGTCCTGCGTGATGTGAACTCCGAGGTATTTGAAGCTGTCCACTCTCTCCACTGGGCACTCGTTGATGACGGGGGTCTGGTAGTTCCTCTCCTGCTTAGTGCTGAAGTCCACTATCAGCTCCTTTGTCTTACTGATGTTTAGAAGGAGGTTGTTCCTCTGGCACCAGTTCTCCAGATTCCTAATCTCCTTCAGGTAGGCCGTCTCGTTGTTATCAGAGATCAGGCCCACCACGACGGTGTCGTCAGCAAACTTGATGATGGTGATGGAGCTGGTAGTGGCCACGCAGTCATATGTGTACAAAGAGTACAGCAGGGGGCTCAGAACACACCCCTGGGGGGCTCCAGTGCTGAGAGTGGTGGAGGCTGAGACATGTCCGCCCATCCTTACTGCCTGTGGTCTGCCAGTTAGGAAGTTGGAGATCCACTGACACATAGATGAGCTGAGTCCCAGATGCTCCAGCTTGGTGGTGAGTGTGGAGGGAATCATTCACAAATGATTTGTATTGTTTTTATTTACAGTGAATCAACAAAAACAAAGGAAACAAACTTGTATTATACTCTTGATGCATCTCAGTCATCCAGGAAAGTAAAATCTCCAAAAGTTGATTCTGTTCATCTGGACGTAGCGTTTTGTGGGAGAAACGTTTCGTCACCCATCCTTCTTCAGTCTCAGCTGACTGCAGGTTTCAATCTTATAAACAGGACATTTGCATAATGACTGAAACAGCCCACTGAAGGAACAATGGGCTGGGAGGTCAGTTCCTTTATCATAATTATGCAAATTCTCATGACCATTGGTCAACAACCACTGATCAATCCCCACAGACACAGCAGCCAGGGAGGCAGAAGAACATCAAGAAGGCCCTGAATAAATGTGGTTATCCCAGCTGGACTTTTGTCAAAGCTGGAAAGGCTCCTAAAGAAAGCTCCAGCCGATCCAGGAGAGAAGGACAACCGCTGCCTAAGCGAAAACCTCCCATATGTGTCAGGAGTGTTGGAGCAGTTGAGACGCATTTTTTCTAAACACCAGGTCTCTGTGGCTTTTAAACCCCAAAACACGCTGCGCCAAAAATTGGTCCACCCCAAGGATCGGGTCCCCCGACACAAACAGAGTAACATAGTGTACGCTGGTAAGTGCAGGAGGATTGCCAGGATTTATACATCGGGGAAACCAAACAACCTCTGGCTAAGAGGATGGCACAACACAGAAGAGCCACCTCGTCAGGCCAGGACTCTGCAGTCTGTTTACACCTACAGGCCAGTGGACACTCTTTCAATGATGAGGATGTAACATCCTGGACAGGGAGGAACGCTGGTTTGAGGGCGGAGTCAAGGAGGCCATTTACGTGAAAAGGGAAAGACCATCTCTGAATTGAGGAGGGGCCTAAGGGTACATCTGTCACCATCTTACAATGCTGTGATTGCAGCCATTCCCCAACTCTCTGTGACCGGGACTCATGGTTATTGATCAGTGGGTTTTGGTCAGTGGTTGTTGATCAATGGTCATGAGAATTTGCATAATTAAGATTAAGGACCTGACCTCCCAGCCCATTGTTCCTTCAGTGGGCTGGTTTCAGTCATTATGCAAATGTCCTGTTTATAAGATTGAAACCTGCAGTCAGCTGAGACTGAAGACGTCACCTGATGATGACGAAACGTTTCTCCCACAAAACGCTACGTCCTGAATCAACTTTTGGAGATTGTATTGACTAGATCTCAGTCCAGGTGCTGTCATTCTACAGGAAGATCAGGATGGACTCGACCACCCTGTGTGCTACTTCTCAAAGAAGTTCACTCTTCCCCAGAGAAGGTATTCCACCATCGAACAAGAAACCCTTGCCGTTCTGCTGGCTCTGCAGCATTTTGAGGTTTATCTCGGATTAAGCAGGGAGCCCATAAAAGTCTTTACAGACCACAATCCGCTTGTTTTCCTTTCAAGGATGTACAATAACAATCGTCGGCTTATGAGGTGGTCTTTAATCATTCAAGAGTACAACCTTCAAATCTGCCGTAAAAAAGGGACAGAAAATGTCCTGGCTAATGCACTATCCCGTGCCCTGTAGTCTGTTTAGGGTTTTTGTTTGTGTTTGAAGGATCCAAACTGTTTGTTTGGTCTTGTAAGGGTGGGGGTGTTACGTGTCTGCAGGCTGCATGTTTTCTTTCCCTCCCCTTTTGTTTGCCATTCCCTTAGGTCGCAGACTGCAGGCTGATGTCAATCTGGGGACGTCCAATTAATTAGAGGAGGGAGGCCCTAATTGGACAAACCAGGAGTGAAGCCCTTGATAAGGAGACTCACCTGTGGCTGGGGGCGGCTCTCTTCCCTCCTTGAATTGTTTGACACATGTGTGACGGTTTCCTGCTGTCTTTCTTTTGTTTGATGATTGTGGTGGGAGTAAAGTGGACTAGGTGAGTTTGGGGACCCCATACACTTACTCACGTAGAGTCTTTGTGTTAGAAACACTAGGTAAGTAGGTTGGTGCCACCCATGTAATTTTGAGCTTGTTTTAAGTTGAGGTTTGGGTCTATCTCTCCTGTTTGTTGCTTTTCTAGGATAGTAGCTCAGCTCAGCTAAGTTTTGGTTTTGTCTTTTTGGTGTTTTTTTTGGCACAACCTAACTGTCCCTTTTCCCCCCACATTTGTTGTTTGAGTCTGGGTTGTTTATTTTGTGAGAGTGCTGCCATTAAACCTTTTTTCATAACACCTGTACTGAGTTTCCGGAGTTGTTGTGTTATCCCCTCCTGCCCTCGGGGAGACGTAACATACGGTCATACCAATATTTTGGTCCTCCTCCCACTGAGTGCGGGTATTGTGAAGACGTCTCACCTCAGCGCAGCGATGGGCAAATTCAAATTAAAACTTTGTCTTCTCAGTCCTTTGACCCAAAAGCTGTCAGCCAAACACGCGTCACTTAACTACAAATGCAAACGTGGAATAGCAAACACTAGCATCTGCCTTCTCTTCAAACGCACACTCGTGTTTGAAGACACACACCTCCTACTCTGCCTGCTGACATTCAGTCAGTCATGTCAGCAGCGATGTCTCACAGAGGGCCGTCTGCTGTGTCAGGATGCTCCCCGAGTTAACCTCACCACGGGCCGCTCTGAGCATTAAGTAGCAATATAAATGGAAATTAGACCTTCCAATGAAGAGTAAATGAAGTGCAAGGAAACAATATATGTTCCCAGATAAGTAACAATGATAAAGATGCCACAGAAATGAAATGACTGCCTGGATTACTTGCTTGTTGGAAGAACCAAAGACTGAATGGAATGAATGCCTCAATTAGGATTTGTGTGTCTTATTGTTAAAACATATACTTCTTTTGCTCCACCAAAACTGAGCACCATGATAACTATTTTAGTGGAGATGCTGAAAACTTGAACACGGGGTCAGGGGATTTTTACTTTCTACACTGCTGGTACTACACGTTGGCTTCTAAAACAATTTCAAGTTTAAACAACACTAGCTAAATATACCACATTAAACCCCTTCCCACATCACTGCTTCTTTAATCCTGCCTGAAAAAATGGTTGGGTTTGTTCAAACGGCAGAAACCAAACACGAGCTCAGTGACTTTCACTGTGGATGTTTGACGCTCGTGTTCCAGCGGGCAGGAATCTGTCAGGATCCAAACGTTTCAGAGACACGTTCGGGAAAACTTACGGAACGAGCTTTCACCTTCTCGGTTATAATAATAAAAGCATGATGTCTGGGTGGGTGGGTGACTGTGGATTCTTGTCTGTGTGTGGCTTTTTTAAGCCGTGCCTTAGGGCATCGAGATAGCGATCACACCGGGTCACAGCAGCAAGCTGAAAAACGTGTAGCCATCATCTGCTCTGACAGAAGTAGCAAACGACCGCCTGAGTTCACAAGAGCCAACCCTCCCTCCTGCTGCTGCCAGCTCATCACATGAGCGCTACCGTGTTTCCATCATAAACAACAGAGGTAGCTGATTTCACACAGGCAAACATGAACCATCATGAACCAACAAACTAACCATTTAATAACCATTTAATCCGATTCAGACTCACGGGGATGAAGGCTGGGATTTTTCCCAGCTGTGAGAGGGCAAAAGGCACGGCACACAACCCGGACAGGTTGGCAGTCTGTCGCAGGATCTTTAAAATACGCATCAATATCAGTGTTTCTTTATTGTTATCCATTGTAGATGCTGTGTTAGTTTGTCATGGGTTGTTTCTTTGGGGTTTTTAAGGATTGAAGACATCTGTGTCCCAACAAAACTGGCTTAATATTTACAGAATAATGTTCTTCTCTCCCCTATTGCACCGTCGAGGAGCGTGCCAGCATACATTTCACTGCATGTTGTACTTGTATAACTATGCATGTGACAAACAAGCAACCTTGCATCTTGATCTTGAATCTTAACCAGAAATATTGTCGGCCATCTGAAATAATGTGTGAACCAATGAACTACAGGAACTAGCTTTGCTATAGTTAATATACACTCAGCCACTTTATCAGATGTTTTTGTGCGTTTAAAAACACAGCTGCTGCACATTCATGGTCAGTACTGTGTGTTTGGCTCAATCAACGAGTCACAAACACACAACAGTGGCTGGTGTTAGGCATGTGGGGCTACTTTGACTTTTTTAGTGGGACGTCCGAGCTGAGCGGCTGTTCCACAAATAACTTCACTGGGAATTCAGGAATGCACCATAAGAACCAACAATTCCTGTTTCTGCTCAGTTCAATCCTGAATTAGACATACATGCCTAAATGCACTGAATTGCTCCGATGTGATTGGCTAATTATAGATATTTTATATATATATATAATTATATTACATTCTTTGTTAATGAGCAACTGAACCCGAGGTGTACCTAATAAAGTGGCTGGTGAGTGTACAATTTAAAATAAATACAAACTTATCCGTCCACTTGGAAACAAATACTTATTATTTCTGATAAAAAGTCTTTACATTTCCTGTGGGTGTAAATATTCGTTCCTCCAGGCTGCTGACCTCTCACGGATATCCTGCAGCCCCTTGCGACCCGGTGCTAGATAAGCAGGAACAGAAAAAGGATGGATGGATGTTTGCTGTTGTTTGTGCCAAGAGGGAGCATGACGCAGCGGTCAACCACCGAGGCCGGGCCCGTCAGGTTAGAGCGCCCTTTTTTTCCTCGGCGCTCTCAATCATCACAGAACAATCTCACATCGCAGCTCTCCCGGACCTGCCACATTTCATCTGGTGTCTATTTATCACGCTGGGGTCAGACGGCTCCTTCTCCTCAATAAAAATACTCACTTGTATTGTATTTTTTTTGGGTTGTATGGAAGCCCCAAACGCAATTTCATTGTTCTTGACAATGACAATAAATAAATACTACTACTACTACTTTATGTGACAAAATACTTTGAACAGTGGGTTTGCAGTTGAGCAAAATGATTCATGCAAATGCTGCTCGAAGAATTGTGCAAATATTATCACTGCGAGTCTGAAAGCAAAGAAAGGGAAAACAGATGTGCATGAATAAAACAAAGGGGCTGACACACAGAGATTTAGATAAAAATAAAGAAGACTGGAACGGAAAAGACATCCCCAACAAATCTCGACACCAGAAGAAGAAAAAATAAGTTTAAAAACAAGCATGAACGATTTTGAAGGGATACAGATCTGCATACTGTCCAGCACTAAACCCACTGAATGTGATGATGATTGAGGAGGTGGCACATTAGCTACAGTCGTGTCTGCCCAGTGCAGACTCGTCAGTGTGCTGTGCCTTTTTGATAGTTGTTGATGGACTTGGAAGACTAATTCATCTCCATTACAGTGACATATTTCTGTGCTGTCGTGCTCAATTAGATTCCACATCAGTGAATAAACCTCTGTGCAGCACTCCTGTTTTTCCCTCCTGCCACTTTCAGTGATGACAATACTGGAGTCGCTTTAAGCCTTCTGCAGGTGGCCTGGCTGTGGGCTGATTTCTGTAGGTGTGGAGCAAAGACAGAATTTGTCCTCGGTGAAATGACATCTGCTCGCGATCCCTGATGCAGAAACTCATAAATATACAAGGATTAAGGGGGAAAAGTCACTTTTAATTCAAGATGTTCTTTTTTTCCAAGACACCTGTCACGTTTCCAAGTAAACAGTGTTCATGTGAAAAATCCTCTTCAACAATGACACATTTACTCAGTAGCCCACGAGGTCCTGCACCCTCTCCTCTTTAATTCAAAACAAAAAGAATCATTTTAGGTTGCAGACACATGCCAGTACTTCACACTTCATCCTGTTTGTACTTTTGCATTAAAAATCCCCCAGCGAGACTAATTACCCTGCATGATTAGAAAAAACTATGGCCTGCTGTCAGCTCAGCGATGAGGAGTTGCTCAGATTTGGCAGGCGAGTGAGTAATGTGACAGAGGACTCTTAACTCAAAGTTGATCTGTGCTGATGCTGAACACTACAGCACAAACAGCCTGATTGCATTAAAA
Source organism: Rhamphochromis longiceps (assembly GCF_057381845.1). Classification (NCBI taxonomy): domain Eukaryota; kingdom Metazoa; phylum Chordata; class Actinopteri; order Cichliformes; family Cichlidae; genus Rhamphochromis; species Rhamphochromis longiceps. The sequence continues at coordinate 334,128 of NC_140578.1, read as the reverse complement.
TTCAGTTTGTCCTCCTCGACAGTTACCCTCAGTGTCCACCATCAGCCCGGAGCTCGAGCACTGCCATCCATGCCCACATTAGGCACGAGGACCCTGCTTCAAACTCACTCAGAACAGCGAGTTTCACACTTCAAGTCATTTAGCTGTGATGTGTTTTTACTGTCTTTGATTGAAGCGCCTGCATGAGAGCAACTAGCAATCGTCATAAGTGTTCTTTATATTCAGATCATCAGCAACATCTTCAAGCCTTGTCAGGCAAGGTCACAGCTTCAAGTGGCCCACTGGAATTTCATGAAGCCAACACAACAGTGTGCTATCCAGCTCTTTTTGGAGTCTTATGCTGCAAAACCAGCCAGGGAATCCAGTCGAGAGCACAAAGCACAGGGTCTTTATACGTTTGCCTCCTATCAGGCACTGAAACAAGCAACGTGCTATGATGATGCTGGCTGTGTTTGCCATTCACAACAACAAGTCAGGTCTGTTTTTTATCTGTGTGTGTGTGTGTGTGTGTGTGTGTGTGTGTGTGTGTGTGTGTGTGTGTGTGTGTGTGTGTGTGTGTGTGTGTGTGTGTGTGTGTGTGTGTGAGCGAGCATTTCCACTAGGTACGGTCCATTTCATAACAACCAAACATAAAGTCTAGCTTCTATACACAGCTGACATATAAATCTCAGCGACTGCACCCATACAAAGCCCACATGTGCATCTTTTATGTGTGTTTGTGAAATGCTTGCTGTTGCTTACACACAGGAGAGTTGTTGAAAATAAAGAGAAAGGAATTGTGAACTCCCTTGGAGGTAATATAGCGTGCTTGCCAGTGTTACATAAGGCAGTGATTGCTCCTTTCACAGACACTGGCACCTCTGTGCTTTTCTCAACTCCATGCTCACGTTTTTAATACTAACAAACGCTGAAATGTCAGCAGTGTGGCTCTCACTCGGACCACTATGAAACCATAACATGAGTGGGTGAAACTGTGTTTCCCCTCAGTCCTTGTAATAAAAAAATGACACTTGCCTTAATCTGTAAGAAGCTTAACCCCCTACTGTGAGATGGATTATAATCTCTACAGACACAAATATGACAAGGAATGAACTTTGCAAAGAAAAATCATCACAGCTGTCCTTGACCCAAGAATGCAAGTACTAATTAAGTTCAAGTTATTAAAAAAAGGCCAACAGATTAGTTCCTGATTATTTCCTAAGATCAGCAGAAACAGATGTCCAACTTGTTCATTTCGTATTTAGCTGCAGCTCCTTAAACATCGCACCTCTGCTGAGGTGCTGCTCAAACCCAGGTTGCTTTCATAGTAGCTTTTCCTTTATTTTTGGCTCAGGTGTTTCTCGTTTTCTTTTGGACAACACCCCGGAGATGAGTTAGGTTTAATAGTGTTACAACCAGAAAACCATCCGGTAGTAGTTTTGGCCCCGTGAGCAGCTGCTATGTGCTGCTGGAAAAGGAGATCTGCATGTTCACAAAGGTTCAATATTAGGAATGCATGTTTGTGCACCTTTTCCTTCCAATTTTCAATTAATTCGCTTTAATGTAGCAGCCAGCCTTCTGTGCACACCGACCATGTGGAAGGAGCATCATACGGACAAATAAAAGTTTGAATGTGTCGGAAGTAGGAAGTTTTGGACCCAAATTTAGGTTTCAAACTTCAAAATGAAATTCAAACAGAGACAGAATCAAAGTACAAAACTCCCCAAAATGTCTGGGTGGCAGGAACATACAACCAGAGAGAAACAAACAGATGCTTGGACAAAGGAAGTACAGGACTATAAATACTCACACTGCACTGACAGCTGACAGGGGAAGTGACCACAGCTGGGGAAAATGAGGCACAGGTGAACACAATCACTGGGGAGGACACAAAGCTAAACAGACACAGAAAACAACAAACCAATAAAACAGGAAATGAGTAAGAAAAACTAAACAGGGAAACTGAAATGCAACAATAAATTAAAGTTGATGAAACGGCAAAGGAAGGCACAAAGGCAGAGGATGAGGACACTAACATATAAACAGTGACTGCAGCTCAGAGCTAGAGGTGATATAAATATATTCAACAGCAAATTGAAACTCAAAACCCTGGGTCTCAAACCCAGGGACCATGACAAAATATGAACAATAAGACCACGATCATCAAAACTAAACCAGAAAAAGGCTTAAAGTACTTTTGCTTTACATGGGATGAATATAGAATATATGAGTTTTCTCCTGAGATCCACTTGTAGAAACCTGATGCAACACTGGGTGTTTTAACATCCTTAACATCAGATGTTTTAGCGTGAAACATGGGAACTGGCTTTCTTTTGGCAACTATGATGAACTTGGAATTATTTTTCATCCCTGAAGGTTTCCGACTCGCTAAGAAACAAAACACACGAGCAATGACCTCTTTTACTGTTGCAGCTGTCTGCATTACTTTGCTCTGTAGCGTTGTTCGTGTAGCATGGCCAGTTTAAATCAAAGGAGAAATTGAGCCAATTACAATTTGCTAAAAAGATGGAAAATTAGCAAAAAAACCCATCATGTTCTTCACCGCGACTCAGTGCAAGAATGACTGCTTTAAGCTCTTAAGCTATTAAATTAAGTAGTTGGTTCAACAAATGTGAAGCTGATGTGAAAATCGCCAGTTTGCTTTCTGTTACAACGGCTCGTTTTATTCACAGCCACTGTGAGATGACTGCACCAAAGTCTGTTAAACTTTGGTTCATCGCACAAGTCAAAGGACAACCTGCACATGACTTCCTCTGTTTAGTTCAGAGATGCTTAAGTTCACCAGTCACTGATGAATTAGCAACTTCAGATAGTGACAGCTGATCTGTGTGTGTGTGTGTGTGTGTGTGTGTGTGTGTGTGTGTGTGTGTGTGTGTGTGTGTGTGTGTGTGTGTGTGTGTGTGTGTGTGTGTGTGTGTGTGATAATGCTCCTGACTTCAGAGGCACGGAAACAGCATCTGCATCAGGTAATACAGCTAAGATTCATTTCTGAGTGTCTTTCAATATCTTTCAACAGCTTTTTGTTTGTTTTTAAATTCTAAACATGAAAATGAATCCATCCCGTTTGTATCTGCAGCAGAGGGTTTGAGAATGAAGTAAACAAAGTGTGTCGCTCTTCCTCCTGACTGCTCTCTCACGGGTCCCAAAAGAAGTAAAAACCAACAACAGTGTAAACTTGTGCACCTTCTGCTCATCTGTCACATTAGTGACAAGACTGAGCTCAGTGAAAAAGACAAACCTGCAGAGAGACTGAGAGTAATAGGCTTGGTGGGGAAGGGGAGGGGTGTTTCTGCTGCATTGCTGGGTTTTGCACTCCATCGTTTCTCCATCTCATTTAATTTATCAGATGCAGCCTGGTGGACTCACCCAACCTTGGCAGTGGTTATGCTCACCTTGTCAGTCAGTCCCTGTCTCTGGGATCACATGACATTTTCAGCAGCACTAAGAGCAATAAAACTTTTTTTGTTTGCATGGTGAGGGTTCATTTGCTGCTAAAACGAGGCATTCAGTGTTGTTTCAGATCTGCACCATTATCTGCTTTGGCAACATGTCTAGCTCAGTTTTTAATTCTCGTGACTCCAAGCTGCACGTTTTACAGAAGATCTGCACCAGTGACAAAAATGAAACAGCATTATCCTGATGGCGTGATGAAAAGTATTACAGCTTTAAATACTAGAGGGGGGGAAGCATTTAATTATGAATACTTTCCAATAGTCCAACACTTATTTCTTTGTATTTTGCTTCAAAGCAGTCAGAGTTGTTTTTTTCCAACACAAGGGATGAACCAGTGTTGTGTCTACACACAACATCTTAGTAAAGAAATTCAGTTAAAATGACATTTTATCACTGGGCACTTTCTTATAAGCAACCTGTCACAAAAGCACATTTATTTAGCTGAATCTATGCCAATGATAACACAGTTTGACAGGCATAAAGTATAATTTTTGCACCAACAAGGTGATTCCCTAAAAGCTGCAAACTTAGTGTGCAGTCTATACAAGTGAACAAGTGAAAGACAAAAGAAGAGGCAGACCTGAAGAAACCCAACCTGCAGCAAAGGAACAGTCTCTGAAAGTCATGTCCTTAAGAAATAAAATAAAGAAATTCATTAGGACTAAGTGTGTGTACCAGACTTCATATTAGTCCATGTCGTTTCACTGGCAACAAGAAACATCAGTCTCACGGTAGCGCTACAGAAAAAAGTCAGAGAATTAGAAGGAATCATTGGGGAACTTCATTTAATCAGGAAATCTCGGTACAGACCAACAGAATAAATTGCTGGACAGGCAAGTAAACCAACACACTAAATTAAACCGCCTGTAAGACTACATGAATGGGTCTAGAAAAAGCTGAATTTACCACTGTGCCAGATGTGCACGTCCAAATCCCCAGAGCCATTTGTAGCACAGAAATGAGCCAGCTGTTGTGGTGTGGTGGGTCAGCACTGGATTGTGCTGATTCTGATACCACACAGCTGCCAGAGAGTGAAACACATAATAACACTGTCGGGTTACGCTCTCCATCAGTCACGGCAGTGTTAAGATGCCCTTGAGGAAATGTGAAGTTCCCAGTAGACAGGCGGTGTCCGCTGTGGATGGATGGAGAGTGCTGAGAACAGATACATACGTAACTCAGATTTAACAACAGGGAGCAAACATGTGCTGTGTAAACAGGAGCTCTGCTGTTTGGTTAGTGTGCCAGCTATTGGATCACTTCTGAAATACGCAGGATTTTGTTAACCATCCAAAAAAAAAACCCCACACTACAGCTGCTTCAACATCTGCTTCCAGGGTGAACATTACTGTCACCGGGGCGATCGTGGTCAAGAGTTGGTCTTGTAATCAGAAGGTTGTCGGTTCGAGCCCCGGCTCCGACAGTCTCGGTCGTTGTGTCCTTGGGCAAGACACTTCACCCGTTGCCTACTGGTGGTGGTCAGAGGGCCCGGTGGCGCCAGTGTCCGTCAGTGCGCCCCAGGGCAGCTGTGGCTACAATGCAGCTGCCATCACCAGTGCGTGTGTGTGAAGGATGACTGGATGTAGTGTGACGCGCTTTGGGCTCCATAGGGACTGAGTAAAGCGCTATACAGTCCATTTACCCAGCTGCCCAATCGCTTTCAGCTGCAGCTTCCTCTTCCTGAATGAGGTCACTGATTGGCTGCAGGCCAAATAAATTATCTCTACTTCCAACCAAATATACCTGTGTGGCTGGCATTTTGCACTCAGGGCTCATATTACAGTTGAATTCTATAGATGTTGTGCACTATAAGCAATAACTTGTACTTTTTAATGTGTTATTAAACAATATTCATGATCCATGAGATGAAGGACTTTATACAAAAGAAGAATCGATAACATCTCAGTGCTCAATCCTCTAAAAACATGTTCAGTCTAATATTTACAAATGATGTCACCTGACATCTTACCTGCGCAGTATCACTGCGATACTACCATCCTGTGAAAATCTCACTATACTATTTCTCAGCATCGTCTTTAGTTCATTTCAGAGTTGTTATCCCTCCATGTGAATGAAGGCTCTTTGCATCTTTCTGAGAAGCTCTAATGGGAACAACAGAGTCACAGCAACTAGAGCGACGCAGCAGCGACATGCTGGCACACTCAGACTTCCAGCCGGAACTACAATCTTCTGTGCAGGTATTCAGTCAAGGTCAGTTTCAAAGCTGGCCAAGCTTATGTGACACGACTGGATGCGTTTGGGAAGATTGTCTCGCCATCTTTGCGGTTTTTGCAGGTTTGTAACTCTGAAGCTATCAAGTGCAGTGGTTAAGTCTTTTTACTTGGGAAGCAAATGGTTGCTAGTTTGATTCCAGTTGGAGGAAAAGCATGTGACATAGAAACAAACTAGTTGTTTGACATTCAACCTGATAGGTTTGTAGCTTGAACCTATTCGCTGGAATGTTGAGGACAATATAATTACACAGCAAGCAAGACCCGAAGTAGGCAAAGTTCTTCTTGTTACTCATGCATGAGGGAGACCTGCCTGGAGCCAAGTGTCGTTCCACCACTTGACCTCCATCAGACTCTCAGCCAGGTTCCCCATAGCACTCCTTTTATTGTGGTTACATGAATATGCATAGGGTCATTAACATATAGCATCTTACATAGGTGTACATGTGAACAAAGAATACTGTGTGTGTGTGTGTGGGGGGGGGGGGGGGGGTACTGCTGATCAAAGGGTCATATAACATGAAAGCACAAAAGCAAACATCCTTGGTCAGGAAGAGGGTAGTCTCCCCCTCACCCTAGATGGTTCACCCTAGATAACACGGTGAGGAAGTCCAGCAGTTCATCTAAACAAAAAGCACTTAGACTAGAACAGACGTAGCTACGTTAATCCTACCGTAAAATAATAAGACAAAGTACGGCCTCTCTCGTGCTCCCAGAGTGCTCTCTAATGCACACAAAGTTTGCAGACTATTAAGGATCAAACCTCTACCAATCTACAATTAATTATAAAACTCTAAGCATATATAAGTAGATATTTTTAAGCATAAATGACAATCAACAATACAAAACCTAACACAACCAACTGTGAAAATCTGTCACCATTGACGTTTTTAGGGTTTAGTTTCTGCTGTATTTATCACCAGAAGGCTTTTTATACAAGCGTGTTGTTGTTGTTGAAGAGAGGGGGTCATGGACGTGTTATTGGCTGTCATCGCTGACAGGTGGCACTGGGAGATGACCACACCGTCGCTGTGTCAGCCTGTGAAACACACACCGGGCATGCAGCCAGCTCTGATGGGATTTACACAAGAGGAGAAGAAAACCCGCTGCTGACTAATCCTCGGGGAGCTAAATGTAATCATTTTTTGTCACACAGGTTGGACATGAAATGATCTGTGTTGAACTTGGCACAAATGTTACTTGTTTTTGTTTTTCTAAATCCAACTCAAAACACAAATTGCTGGCTTATATTATTATGTCATAAGAATGCATGTAAAAACCCACAATCACTTTATCATCATTATTTTTAAAGTATATTTTTAGCTGATATTTCTTTCTCTGTTTTTGCCCGGAAATCAACAGGAAACAGGCTGAGATCAAACCAGCTGCAAATCCAGCTGTGGCCTGCAGATGTTACCTGAGGTGTACAGAAGGACGGTGAAATGAGCGGTGCATGTGCATCAGCACTAAGAGTTGGAAGCTGCGTGTCATTTAGGTAGTAGTTGGTAGCCTGCAGCAGTTAACTGCCTGATTGTGGATGCTGTCTCGTACCTCATTTCTTCATATCGCCGGTCCCTTCGTTCTGAAGGTGTCGGGTTTCTGTTCATCGCTGTGAGCAGGCAAGTAAGACAGGAAGCAGAGGGAGGGAGATATCAGACAGGGATGACTAACTGCTCATTGGTACTAACAGGACACTTTCACGTGTGAGCCAACCTGTTTGTCACAGTGGCGCAAAACTGCAATGACAAGATGTTCAGCACGTTTAACGGTGGGATCTCACTGGAGCTGACAAAAATGATTAAGAAATGAGAAAAAGACTTACCAAAGGGAGCCTGCTGAGATGTTTCATGCTGCTGTAGCCTGGTTTGTAATATAGTCATCGTAGAAAAACAGATGAAATAATTAAAAGCACACCCTTTGGCAGTTTTTTTTATTATATCTTTATTGAAAAAAGGACTTGTTACAATAAAGTGCGTTAATATTATTTAGTCCTTTTGTTTTACATTCAGTAACGAAAAGTGAACTCGGTGGCTTGACAGTGTATACATAATGCAGCATGTTTAACTTATTTACATAAAGTACATTCAATACATATTATGGAGGGTTGACCTGACATTGTACAATACATGGGAGATACACCAATTCAGGGCTGGTCTCACCTAAATTCAGGGCGGATGGGGGACACAGAGCTAATCCATTATTCCATATTTTGTAGAATTGGTCTTTTAGAATTTTTAAAAAGAATGTCAATGTTTCCATTTTCCATATTTCAAAAACCGCATCAAACCAATCCTCAAGTGTTGGCGGAGTTGGATTTGCCACTTTCCGGTTATTGATTTTTTGCTTGCCGCTAATAGGGCTTGTAAGAGCTTTGTGTTCGGACCAAGCCAGCAACCAGGCCCAAGTACAAATTTACAAAATTAATATCAAATTTTATCTTAAAAACCTTAAAAACCTGGGATATTGCAATGTTTGTTAAAATAATCCCGCATTTGAAGAAACCTGAAGAAATCTACTTGTCTTAGGCCATTTCTTATTTGTAAAGATTGGAAACTCTGAAGTGTCCATTTATGTGTGAAGGGATGTTGTTGGTCCACTTTCTATCCAGGACTGAAATCTTTTATCACTTTCATTTGGTTTAAAATCTGTGTCATAAGCACACCATCTAAATTCTTTTAGTATTCGTTCACTACCACATATTTTAATCAATTTATTCCATATTTCTAGAGTGTGGCTTATCCATGTTCCTTTACCTTCTAAACCGTCTGCCAATTTTTTATCCGCAATTGAGGCTTGTAGTTGAAATTTCCCCTTGTGGGCCTGATAAAGGTATATCAAATCAAAAATTTAGGGGTTGTATTGAATTCTATGGATTTCCACTTAGCTTTCAAATTAGGGTTACACCATTGCAGCAGGGGGATGACCTGAGATGCATAATAATAGTATTGTAAACATGGGAGCACTGCCCCACCTTTTGCCTTGCTTAACTGTAAAATACTAAATTTAATTCTTGGTTTTTCCCCTGCTAAATAAAGCGCGAAATCCATTTGTCCCATTCCCCAAACTGTGTTTGACTTACTTCAACAGGCTAAATAAATAAATTCTAAATAAATAGAGGAGTCTTGGGAGTACGTTCATTTTCACTGCTGATATCCTTGAATTTAAATTTAAGAATCAATCAATCTGAATCGGATTTTATGGCCTGTGACAAGGGACCATAATTTACTTGTGATAGATTAGAAATATTCTTAGTTAGAATTATTCCCAAGTATTCAAGTGTTTCAGCTTCCCAATTTATATTATAATTATCTCGTAAATTGTTAAATGCTGTATAGTTTAGTGTCATTACCTGTGTACCTGTGTTTAGTTTATAACCAGACACTTCTCCAAAGTCGGATAGAGAGGACATCAACTCCTCAAATGATTCTTCAGGTTCCCTCAAAAAGACCAAAACATCATCTGCAAACATTGCAACTTTTTGTTCTTCACCGGCGGTACCTTTAATTTTAGTATTGTTTCTCATAAACTGACCAAGAGGCTCAATATAGAGTGCAAATAAAAGTGGTGAGACCGGACAGCCCTGCCTGGTCCCTCTTTCTAGAGTAAGTGATTCAGATAGATCTCCATTGACTTTCACCCAAGCCCTTGGTTTATCATAGAGGGATTGTATTATTGAGATCAATTTATTGTGAAAACCAAAAGTCTTTAATACCCTGTAAAGAAAAAGCCATCTGACTGAGTCAAAGGCTTTCTCAGCGTCCAGTCCCACCAACACTGCCCACACCCCACCTCTGTTTATTTGTTCCATAACATGTAGGGAACAATGTTGTCCACTGTTTGCCTGTCGGATGAAACCACACTGATCCAGGTGTATTTTGTAAATTTTTTTGAGTCTCCGTGCCAAAATTGCTGTAAATAGTTTATAATCCAAATTTAATACACTAATCGGTCAATAACTGCTACATGCTGTCCTATCTTTACCCTCTTTGGGAATGATGGAGATAACTGGACAGGAGTAGTGGGTTTGGAGAGAGTTCCATGCTTTTAGGATGGAACTCTCTCCAAACATCAATTATCCCCAATTCCTCCATCAATTGATTTGATTTTTTTGTAAGAGCATCTGAGCTAATAGATGCTCCAGACACATCTAGTTTAGGGTTCAATCTCATATTGAAATCACCTCCACAGATTACCAGGCCTTGTGAATTCACCATTAAATCAAATATTTGTTTATATACTGTCCAGTTGCTTCCTGGAGGAATATACACATTTATAAAAGTCATTTCCAGACCTTCAATTTTGCCCGTAATTTTTATAAACCTTCGCTCCCCATCCTGTAGTTCTGATATGTGTTCATAATTAATTGTATTTGAAATAAGTATAGCAACTCCTCTCCTAGGGCCTCCCTTATATGAAGACGAAAATATGTTTTTAAAACCGTGTCTTCTCAGTGTATCATGTTCTGATTGACTCAGGTGGGTCTCCTGGAGGAACCTGTGCCTTTTCCCTTTTTAATTTAGACAAAATCTTACTTCTTTTGACCGGATTTAGAACTTCATTTACATTAAAGGATATTAATTCAATAGGTTCTCCCTGCATTCATACCTTGCAATTCCCCCCTTTCTCCCGCACTTCATATAAGCTGCTGCCTCGTAAACACAGTAAAACAAAAATTGCCACCAACAAAAAATAAATTGCGAAAACTTAACACTCACACAGCCCTCTTACTGACCTGCAGCAAGTCCAAGGGAAAGCCTCCAACCCAAAATGAGTTGCAGGGCCCTCTACTGCTTTGGCCGTTTTTAGAGATTTTACATATGATTAGAAAAATGACCTCGTCCTTGCCAGGATGAACAGCAGCATGGTGTATTTATTGTACAGTGTCACTATTTGTTTAACTGAGGCAAAAACAGAAGCAGTGTGTGAAGAACCAAGTTCATCCCATGATCCACCTTTAGCAGCATGTATGACTTCATTAGTCTTTCACATTGTTGTGGAGGAATTTGGTTTCACTCTTCTTTACACCTTTGCTTCATCATCGAGGTTTGTAGGCATTCATTTATGCGCAGCCTCTTAATTTCCCACCGTAGCTTTTTAACCAGATTGTAAGTCGGAAAGATGGCCTCACATTTGACTCGGTGTTACTCAGCGTAACTGTATCCCAAAATATACAGTTGGGTTCATGGTTGGCTCAGTAACTGCAAGGCCCCCAAGTCCTGTGGCTGCTAAACCAGCCAAATCACCTGGGATGACGTGTTTGTATGCTGTGCTGTGCAGCACAGCCAGATCTCTGCACTTTGGTCTCATCTGTCCCAGAAGCATCGTTACAGAAGTCATGTGGTCTGTTTAGATGCAACTTTGTAAAGCTAAGCTGTGCTGCTGTGTTCAGAGAAGAGGTTCTCTCCTGGAAAAACTTGCAAACAAACCATACTCGCTTAGTCTTTATCTTTAATATTTAAATGCTAAATGAGCCCCGTAGAGTCTGACATGGAGCTCTTGGGTATTCTGAAGATTCTGGGACTATATCACGGTCTGACCTCGTGCTGGAACAACAGCAGGAAGACTGGCAACAGCCACCAATGTTTCCCACTCGTAAATAATCTTCTGATGGTTTGGAAAGGGTCATATAATCCTTCCTGGTCTCAGAGACAGCAACAGTCGCTTCTTTACAGTCATTATTGATGTCTTTCCTCCTTGGTTGCGTTAGCACACGTTGACTACTCCAGATCAAATACTGTGAAAACCTCTGCTGTTACAGGGGTGCCACACAGTTTTTGAAGTTTCGGTTCATTTTCATTAAATAAAAAATGTGCAGTTCAATTTAGACATTTTAGTAAGTGGAACATGGTGACATTAGACATTTTCTGTTGGGAGCCTTTTGTTGCTAGAAGCAGGTTTATTATATTATATATAAATATTCTGGACACAAACACATTTTGTACTTTTTTGCTGCTTTTGTGTGGATCTACATAGCGACTCCCTGCTGAGAAACATCACACAACAAACTTTTGATAAGTTCGTTAAGTTAGTAAGTCACTCCCTATGACTATTAGCTGCTTTTGAAAAGCACATAATATGTTGTAGATTACTTGTTACCCCTTTAAAACTGCAACAATTTAAGTAATTTTTCCGTTACTTTAAAGTAAATGTATTTCTTTTCTTCATTTCTGGGAATGAATCCAGATCAATGGAAACATCTACATGCTGTAGATGTTTCCATTGATCTGACATTAGATCGATGTGGACACTGAGCTCATTTTTACTCCTGGTTAATGCGTTTTACTCTCAGCAGTGGCCTTCAGGGACTTACCTGATTCAAGAAGAAAGATTTCGGTGAATTTCCAGGACTCAAAGGAGCTCTTGACTGACGTCACAGCCAGTGACTAGCAGTGTTGGTCAAGTTAATTGAAAAAAGTAATCAGTAACTAATTACTGATTACTTCCCCAAAAAAGTAATCCTGTTACTTTACTGATTACTTATTTTCAAAAGTAATTAATTACTTAGTTACTTAGTTACGTTTTAAAAACACGATTTACAACCTGAATAGGTGATAAAGTGATAGATCTTTCAGCCCAATTCTACTTTTTCTGCATAATCCATCATACAAAATGTAATCAAATGGAAAAGTCTCTTTTTAAAACTTGTTTTATTAGTTTTAATCTTTTAACTTTATGCATCAAGCAAAAATTTTATTCTATGCACCATTCTCTGAGTTGAATAAATTAGTTTAACATTTAAACCTATTTTCTGCACATTCCAGCACATAAAACAAAATGTTTTTTGTGTGTTTACACTCAGTCTTTCAATGCAAGTAAAACACAGCAGAACATAAATAAAGTCAAAGACTCAGCGGTCCTGTTGCTCTATTTTCACCTGTAAAGCAGGAGTGGGGCAGGCGGAGGTTTACCCTGGTGCAGGTGTGCAGCGGTCAGTGGAAGAATCCGCAAGTTTCTCTGTGAGTTTCCCATTACGTCGTAGCTACTCGGTGCTTGTTGGAAGTTTAGGGATTTTTTCGCTGTAAAAAGAAGTTTTCTTCCCACGCACAGCGGACACTAATGTTTTTGTCACTTTTTATGGAATCAAACTCAAAGTAAGGTCAGTACTTCCACGCTTTAAACGCTGCACGCTCATACTCTCTCTGCACTCGATATGTGATCCATTGTTGATCTGCACACAGCTGTTGTCACGAATGTCGCACTCGCTTACGTCACTGTCATGAGACATTCTCGCAAAAAAATCACGGTTTTAGTAACGCAGTAATGCAGTGTTCCTACGGGAAAGTAACGGTAATCTAATTACCGTTTTTGCAATAGTAATCCATTACTTTACTCGTTACTCGAAAAAAGTAATCAGATTACAGTAACGCGTTACAAGTAACGCGTTACTGTAATCTGCCCATCTCTGGTGACTAGTGCTAATAACAAAAAGCATGGACTTACTGGCAAATGAGGAGGAGCACAAATCAAATTCAACCCAGGCTTGGAGTCTATGCTGTGATGGGCTGAGAGGCCAGGTACACCTTAGAAAGGTGAGCAGTCTATTGCAGGGCTAACACACAGACGCTCACAGCCATTCATGCAGCCAGTTAACACAACATACAACTTACATGTCTTTGGACTGTGTGAGGAAGCACTCGCGCCCACATCAGCACGGGAAAAGCATCAAACCCCACGGTAAGGCTGACAGTTTCAAACCAGGAGTCTTCTTGTTGTGAGTCATTTTCATGGTGCCAGAGGTTGGTCCCAATAAATTGTTTGGAAATAATAAAGACAATCGTAGATTCTGAATTGATGCAAAGCAACAGGAACAAAATAAACTGACACATTTAAACCTTTGGTGGGGGGGGGGGGTCACTAACTGTAACTACAGACTTTCAGCATTTACTTCATCTTTTCACAGTTTTTTAATGTAACTAGTTGCTCCCAAACACAAGACGTGTGAATAGTCATTACAACATCATGAGTTTTACAATCAGCAGTTCCCAGTGTTTCAAATTAGCTGGAAAACTCTGAATGTTGTTCTAATTGTGCTTTTGAAACAGCGCACTTAATCTGCGCTTTAACTGCAGCGTCGTTTGAGGCAGTGATTTGCTTATCTCAGTGCAATATGCTGAAAGGTTGGTGTTGATGAAGAGCCACCGAAGGTCAGCAGGATATTAATGTAGTGTGCTAATCTAGAGATTTATTCATACAGCTTTATTACCGAAGATACCAACGGCTGCACTGGAAACTTTGTTACTGACTAATTTATCATATAGCAGAGTGGCCGCTGTCTCAGCTGGAACAGACTTGCTGCTTTCATACAGATGCAGGTACACAACCTTGTTTTCTTTATTATATTCAGGAGAATTCAAAGCCTGCCAAAGTTAGGAATGGTTAGAAATGGACTAAACCTAATTTTTTTAGCCGTTATCTTTCAAGTCCAACAGCTAAAAATTGTTTTTATCATCACTGAAAAGGGAGGTGTCACTTAATTAGCCTTTAGGAAGTGTAAGCTGAGTGCTAACTGGTATGTAGCTAGTCTCCACTTCCATAAACTGCAGTGAATCTCTGTGATATTGCCCATCCAGCAGTCGCAGCTATCATGCATGTGTCATGAATTATTGAAGTGAATCAGTTGCCAGGAGCCTTATTTCATGAAGATGAGCTTCACCTGAAGTCATGGCTGATGGCAGCCTGCTGCAGCTGCTCATCTGCAGCTATGGTGCACAGCGTATGACGGCATAAATATGGAACAGAGGAAGGTTTACAGTAGCTGAAACCTCAAAAGGAAAAGCAAGAATTTCTATCTGACTTTATTCCCATTGAGCATTCAACACTGAATGCTGGGACTGTATCAGCAACTGGAGCTCTATTTCCCCACTCCATCAGGTCTATAGCCTCCATTCCTCAGTTATCCCCTGACTGTAAACAGCTAATCCCATTTAAGGTCAAAAGGGAACTGAGTCCATTCCAAGGTGAGAGGTGAGTACACTAGACCACCATATCAAGGAACTGCCACATCTTTCTTTGGATGCCTAACGTTAACCAGTGAGAACATGATCTTACTGTATGTACAATTTACCAAAAAATACATACTCATGTAGAAAACAAGCGCTTTTCGATGACACTGCAAAGCCCTTTGTAATCCAGTTTCCATTTATACTCAAAACCATTATGGTCTTCTAATTGTACATGTTTTTTCCCAAACTGTTCGCCTCTGGCATTACTTGAAGGGGACGCTTAATAAAATCCAAATAATCAATACTGCTACAGTGACCTTGCCACAGACAGTAAAGTACACCGATAAAAGAGGAGGCACTGAGGGGTCAACGCTGTTTGAAGGCACTCACAGCTCGGTGGGCCAGTGAATGCAACCTGCTTTTATCGGCCACCAGACAACCAGATGCAGCAAACACAGACAGCTGGATTTGCATCCTAGACACCCTAACAATCAGCGGGCAGCCGTATCAAAGCGCTGCAGACCCCTTGATCTACTTTTTATGTTCAGCAAGAAAATGCGTTTACTGATACATATAAATAGTTCTCCATGTGATCATTTCTAGTGCGATTAATCTGGAGTAGCTCGGCGGACAAACAAGTGTGTGTTTGCATTTCTGTGTACGCTTCTGCTCATCTGAGGGAATATTTGAGAAACATAAATTATAAATCCCATGCCATGCACAAATAACCGTGGTAATGAAGCTGGCAGAACAACTGGATGCGGTACATATTTAAACAGGGTACTTGCTTTGTGGACATATCATCTGGGCATTAAAGATTCAGACGCAGTGATAGCCCAACGTTAGAGAAGACTGCAGGGTGAGTAGTTTAGAAATGGGAGCATTATCTAGTCAGCAGGGGCCGACGATGCACGCAAGAGACCCGAGCTGCCGGGACAAGACCGACGGGACGGCGAGTGTAAGATTTACTGTGAAGTTTCCACAATAGTTCTGCAAAAAGAACCCAAACTGTTACTGTTGCAGATTTAGAAGGTTAATGATATTCACGTGGAAAAATATAGAACAGCATATGTGATTATTTGTTGCCTTCAAGTTTCAGTCTTTGTCTCCAGAAAACATCTCAATGCTCTCACACTATAAACAGAATCAAACATCCTCGCAGTCACCACAGCGAAAGCCCTGGGTTGGCATTAACTGCAAAAAATTAGAAAGCAAGCTTTTAAAAGAGCTATAACTTCAGACGGCACTTTTTAATCTGTGCAGTTTGTATTTTTTCCTAACTAGTGCCTTTGTTTACCAGGTCGGATGCTTCTCTGCAACATTAGCCTTGCTTGATTCTTATCTTGTCTATGATTTCTAGCTGCAGTTGGAAATAAGGGTATAATTTACCACAGCACAGAATACAGCTAACACGAGGTATTTAATATTCCAGTACGTCATGGTTATCCAAGACCATTTGCTTAATCAAGAAACAAGATCCTTACTGCCAATAAACCATTAAAAGAGTGAGAGCTTATCTCCTACTCTACTTACAGCTGGATGTTGAAATGACTGGAAGAAGCTTCACCCGTTTATCTTCAGGACACAGTTAGAAGTTTGGACCTTTTAGTTAAAACGTTGACTTTATAAGTTATATTATGTGTCATGGTAAAAATATCACCCGATCCTCTGCAGGGCTTAAAAATGATTAACATACATTCATTCAAACATCAATGAGCTGATGCAGAGTCATAAAGCGTAGGCCCAAATTTTTTCACACACAAAACGAAAACAGAGTTTTATTACTATCATTATTATTATTATCGTAGTAGTACGAGAAACGAGGAAAACGTGCTTAGATCTGCGGATTTTGTGTTATAGTGATATTTGCCGGCTGGCAAAGAGCTTTCTTCTAAATATCAGCTTGTTTGATTACCTTAACTAACTCATTAATAATATTTTAAACAGTGCATTTACCAAAACCTCAGCGTGTTCCTGTCTGCTTAGGAACAGCGGCGCCTCAGAGGGAAACATGCTTGTTGGAGTGTAAACTGGTACAAAGCGTCTGCCGCTCTACATCGTTTGACATCATTTGTTTGCTCCATTAGCTTTGTGTCATTCTCCTCTGCAGCTCCGCGGCTCACTGCTAATGATTTGTCCTCCAAAAAGCAGATTAGGAGTTAGTGTGTTAGTTACATTATGTGTAAAATCAAAAGAAATCACATTTTTGCCTGAGATGACCGGACGATGCAAGTAGTTTTTAGCCGTTGGATTAAGAAGTCCAATATTTAGGTTTGTGATGCAGCAGAAAAAACGATTCTCTGAATTTCTAAAATAACACGTCCAGGAAATAGTGCCGTTTTTCTGGTTGCATTCAGGCCAAACCATCAACACCTCTAATAGACTTGTTTGCAAAACCACACTTTCCGATTGCAGGGTGACACTGTGTGAAGGTCGGGCCTCTCCGAAGCAAACAAAGCTGGATGATGACATCACTGCTGCACAGCAAAAACACACACGCATGACAAAGACTGACAAATAGTCAAGGAAGAGCTGCGATTGCTATTTGATCATGACAGGAGGGGCAGAGCTGTGTTGACTGATAGCATCTGTGGCCTGTTGCTATGTAGCAACTGGTCGCCTGGAAATTATTTCTAGAGTAATGAGTTACCGGCTGACGAGTACTTCAGTGGAGATCCGAATGTGTGATTGGATTTATAGGCAATGAGATGGTACGAACCTCGGATACAGGAGGAACAATGCGGTTTCCGTCCTGGTCGCGGAACACTGGACCAGCTCTTTATCCTCTCCAGGATACTTGAGGGTGCATGGGAGTTTGCCCAACCAGTCTACATGTGTTTTGTGGACTCGGAGAAGGCATTCGACCGTGTCCCTCGGGGTGTCCTGTGGGAGGTGTTGCAGGAATATGGGGTGTCTGGCCCATTGCTACGGGCCATTCAATCCCTATACAACCGTTGCAAGAGCTTGGTTCGCATTGCCGGCAATAAGTCGGACTCGTTCCCGGTGGGTGATGGGCTCCGCCAGGGCTGCCCTTTGTCTCCGGTTCTGTTCATAATTTTTATGGACAGGATTTCTAGGCGCAGCCAAGTGGCGGAGGGCTTTCGCTTTGGTGGCCTCAGAATCTCATCTCTGATTTTTGCAGATGATGTGGTTCTGTTGGCTTCATCGGGTGAAGGCCTCCAGCTCGCACTGGAGCGGTTCGCAGCCGAGTGTGAAGCAGCGGGAATGAGGATCAGCACCTCCAAATCTGAGGCCATGGTTCTCAGCCGGAAAAGGGTGGAGTGCCCACTCCGGGTCGGGGATGAGTTCCTGCCCCAAGTGGAGGAGTTCAAGTATCTCGGGGTCTTGTTCGCGAGTGATGGGAGAAGGGAGCCGGAGATCGACAGACGGATTGGGGCTGCAGCTGCAGTAATGCGGACGCTGCACACTCCGTCGTGGTGAAGAGGGAGCTGAGTGTAAAAGCGAAGCTCTCAATTTACCGGTCGATCTACGTCCCTACCCTCACCTATGGCCACGAGCTGTGGGTAGTGGCCGAAAGAACGAGATCGCGGATACAAGCGGCAGAAATGAGCTTCCTCCGAAGGGTGGCTGGACTCTCCCTTAGAGATAGGGTGAGAAGTTCGGCCATCCGGGAGGGGCTCAGAGTAGAGCAGCTGCTGCTCCACATCGAAAGGAGCCAGCTGAGGTGGTTCGGGCATCTGACAAGGATGCCCCCTGGGCGCCTCCTGGGTGAGGTGTTCCAGGCATGTCCCACCGGGAGGAGGCGCCGGGGCAGACCCAGGACACGTTGGAGAGATTATATCTCTCGGCTGGCCTGGGAACGCCTTGGTATTCCCCCGGATAAGCTGGAGGAGGTGGCTGGGGAGAGGGAGGTCTGGGCCTCTTTGCTTAGGCTGCTGCCCCCGCGACCCGGCCCCGGACAAAGCGGATGAAGATGGATGGATGGATGGAGATGGTACACTGCAGGTACGCCTGACAGCAAGTGTCACTGTTTCCTCTAGCGTGAGAGATAAGTTCCTCCTGTACTGGTAATGAACCAGTTAAATAAAACCTTGGTCAGGCCCGTGTGTCCACAACAGGTTCAGCTGCACTAGTTGCCAGGAGCCTTATCTCAGCTTCGGTGTCACCAACTGTGACGTCAGCGAAACAGCTGTCACCAAACAAGTGATATATGGAGTATAATGGACATTTTAATTTTTAAGCACCACATTTCTCAGGTCAAAAATAGGTCGAGCCCTGCTAATAATGGGATCGTCAAATGTGCCAGCTGCATTTGATCTCGCCATCCATTCGCATTATTTCAGTCACTCCTTAATTTACAGAGATTCTGGAGGTCAATCCAATCCGACATATTTCCGTGAACTTCTGAGACTCAGTTTGGTGTTTATTTTATTAAAAGTCTGCATTGGAGCAGGCTGCGGTTTTATGAGAATAAAATCTATATAACACTTTTGTATAATTGCAAATCACCAAAAGCTCTCATGTTGCCCAGAATTTCATGCTCGGTGTTGAAACTGTGTTTCAATCCCAGTCAAATGCTTATCAAACCGAATCTGTTTAAGTCATTTGTCTCACCATCTGTGGTCCAGGTAAAGACTTAACTATGGTTTGGGGTGAATACATGAATTCAAATGACGCACTTCCAATATCCTTTTATACTTTTAATAGCTTTGTGGGCAATGATGGTCAAAAGCATATCAGAAATAATTATCATTGAGTATTTATGGCCATACGTTAAAGTTACAGCTGAACAAAAAAAAGAGTTTTTACCTGATGATGGTGTTAATTAATACCTGAATCATCAAGCTATATTCTCCACACTAAGTGGATAATTCCAAAAAGCTGTGACCAAAAACCGCCCCGCCGGTGACGCCCAATGAGTTAGAGGATCTGCATGGTGATTCAAATTTAGTCAGAGGGTCCAAAGCGGTTGGTCTGCTTAGAATGAGCCGAGATGTCTGTTGGCAAAAAGCAAAGCAGTGACGTCATGATTATACCAGAAATCAGTCAGTGTTCAAAAGACTTTGTTTGTTTTTGGGGGGTGAGATGCACCATGGTCGAATTCACCTGTGTGAACACTGAAGCATGTATATGTGTCACTGACATGAAACTTGGTTTACGCTTTTATTCCCACTTTCCAACATTCTCAGTCCGTACGTCTCATTAAAAAATCACAGCAGTACTGCTCAGTATTTATTGTAATTCTTCTTTAGCTGTGTTTTGTAGCTGGTAATTATCCAAAGCAGATAAAACAATTCATTTTCAATTTGACTGAAATAAGTGGCCAGCCAAAGAGCAGTAATTCCCTTCTTGTTAACTTTAATAATATTTTCACCATTTCTGTTAATCTAAACATAGATTTAAAGGCCAGCACGTGCACATGTGAGCACCATTATGAAATATATAACAATATGACTCCTCGATAAAACACTACAATCTGTGATCATATATCGATTTTTAAAAATAGGTCTGTGTATGTTTGGTAAACAATAAAGACTCAGGATGTAATAATCGTGCTTTCTTGACTTTAGACTAGATTTTTTTAATGTAGTGAAGCATGAAGAATAAGACAGGACTGATGTGTTGGTGTTGTTGCACAGCAAATTACAGTGAGAGCTTCTGAAAAGCAACAACTTACACCTTTATTAAAGGACAGTGTGTTAATAATTACAGATGTGTTTGGTTTGATGTCCACACAAGCCTCTGCTGCCCTCAAAAGATCCTGGGCCGTTTCACAAAGACAGTTAATTCCAGTTCTTTTGGGTGATGTTCAGATACAGCAGAGCTTCAACAACATTTCCAGGGAAACAGGATGTAATGATTAGACCGTGCTCAGCGCCTCCAATCACGGGAGTTTCCAGGGTTTTTAAAATTTGCTGACATGAAGGGGATCAGGAGAAAGGTGGGAGGGGAGGCAAAAATCAGAACTAAAATTAAACTACAAAGTACACTATTTGCACCTAAAATATAGTGGAAATGTGGCATTACATAGAAATACTTTACGTTCAATACGTGAGTAAATGCACTAACTTGTTACTCTGTTCCTATACATCAGGGGTGTCAAACATAAGGCCCTGGGGCCAGAATTGGCCTGGCAAAGACTCCAACCGGATGGCACTGGAAAACTTTATGTTCATAAGTTTTATAACATTTCCCACTGATAAAGATCTCCCCCATGGCTTCTGATATTACACTGAAATAATTATTTAAACATTCATAGACTAACGCAAAGGACCGTTTCTTTGGCCCATCCCACTTAAGATCAAAGTGGGCTGTACGTGGTCCGTGCTATAAAATCATTTTGACATCCATGCTGTACGTGCTCTCATTCATTGGGTATTGTAAGATTAACAGTACTTTACTTTTTGCCTCCAAATGTGAGGACACATTAGAGCTGTGGCCTTCAGGTTGTTAGTGCTCATGCAGCGGCAACCCCTGAACCAGATGGTGTACACCAGGGGTAAAAAGAGCCATCAGGCTGTAGAGGAGTCTTTTTCACTCGGTCAGCTTGTGGGACTCTGCAGGCAGCTGACCAGCAGGCCAAGCGGGCTGTGGCTTCAATGGTTGTCAAAGCAAAAACTCAGGCGTGGGAGGAGTTCAGCGAGGTCGTAGAGCTACGCTTTGGGTCAGCCTTGAAGAGATTCCAGCAGACTGTCAGACAACTCAGGAGGGGGAAGCAGCTTTCAGCCCACACGATGTACAGTGGGGATATTGTTCTGCTTATCTCAACTGAGAATATAGTCAGGGGGTGGAAGGAATAATTTAAGAATCCCTCTGCCTTTTACATAAATTATCTCTTGACAGGCAGATACACAAAAAGATGGGCATGCTTTACTGCTTTGATATGTGACTCGATTACTTCGCTAAGGTTTCTCAAGCTGCATCTTGAAGCAAAGCATGTCTTTGAGGGCTCTGCTCAGCTATATGTTCAGTGTGAGTGCTTATATCACCAGATGTCCAGATGGTGGTGCACTCCACATCAGTAATCCTTTGCTACACGTCTGCAAAGTAAGGTAAAGTATTGATTAAACTGCTAAAAAAAATATATCCCTGTGTATCAAAACTAAATGTTAGGAATTGTTTTCCAAAATAATCCTTTCATGCATCCCAATAGCTTCGGTGTAAATGTGTGGCTCACTGGATATACGAAGAAGTCTCCTTCACTCTCAGTCTGCACCCAACAAGCTGTGTGACTCCACTGAGGGGGACACAGTACCAGCTGACACTGGCAAAGTGTGTTTACTTTGCAGGAAAGGAAGAATAGAGGAAAATGTTTTGCTATTAGGTGCAGAACACAAAGCGGCCCTGCTCCAGCTGGTCAGAGAAGAGAAAAGGTCAAAAATCCTTCCAGAGTGTCGAGGTGCTATCAGCAAATTGAAAAAGAAATTAACTAAATTTTCACCAGAAGCTGAACTTCTGGATGAAGTGTTGTTGAAATTCTCATAATACATAACTCCCACCCCCACCAAGACATTGTAGACCTACATATGTTTTCATGTAGGTATGAAAACAGGCAAAGTTGCCATTGCCCCGTTAGATCTAATCTGAATCCGTGTTTTTGTTTGTTTGTTTGTTTGTTTGTTTGTTTGTCATTGATACACTAATCTGGAGCTGTTCCGCTCCCAGTGAGCTATTTTAGAATAAAATAAAAGCTTGCTGTGTATTTGATATTCTGTTATTCAGTAGAAAACATCTGCATACATGCGTGTGTACGTGTGAGATTAAAACACGCGCACTGACAGTAATGTGGGCTATACTTTAAACATATAGATCTCCTACGTTGCTAAGAAACCACATGTCTCCATTGTTTTTGATCACTGAATTGTGGCTTCCACTAATTAAAACGAGTGAAAACGGCAACTAATTGGTTCATCGCACGCAGATGTCACGCTCTGTAGACGCTGTTTCCTCTGCGTGTTTTAACCGTGTCATTCAGCTGCTTTCTCAGCGGGAGGCTTATAAAAGCTTATAAAACGTTTTTAAAATCAATTTGCTCATGACAAAATCCTTCTGCTATAAATTCTTCTTCTACGCCTGTGAACTTTTGAAATTTCCTGAACACGATCTTGAGAGCGAGCGAGCGAGAGCTGTGCACGTCATCACTGGGGGAGGCACCAGAGGGCTGGGTTAGAGGGAGTAGTCGGGAAGCAGGAGAGAGGAGCGCGCTATAAGAAGAGAGAGCCCAGCAGGAGCGTCAAAACATTTAAAGCAAGACCGAAAGGAAAACGCCAGCGCGCTCAGAATGAAGACTTGAATCTCGAGAGAATTTTATTTTTGTTTGTTTGTGTTTTTCATGTAAGGACTATTTCAGGAATCTGCAAGTATTAAAAAACCAGGAAAGAAAAGAAAGTGCCGTCCGGCGTCGCTCTCCGTGTGTGTCAGCGCGCTGAGGTATCCTGGATGAGCGCAAAGTGTCAGCTTCAGCACCCGAGGAGAGGACAGCTCCGCTCTGTCTGCTCCTTTTTGGACCTCCAGTCCAAAAACTCTCCTTCGGCTTCTGATGTCCACACTTGGAGTTTGACACTGTGCGCCCCATACAAGCCGGGAAGAAGTGTAAAAGGAAGATCCAGTGACGGAGAGAGCCGCGACCGACTGTGTGCTCAATATGTACCAGGGGCATTTACAGGTAAGGAGGCAGGATGTGCACGTCTCAATTAAGATGGAAAACGAAATGTTGCAGTTGTGATGGAACAAATGAACAAGATTTGGATGCATTTGTAGTTCATGTTAAGAGCTTTTCTGTTTTGTTTTGTTTTTTCATTCCTTGTGGGTTTAGTAATCTCGAGGCACTGCTGTTTCGATGTTGACGCCGTATTTACCTGAGAGACGTCTGCTGATGCGGGCCCTTCAAGTTTTGGGGGGGAAATTTGCTCAAAGAGGCTGTTAATACGTGAATTTAGTCCAGCACTCGAGTCTGCTACAGCCTTCATTAGCTGCGGTAATCACCGGGGAGACGGAGGGAGTGAAGGGCACTGTGGCGCGCCAACTGCAAGTGCAGGTGCGTGCCAAAGGTAAACAGGAGGCAAACCTCGTCTGTTTAACCAGGCAGCCCGTGACATCGCAACAAATCACTCGCGTGACGTCACGCAATTTGACGTCAATTTTCAGTCAGCTCTTAATAAGAGCCTGAAACTCATCTGAGACGTTAAAACGAGGCGAGCTGACGACGATCAGCTTTCTGACTTCAGCAGAGACCGGAGGGTCACAGTGAGCAGCTTCCAACAGCTGCATGTGTGGCGTGCGGTACAATCACACGCTGTCACATAAACAGTAACCCCCTCCTCTGCGGTTAATGTTAGCCTCTGCTTTGCTTTATAAACATGGAGTGAAATTTACACGGCTGCTTGACAAAGATACATTCGTTTCCAGACAGCTGATTATGTAATAAAAGACCAGCAGTCCTGAGTCAGTACTCGGGAGCTTTGAAGACCAACATTTAATATTTCATGATATATTACTCAAGCAGCGGTATTCATTGAAAATGCCAACAGTTCTTGCCTGGATGACCACGGACGTGTTTGTTATGGGAGGGTCAGCGGAAAACCTCAGAAACTGGATGATTTTTTAAAAAGGAGAAAATCACGTGCTTTGAATCAAAGTTTTCTCTGTTACATTCATGTTTCAGTTGTCAGACACTTTCTGTGTTTTTCATCACATGCACGCAAGTCATTACACTCTGTGCCATGTTTAGATCACAGCTGTAACAAAACACTGTGCTTTCTAAGAGATTATACGGAAGTTATTTAGCAGCAGTGAGTAATGGGAATATTTTTGCTTTGACATCCGCTTGTGTAAGGGATACATTTATTTTTCCATCCCTTTCTCCTTGAAGTAAAGTGTTTGCTTCTGGGAGAGCATATGAAATCTGAGCTATCTAAATCGGTAACACTATCAGACTCTTGTCGGAGAGACACTGGAACTGATAGCATGGCTTCTTTGGGCATAAAGGAGGACTGTTTTTCCTCGAAGAGAAGAGGCTAATATGCACATTTGTCAGCGCTTTTTTGCAGAAATTAATCAACGTGGAACACTTTTAGAGTTGTTCGCTCTTCATAACGGTTTAAATTGTATCACACACAGTCAGTAAAACATGAAGTGCACGTCCGTTATGTTTGCATTTTCATTTTTGCATCAAGCATTTCACAGGCCTAATGTGACCTCCAAATTTATGCTGGAGGTGGAAATCACTGGGCGTAATGGGTCGCCGGAATTTCAAGTGAAGCTCACACTGCACACACTTTGTGATGCATTACTGGGATAGGAAATCCGTCAGTCAGAGCTATCAGATTTCCTATCCCAAAGTAGCTACACTTGTAAGTTCTCCTTTATTACACAATTGTCAGTCAGCACGATTTGTCAGCTTATGAATGTTGCAGCTCAGGAGGCAGCTGGCTGGGGAGCGAGATAAGAATGTCCAGTTTCCATCTTACCATTTCTTATTTGATAACCTTCTGCTTTCCCTGCGACCTGGATAAGCGGAGCATGTGCGGGCCAGTGTGCAGTTTAATCCAAGGCTTTCTGTATTTCCATAAACACATTTTGCATAAGTGCAGGGGATATTCACACAATGAAACATTATTGGATGAATCAAATATTTTGGCCTGTGCATGGTCTCATGATTGATGCCAAGTGTTGGTTGGCTGTTGAGGATTGTGGTCTGCAGAGAGCTGCTGGCAGAAATACAATGCTGGACTTGTGTCTGCTATTTTTTTCCAGTTATTCTTTTTCCCCTAAATGAACCCTAAACACATGGGTAATGATAACACCCAGCATCCAGGCAGTTACAAATGTGTGTTTGCGTGTTATGGTATAAAACGTGACATCGAGAAACGTTTTACCTTTAAGAGAAGGGTAAACCAAAGGTGTGTAACAGCTGCTCATCTTTATCAAAAAGCTACAAAACATACTGTTTCTGTTACTTCCCTGCATATTTCACTTGTATACAGTAGTACATTTATTAAAGTTTAAGATTTAGTACACCCATTCTTCATCAAACTACATGAGAACATTTCAATTTGTACACTGCAATCGCTGAATTGGCTTTAGCTGCTTTGGTATTCGTGTTTACAGTATATCTAATTAGTGCGTGTACTGTGTGTATAAAACATACTGGCTTAATGGAAGCGACGCTCCAAGGCCTTTAGATGTTTGCTCTGTTAAGCGCAACATGATTACGTAATTTGATTACCATTTTTCAAGGCCCTCGGGGAGCATCTCAGATGGATGCTTTCGCTGATCAGAAGTAGATCAAGTCTCTTAAGATCACAGTCATTCACATCAATATTGTATTAGACGTGTACTAGATTTACTCATACAGTTTGCTGTCTTGGGTGAAAGTTTCTTAGTTTGCATTTCATTTCCTTGTCTTTTATTTGTCACAGCATGGTGCATATCTTTGTATTTTTGGGTTCTTCTCAGTGCAATCAGCCAAAAGCTTTTCTCAGAGCTATATTCATGTATTCAAATGCAAAGAGTATTTAGAGCATTTAAAAGTAGAATGGGAGGCAGAGCCTTCAGTTTTCAGGCCCCTCTTCTGTGGAACCAGCTTCCAGTTTGGATTCAGGAGACAGACACTATCTCTACTTTCAAGATTAGGCTTCAAACTTTCATTTTTGCTAAAGCATATAGTTAGGGCTGGACCAGGTGACCCTGAATCCTCCCTTAGTTATGCTGCAATAGCTGCTGGGGTTTCCCATGATGCATTGAGTTTTTCCTTTCCAGTCACCATAGACCACAGACCTCTGCACTGAATCACACTTGTTATCAATCTCTGTCTCTCTTCCACAGCATGTCTTTATCCCGTCTTCCTTCTCTCACCCCATCCCTAGCTTTCTTCCTGTTAAAAGGGAGTTTTTCCTTCCCACTGTCGCCAAAGTCCTTGCTCATAGGGGGTCATATGATTGTTGGGTTTATTGTAGGGTCTACCTTACAATATAAAGCACCTTGAGGCGACTGTTGTTGTGATTTGGCGCTTTTTAAATAAAATTTAATTGAGTAAAAATAAATTGTGGTAATCGGATGACCTGTATATCCTATTAAACACAAATATTAGAATATTCAAATATAACTACTCTGAAAATTTAAACAATGCTTAGTGGATAAAACCTTTTGGAGAACTTAAAAATATTAATGAATCAACAGATTCAGAAAAAACAAGGGAGCATACAAGAGCGTCAGGGTATCACAACCCAGCAAGAGAACGTATGCAAGCATGCATGTAACATCCTGAAACACCCTTTCATCGGTCGGAGCTGTGCAATCAATCAGGCTGTACTTCATGTATGTTAAACTCTTAATGTTGTTGTTGTAAGGTTTTTATCAGCGCCTCTCCCACAGCTGTGGCGGTCAGCTTGAGGGACAGCAGAGGACTCCCGGAAGCTTTTTCCACTATTTTAAAGTCTCCTTGATTTAATGAACCATGGTCTTGATTAAGAGCCATTTAATAGGCCTGACTATTTCAGGAGCCAGGATAATGAGTGAAATCAGGTGGCATCCGGCTGGAACAAAAGCTCCACAGACAGTACTGCTCTCCTTGTTGAAAATATGTAGCGGGGCTTGAAACCTGTAGACGTCCTAACTACTGTAACACTTACAAACCGTTACATTATGGATGTTCAGGAGATTAGCAGCCCCTCAAACCCTGAACATTTATTATTCACCATTTATTTTTTCTTAAGAGTCTCAGTGGTTGTTAAAATCATGGTCTCTCTCACTGTCTGATGGTATCAGGGCATTCTAACTTTTCAATATATATGAGACTACTGTCTTATAAGGTGGCGAAGTTGGCCATTCAGGAGAGACACAGAGTAGAGTCGTTCGTAGGGACTGAGATGAGATGTTTTGGCTTCTGGATTTCTACTAGCTAAGGTGTTGATGGTATGTCTGCCTGGAAGGAGAACCCAAGGCAGACTCAGGACATGCTCGGGATTATATCTTTTGTCTGGCATGGGAATGCCTAGGTGTCCCAGATGACTTAGAGAAGGTAGGTGGGGAGAGGGAGGTCCGGGCATGTCTGCTTTAAATGTTTCCCCTGCAACCTGGACTCATAGGAGTGGCAGAAGATGAACGGATAGATGGATGGAGGCACTGGGGTCTGAACTTGCGTTTAAACTTCCCTTATTTTTACTTCCACTTATCAAAACATCAAAACCAACTGCAGTATCTTGTCTATGTACTCCTCGTGTCCCCAGAACATCTCTGATTTTTCAGGGCTTAGAGACAGGTCCTCCAGGGACAGCAGATTTTTGGGTCCTGTTTGTTGCTGGGTAGGGACTTCATGAATCCACTTGTGCTAGTGCAAATGGTTTATTGGATTGGTATATGCAGAAATTGGAGGCTGAGTGGTGTCCTCGAGCTGTTCCTGAGCAGTGTTTGCAGCGTAGTGGGGTGCACTGTCTTTCTTGGGGACACAGCTGCTGTTAGGCCAGTGCCATCGCCACCATGTTTTTTTCTTTGCATGTATTGGGTAAAAAGGTTCATTTAAGTGGTGCTACGGGCCTTACGGACTAATTTACATACATTTAGATAGAAGTACTGCTTTGAAGCATTGTCCTGCTGCATATTCTGTGAAGTCATGCACAGCTGTTCTGTGCCATGAACACTAGTTTAACATTTGTGGTATTTAAAGTATGGCTCGTCTGTGAAGCACTTTGTTGTACCTGTGACTTTTAAATGTGCTATAGAAATAAAATTGAAATTGAAATTGAATTAAAAATATAAAAAATACACATTTTCCAAACCAGAGAATTGCTGACTCGCGCCAAATATGTCTTTATACAGAGAGGAAAAAAATGTCTAATTAACCACAAGATAAACAACCTGAAAGATTTGCCTTCTGCCGCTGCTTTCTAAGGTAGCCTACGTAGCCGACATCCAGCCTTCAGTCACTGGGCTTTTCTACTTCCCCTGTTTGGGTAGTTAAGGCTGAATAGAGACCCTGAGCAGCTTGTGGAGCTTGTAAAGCGGACTAGACGGAGACTAAGAGGGATTCAAGCATTCATCAGCAGCTGTTGCCCTATAAGCAGATTGAGGAAAAAAGGGATTGTTCTTCTTGCCACGGAGAATGGGAATTTTGTCATGGCTGTGTGCAGGCAGGCAGGGAGAGAGGACCCAAAATGCAGGACTCACAAACGCAGGAACTAAAGGGTGAACCTTAAGCAGATTTATTGATGTGCACAAACTGAACAGAACTGAACTGCGAATACAAAACTAAACTAGCAAGCAGGCAGGTCGGCAAACTGAACACACAGGGGAGGTATGAAGGTACGACGCGACAGCGAGCAGGGGAAGACGCTAAATACAAGAGGTGAACAGAGCTAAGAGGAAACAGCTGGGAGACACGGCTGACGCTGATTACACTGACGAGACAGGGCGAGCACAAAGCTGAACGCACAGACATAAGGCACAGACCTACAAAGTAAAACAGGAAGTACACGACAGACAGAGAGATCCAGACGAGACACAGAACTTAACAGACGCAGAAAGCAGATAAAATAACACCGTGGACAGACAGAAGGAAGAGACAGAGACCGGGAGACCAAATAACAAAACCTAAAAACAAGAACTCAGGAAGTGCTACCAAAACTAGGAAGCTGAAATACTAGGACAGAACCAAAACAGACAGTCATACTTTGTAATAAAATCAAAAGGAAAAGTACAAAAGCAAAAACACTGGGTCACTGGCCCAGGACCGTGACAAATTTTGTTATTCACTGTCATCTGTCCTTTCTTTGAACACCCGCCCATTCATGAAACAGAATAATCAAAAAAGGAGGAAAAAAGGACATTAAGTCCAGATGTGGGTGTGAATGATGTGACAAGAGGTTGGGCTGAGGAGAGCGGACGGAGGAGAAAAAGGGTCATGATGCAGTCATGTCACATTGTACTGAATATTCATCTCTTTCCTGTTAAATCCAGGCTCCAGTCTGTCCTTTGGAATCACAGTTTCCTGAATAACCACCTGCTCTCTGACTGGGATGACTTGGAGGATTCATATCTTCCTGGATCTTAGTCATTCATAAGGGCACAATTCATTAGTGCCCAGCTTTAACATAAGGAAGCTGTGGTATATGTGCAGTATGTTTATATCATTCACACCTTAAGAGTACATTTCTATAGACCGTGGCTCAAAATGTGCACTGCTCAGCGTTTTGATGACTCTTTTAAAACCGCTGGACTCGGTTGCTATTATACAGTTTTTTGCAGACAGGAGCTTCTCTACACCAAAGCAGTGCAGCAGCTCACAGAGTAGCAGAGCAATTAGGCTGACTGTCTTAGCTAGTGACACACACAAAATCGCCCTCACCAAATGTTAGCACAACTTTGCAAGCTTTCTCAAACGGGAAGCCTGTAACCGAGAGAGGATGCAATCGACGTAAGGAACCCGGCTTCACGGCTTCACAGCTCTACACCATCATCTCTGTTCGCTGATTTCCTCCGGGTGTCTTTCTGCCTCAAGTCTGTTAACACGGCAGCCCTCCCAACCCCACGCCGAGAGTCCCCTGAGCTACTGTACAGAGCCACATTTTTCCTCCCACAAAAGTAGGACAAGCCTCAGCATCTTTGTCACTGGAAGCGGAGGGGCTGTGCAGAAGAACGGGTAGCCCATCCATCTCTTTCACCCGACCCATTCATAACAGCCATTCTCCAACTGGGAATTAATTTGCTCCAGAAACCAGACATACGAGGGCCTGAGTGCGGAGAGCGCATGTGTTTGGGCCTCCAGGGATATATAGGAGGTGTCATGGATGAGAGCTGTTGGTAAACAAATACGCAGGTTCACTGTGCCAGATGTGAGCATCACCTCCACGGGGCTTCCCGCTGATAAGTTAGTTTGGCCCCTCCTCTGTAAATTCACCAGATAGATTTACTGCATGCATGTATAGCGCTTTATCTACTGCCACTGGTCTAAATATATTAACATATATCATTTTCAAAAGACATTTCTTTCAGCAATTTATTGTCAATAATAATTTTGAAAAATGGCTCTGAGAGTTTACCAGAGACAAAAGTGAAGACTTTAAAACTGATAGTTTCACCTACATGAAGCAGTCAAGAGGTAGAAATGTGTATTTAAGATCTTTAGTAGTGCAAAATGTGCCAGTCTTCAGAAACGTAGTTCTCGTCCAGATTTAGTTCAGCTCGTGTGAACACATGATTAGCTGCTTTTGGTTGCCCAGCCTGTCACTTCAACTCAAGCTAAGGCCCCAACTCTGCATCCTGTTTTTGCTCTGAGTTTATTTCTGCCATTTTGGGGCTTCTTTCGAGATTTTGGTCTGTTCTTCATTAGCCGTGTGTTTTGGTAACAAAAGAAATGACGCTTTCATGCAGTGAGCATTGTCCTAATTGTATCCCAACCACTCGCCTCTTTACTTTGTTTATGTAAATGACAAAAGTGATCCCACCGGTGTAATTTGAGCTCAGATCTTTCAGTCACTTTGGTAATGGATGGACAGGCAAGCTTGAAAGTGCCAACATTAAAGGAAAGATGCGACATGTAAGCGTTAGCGCCGCACGGACATGATTTGACTGGCCAAACTGGTTCTTCTGTGCTTGAAACATTATCACAGCTTAATAAAGTGACGTAACGCCGTTTCTAACAAAATCAGTTTCAAATTCATTTATTTGTTTCCCGAAGCCTAATATCTCCCATTTATGGGATACAAGTAACTTTTTAACGTCTCGTGAGTAGAAACAGACGGCGAGAGAGAGAGAGGGGCCACAGGAAACTGCAAATAGTCGGGTCTATCCGAAGGTTGTTGCTCCATGGGGAACACTTGAAATCCCGCTCTCAAATTCACCGTCCCTGCTGTTTTAATGTGAGAATCTGTTTTTGTGCCCCGAGCAAGAGATACTCATCTTTTGATTTGCTGACTCCCAGCTTCCTGCCTTCTGTATTTGAACCTAGACTAGCAACTTCACCATCAGTGCTCAGCCTTATACAATGGCTCTTCCTCTGTGAACCAGTAATCTTGTCAGATAATTGCAGGAGAACACTCCACATAAACCAAGGTCTGCAAATTATCACATCAATTAGTATGTACCCACAAACACCAATTACATCCCTCTCATGATCACCACTAATGACAATTTGAGCACTCTGTCGCAGCCCTGTACTTACAACCAAGTGCTACCCAGCAGTTTACAGCTGTGAGAAGCAAGCTGTTTGTAGAGACGCCAAAATAATGAAACTCTGAACTAAAGCTGCTCTAATTTCCTTTAATTTTAAGAAGCTTTTGCCACATGAAACACTAATTTGTCAAAGCTCTCCTGTGTAAGGCTGTAGTGAAAAAGGAGCCTTTGATGTTATTTGTAAATGCGGAGTGAAGGATGAAGTGTGGAGGATAATGATACTGTAGCTGAAAAATGTGTCAATTAAACACTTTGTGCAAAGATATGCTGCAGAAATTGTGAGTATGAGATTTGTTTAGGCTTTCTTGATGGATGGATTTACAGCAGCGCCCCTCTACTATTGTTCACTGAGCTACTTCCAGTGGAGTTCACCTACTCTATGAGTTTCTGTGCAAGTCTGTCTGTTGGAAGCAAGCGAGCAAGGAATTGCCTTGCATTTCTATAAATACCTGTGAGACACACAGTTAATGAATTCCCTGGCAGAAGTTCAGAGTTGGGTTACAGAGCAGAGCTTAAAGAGGAGCTGGGTGTACAGCTGGGATGCATGTATGTGCAAGTGTGCGCCAGCTGAGAGGGCTAAAGGCAGGAAAGCATCGCAGCAGAGCAGGACTAACTTCTCACCTGGGGCAGTCCCACATGCCACTCTCCATATGCAAATCATCTCACTCTTGTGCATGTGCAGGTACAAGCTAAGAATATGTGTGTATATTTCTCCAAATGCACATGTGGTACCTGCATGCAGTTGTCTGCATGGATGCATCCATATGCCCTTGAGCATGCATGTTCACACAAGTGTAGATAATGAGGCAAGGCACGTTTGTGTGATTCATATTCCTCCACATGACAGGAGCTGCAGCGTGCCAGAGAGGAGGTCAAAAGACCCCGCTCGCATGGCATCTCCCCACACATGCATGGAATGAACAATGCTGTTTGGCAGCTAAATGGGTGATGCTATATTAATACTATCTACACAAAACTAGAGATGGACCGATCCGATATTACGTATCGGTATCGGTCCGATACTGACCTAAATTACTGGATCGGATATCGGAGAAAAATAAAAAATGTAATCCGATCCATTAAATATCACGAAAGCACCTCACAAAACTTGCAACACGCCGTAACTCGCCTCAGAACGTTAGCACGTCGGAGCAGTATGCATCACGTGATAGAGCGGCTGTGGCATGCGGGACCTGTCGGTGGTCTGGATAGCATTTGGAGCTTCGCTAGCAACCCGGCATTTCATCTCCGATAAAGTTATCCCGAGAGAAGTAAAGCAAGTGTGTAAGTCCATCTCTGAATGTTTGTAAAGCATTCCCACGTTAAGCTTAACAAACGATATATGGAGCGACTGCCTCCTCTTGCTGCTACTTCAATCATGAAACTGATCAATGATCAGCTGATCAGCTTTTCTGTCGCGAGTCCATCTCTCTGGTTTGTTTTTGGCCCACTTTGCACCAGAAAGAGGAAACCAGCGGCTGAACAACAGCAGCACGTTTAAGCTTGATCAGCTGTTGTTAGAATTTATTTAATATTACTTTCTACTCCAGGATCTTTTTCTACGTAGCTGACGCTGGTAACTGTGCAGGGGCGGATCTAGCAAAGTTTAGCCAGGGGGGCCGATAGGGCATGAACAGGGAAAAGGGGGCACAAAGACATACTTTTCTTTCTTATTCTCATTTAAAATGTCTAGCTTTTAATAAATAATTATCTGACACCCAAAGTTTTAATTTGATGTAAAATGAATAGAAGTCAATTACTATATATAGTGACTATTAAGTCTAATATATACCCTAGTAAGCTATAGTACTTTTTCCTTTGGGAGGGTACCATCTGTGCAGTCTGCAATTTTGTTGAAGAAAGATGTTGAATCTATTTAATATTTCTTGAAAAATAATTGATTTCTGTGCATTTTTTTTTCACACTGCATCAAATTAAGGTTGATTACGTCGATTAAGCATCATGAGGTGGAGTGTGAGGGGTGGTTCCCTATTTTTTATTTATTTATTTTTGTTGTTGCTGGGAGTTGGAACTCTATTAGTTAGGTTGCTTAATATATATGCTAAGTACTCTTTAAAATACCAGAATAGGGAGGATGGTGTAGGTTTAAGTTTATTAGATTGATCAGTATTGCTGAACTATGAAATATTTTTTTTTGCATACAGGTATAACAGAATAGCTTTAGTGTAGTTGTTGTTTTAAACTTGAGTATGAACTTATACAAAATGCAGCAAGATATTAAAAAACAGTTTTGTTGATTAAAAAACACTATATCGGATTCATATCGGTATCGGCAGATATCCAAATTTATGATATCGGTATCGGTATCGGACATAAAAAAGTGGTATCGTGCCATCTCTACACAAAACACCCGCAAGGAAACACCCGTGTGGTAAAGGTTCACAGAACCAAAGTCTTTCCTTTAACGGTGTTTGTACATGACCAGACCTGCTGCATCCCAGATAAACATGACTTTTTTAATCTTAGGTTTGGTGAGAAACAACATATTGCATCGCATGCGTAACTGGAACTCATAAGGCCATTACATGGTCACATGTCACTGTTAACATATGACAGATAAAAGCTGTGACTGAAAATGTTCGATGACTAATAAAACTAACACTGAGACATAGTGAATACTGGTGGATAGTATTTTGGGGATTCTGTGGTATTAATACTGCAATAAAGCATCTGAATGATTTGATAAGGACGGTGATGACAAAGGCAACGGTTGAGCTCCAAAGCACCTGGGTCAGAATCACCAACTCTATCAGGATGTCAACAAAATACCTGATTCCTCATTTTGATCAAATGTGGAACATAGAAAAGTGTTACAACGTCATAGTAAAACTGACCTTTGACCTTTGGGATAGAAGTCAGCATCAGTTATTATTTGGTTAAATCACATGTTTTTGTAACCACTTCATCCTCATGAATTATTTAAAAAAATACAACTAATTTATTCAAATAAGAATTCTGACTCGTGACAAAATGTGAATTCAGATTCTGAGGCTGAGAGTTTCTCTTCTGGGGAGAGCGACTGATATATGTAGAGTAAAATAGATGAGAAATCATGTTTGTTTGGCTTTCAGTGGAAGCAGCCGGCTAATATTTTAACGCAAAGTGTCGATTCTTGTTTTGAAAACGAGGACTTTAGGAAGCAGCTCAGACAGTCTCAGCGTGTCCCTGGTTAAAGTTATTCACGTCTGCACACCTCACCTCTTGTGGCAGACATTGTTCTATTGTGTCCTCCAGATCTTCCTCTCAGCGTAATCCATCACAGACAAAAGCAGTGAGAGTGTAGGTGTTTCTGTGGATCTGTCACAGTGTCTGCATCCAACAAAACTCTCATGTGTGGCTTGTTGACTGTGACAACGTCTAGTGATGTAGATATCAGGCTTCAGCTGTTCTTTGTGTGTGGCGTAATTACACGATAACAAATAAGCTGTTTGCAAAGTGACAGCATGCAGAAGTCTGCACGCTCAGAGTCACCATTCACGGTAAGTAACGTCTAATCTCGGCACATCAGATTCTTATGCTGTCATCACCATTAAACGTATTCCCTCAGGAGTCATTTTGTGTAGACTGGTCTGAAATGTTGTGAATCAGAATCAGAATCAGAATACTTTATTGATCCCTGGGGGAAATTATTTTTTGTTACAGTGCTCCATTTTAAACCAACATTAAGACAAGACAGACAATACGCTAACTAAGAATAGTACAATATATACATATATATACATACATACATACATAAGTCACTTATAAATAAATATTTGGAAAAGAAACATGTGTAGTTGTAGCAGCAAACAGTGTGTTAAGTGGATGCGTTGTACAGGGAGATGGCCACAGGCAGGAATGATTTCCTGTGTCGTTCAGTGGTGCTTTTCGGTAATCTCAGTCTCTCACTGAACGAGCTCCTGTGACTGACCAACATGTCATGGAGTGGGTGGGAGGTGTTATCCAACATTGTCTTTATCTTGGACAGCATCCGCCTCTCCGACACCACCTTGAGGGAGTCCAGCTCCATCCCCACAACATTGCTGGCCTTACGGATCAGTTTATTAAGTCTGTTGGCATCTGCGACCCTCAGCCTGCTCCCCCAGCATGCAACAGCATAGAGGATCAACAGCATAGAGGATCAGTGAAGTGAGCATCTCTAAAAATGCAAGTAGGCATTAAAGACAGAGAGGAATATTTTTTATATGGCAAATATGGGCTGCTACCCCGACCTCATATAAACTAATATCAGCATTTATTCTTTTATTCCTGTAAACTTTCTACTTGGACCAAGAACTGTGAAACTAATCAATCATTAGAAGTTCAGTGAATGAGCGTCCACTGCAGTAGGTCCGTAATACATTTCTGCTCCATCTCTCTCATTCTGTGCATGAGAGACAGTGACTGATTGTGTGCTTTTTAAATTACTAATTGACAGCAGAAATTGAGCAGCATGGTGTGAGTCTATTTTTGTAGCACTACACACCAATTTACTCAGCAGGGAAGCTGCACCGAGCCATGAGTGGAAGTATTATCTTGCTGTTAAGAGCAACAATAAAAGCCCATCTAGTGTTATATAAGTCAAAGCCAGTTCACGTTGAAAGTGTTCCTAATGTTTTCGTCTCTCATGCGCCAGTCTCACAGAACATCAAACGAGTAACTCGGCTCTCTCAGACAGGCTTGTGAGTCAAGCGCCATCCCAGCACCTCCTGCACATTTTGTGCTTCCAGTCTATTTTCTGTCTTTTCCTCCTCTGGCAGCTTAATGAGGTCAAATTCCCGCACGACTGTGTCGCCCCTCACAGTGTATATGCGTTGATCTTATTAATGGTTTCTGTAATTACTGGTCAGACTTACTGTCTGCTTTCTGCTTTCACTTTGATCGTATAAATCACTGAATCCATACATGAAAACACATCTGGTTCTTGTTCCTGTGGAGCTACGTAAAAGCTGCTTGGATGCAGTAAATATCCGGTATCATTTAGCTGATCGAGTGCAGTCTGGGGACTTAGCTATAGAAAATAGTACGAAATGTTGGGTTAGCTTCCCAGCCACACAGAAATACACTCACTGGCCACTCTTTTAGGTACACCTCTTCAGCTGCCCATTAATGCCAATCATACGGCACCAAGAAAATGTTGATATGGTCAAGATGACCTGCTGAAGTTCAAGTTGAACATTAGGCTGAGGAAGACACATGACATGGTTGTTGGTGTCAGATAAGGTCTCTGACAGATCTTTTATGGTGAGTATGGATACATGCTCCTCTAAGATCCATGAAATGACATGTGGTGTGCCTCAAGGGTCGGTTCTAGGCCCTGTACTTTTTAATTTGTATATGTTGCCTCTCGGCAGTGTCATCAGGAGGCATGGAGTGAACTTCCACAGTTACGCTGATGACACGCAGCTGTACATCTCCGTGTCTCCTGATGACACCAGACCAATGGATGCCCTTTTTAACTGTATCTTGGATATAAGATCTTGGATGGCAGAAAACTTTTTACAGCTTAACCAGGACAAAACTGAAGTTTTAATTGTTGGTCCTGAGGCTCAGAGAGAGAAACTCTTGTCTAAATTACAGGCATTTTCACTATGTCCTTCGCTACAAGTGAAAAACCTGGGTGTTATTTTTGACTCTGAGCTTGGTTTTATCCCACATGTTAAACATGTAACCAAAATTGGGTTTTATCATCTAAAAAATATAGCCAGAGTCGCCCTATTCTCTCTCGGGCCAACACGGAGATGCTGATGCATGCTTTCATTACCAGTCGCATTGATTACTGTAATGCCCTGCTCTCTGGTCTTCCTAAGAAGGATATTTCAACTTTACAACTCTTGCAAAACTCGGCAGCTCGTGTGCTGACGAAGACCAGAGGGCGGGCCCACATTACACCGGTTTTAGAATCGCTGCACTGGCTCCCCGTGTGTTTCAGGATCGATTTTAAAGTTCTTTTATTGGTTTTTAAATGTCTTAATGGTCTTGGGCCTTCTTATCTCTCAGATCTGCTTTTACCATACGAACCCTCGCGGACCCTGAGGTCCTCTGGTACTGGCCTTTTGATTGTCCCTAAAGTCAGGACACATACTCACGGAGAGGCAGCTTTTCAGTGGTATGGTCCTCGTCTGTGGAACAGCCTGCCGGAGGAGCTCAGGGCCGCAGAGAACGTACATGTTTTTAAGAACAGGCTCAAGACCCACCTTTTTAATTTAGCTTTCACTTAGCGTTTATTTATTTTTTATGCTTATTTATTCTATCCTGTCATTCTATTATTAATTTAGGATTTACCTAATATTTATTGATTTTATTCTTATTCATATTTTAATCTTCTTACTCTATTTATATTTATATTTATATTGTATCCTGTTCTTATTTATTTTATCATTTTACCCTGTATACATCGTATTGCGTCATATCTCCAGTGTTTCCTCGGAGGGCGCTCTCTGCACCGGGGCTGTTATTGACCGTGGCTGCTGGGTCTCTGGGGTCCTCTCAGCCTGGTTGGGGGGCTCCTTGGCCTCCCTCCTGCTGTGTGCCCAGCCTGGAGGCTGCGGTCTGTGACCGGCTCCCGGTGCAGACGGCTCTCTGTTATAATGTTTCCTCACTTGGCTCATGCGAGCCCAGCCCAATTTTTACTCTTTAAGTGTGCGCGTGTGTGTATGTGTGTGTGTGTGTGGGTGGGGGGATATATGTGTATTGAGAGTGTGGGGAGTGAGTTGGAGGGTGGGGTGGGCTGCTTTTAACTATGTAAAGCACTTTGTGCTACATTTTTTCTGTATGAAAAGTGCTTTATAAATAAAGATTGATTGATTGATTGATTGATAAGGTGATCTGAGTATTTCAGAAATTGGTGAGCTGCTGAGATTTTCCCTGAAAACGGTCTTGAGGGTTTTCAGAGAAAATATCCAGGCTTGTGAAAATTAGACAATGGAAGAATAATGCCTGAGTTTATGAGATGGACACATTTGCACGTTTCAAGACACGTGTTAACAATTCTCCGAACATCAGATTAAAGTGCAGCTATTAAAATAAACTGACCTGCAGAGGTGTTCTTCGAGCACATGATGGTTGTCCCAGTTAAACCAAAGGACACCAGCACTAACTGGAAGTTTCTGGATGGATGGCTCAATGGAAACAAACTTACAGTAAAGATAACCCCCCCTCCCACACACACACACACACACACGTACGTCTACTCACCCTCTTCTATTTACAGTATGTTAAAATCTCAACTCTGCGCACATTAGCGTGCATCATTTGTGAAAATCAAATAAATGTCTATTTTAAATGAAAGGAAACAAAGCAAGACTCGCTGTGTAAAGTTCATTTAGAGTTGAGGCCTTACTTAAAATTATAATCTTGTTCCAGCTTATTGATAAGCAAGCTCTTGAGATAAGAGTTGCATGCCTGTGGTCCTTCAAGCATGCCAGTGTAGCCTGTGGAGAGTTTCTCAGGGTTGGCTCTGTTGTTTTGTTTCCAGCTGAACTGGAGAAAAATCAATAGAGGCCAATGAAAAGTTCACACGGATGTCTCGGGCTCAGTTTCATGAGCATCTGCTTAGATACGCTGGAAAGATAACTTTCTGAATAACTACTAAGTGATCTTCAACCTCAAATACAGTCATGGTCTGATCAAGATGCAGCTGAGGGACATTTAACCAAATATTAGTGGAAGTGTTTGTATGTATGAGGCTGTATGAGACCGTGAGCCTGTCGGGATTCAAGAAAATCAAAAATAAATTCAAACTTGTGCATCCAATTCAAGTTTTTACAGATGAATGTGCACAATCAGTCCACCCAGATCAAAGAAATCATTAAATGTACAAAATCACTATGGCATGCATGCCCACAAGTGTCTGTAAACCTACAGAGTCCAAAGGCGCATAGACACATACAGAGAAACAGGGAGAGATTTACAGCCTTGAGCAAAAGGGCATGACCGCTCTGTTTTCAGCATTTCTTTACCATCTCCACGGCCTCACCTCACTCATCTTCAAGATTGCTATCATGTCAATTAAAGCCTATCCTTCAGCTATCATATAACCCAGGTTAGTTAGACAGGCTGCCATGGAAAAGGTCAGTCAAAGCTTTAACGATGGTGCAGTGGGATCTCCGCAGAGCGTAGGGAGGCGAGAGGCAGACACAAAACAACCACCAGGAAAATGATTACTTATAGTTCTTATCTTAATCATTTAAATGTGAAACTCTCAGACTGTTTCCTGTTAAAAGGATTATAGCACAACTTTAATGATTTTTTTTAACAGCTTTAAAAAACGATATCATGGTGCAGTCGATTTGATGCATTTGGTGTTAAAGTTCAGCTTAGTGAGACTCCTGGTAATGTTAGCTGAACTGCACTGCTGAGTCCTGCAGGCCAAACATGGCACTAATAATGGTGAATGTTGCGGGTTTTGAAAAAGCATATATTGTCATCCATATGATGTCCTGTTCAGGTTTTACTTTGCCTATTTCAGCACAACAATGGGCCTCATTCACTTATATTTACATAGAAATGTTCTAACCATGTGCAAAAAACAAGTGCGTAAATAAAATTATCACCAGATTCATGAAATGTGCACAGCAGCCTGTTTCAGTCTTATTATTCTCCATATGTTCGTGAATTAAATTCAGATTATACAATCTACATACAGTCTTTCTTCTGTCTGTCTACTGAACCATTTGTCTGTTTAATCTAATGAATTCAACTGCAGGTGTGAAAAGCAGTGCAGAGCTGAGCAAGAAAGCAGGAGAAAGTCTGACTGAAGAAACTGAAAAGATCATGTCTGAGGAACCTGAAAAGGTGAAAACCAGGAAGAAGTGAGCAGGCCTCAGGCTGAATTCATGGAAGTTCTGAATATCATTTCCCCTGAGACACTCGCTGTGCCGCAAGTCAAGAAAAGTTTGGACATCAGAAATAAATAAAAAAAGACTGACAGATGATCCAAAACAGACAAGAAGAGGTGGATAACAAGGAGCAGAAGATGAGAAGGTCACCACAAAGGATAAAAACATCCCTGAGAAATTAGACTGTAAATGATTAGATCAAGCAGTAAAGATGCAAATCACTGTATCAAATGTGTCCATCCATCCAGTTCCTTAAGCACTTGTGCAGTTGAAGGTGTGTAGCGTATCCCATGGGGTGTCATGGGGTGGAGGTACACCCTGGACAGCTGGTTACTCTATCACAGGGCTAATGCAAAGAGACAAGCAGCCATGCACGCTCATATTCACACCCACAATCCCATACCTCTTTGGACGTCTGTGGGAGGAAGTTGGAAGGAGAAACCGCACAGGTAAGGTGAGAAATAACCTCCACGCAGAAGGACCCAGCCTGTGGATTTGAACCCCCACTGCACGAATATATTTCCCCAATGTTAATGTGTCATTTCTCTAAATGCTATCAAACCATCCAATAACAAAATCTTCTGTTCAGTGAAGAGTGACTGTACACTGTGTCAATTCTAATTAACAAGCCAATTTTCCACTTTCCAAAAGACGTCCATAGTAAAATATGAAAGTTTCAGCTCTGTCAGTACTGTTACAATACTTTTATATATAAGTACAAAAATGTCTGCTGTGCACTACAGAGGAATCTTCCAGGCTCTGAAGAGCGAGATAATGTGTGGTAGTTTCACTCCACTGTTGGCACTTTCATGGCCATAACAGCAGCAGCAGAAACATCATACATTCGAACTCTCCGAGCTGAGAGTTGCTTCCTCACAGCACGTTCATTATTTTAGTGTGTTCCTTTCTGCGTTCATTTTCCATGCAAACTTTTCAAAGGGCAGCCGGACAGGGAGAGATGGAAACTTTCCAGGCTGGCAGAGGGTTTAAAAAAACAAAAAGCTAAGCTGTATGACGTGATTACAAGTGCCTCACAGCCCCTTGTGTAATCAGCACCGCTGCCCACATCTAATCTTGTGAAGAGCACCCCCCCCCCCACACACACACACACACACACACACACACACCACCAGATGACCAGTTAAGAAATGCCCCTGTTATGATGAAATCCTCAGGGTGGTGATTTGCACCAGAAATGTGACATTTACATGAAAGAAACGAGCTGCAACAGAAGCATCGAGTCCATCACAATAGTGATGAAAGCAGCTCTTTAACAGTGATTGCTTGGTGATATCATGTTTGTGTTCGGTGCTTATCACAAGTGTCAAAATATCAGGCAGAAAAAAAAGAAAGAAAGCGCTGCTTTGGTCATCTGTTTTAAAAATAGGAGGCTGAAGTGGCCACACGCAGAAGCTATTGTGAAATCTGAGATTCGCCCAATCGATGTTCGGGCTCAAAGCCAGCTTCTACTCTTAAGTTGTAGATGCTGTGCAGAGGAATGATTGTGCTGCGTCTTTAGTGGATATCTGTTTTCACGCACAAAGCATGTTTCTGACTCTAATCCCACTCACACCAGCACCTGATAATTACAGTTAATAGTAGGAAACCTTTTCTTCCATAACCTCCACTGCTCCTGCTCTGAGAAGGAATTTGAAATAACAACTGATGCTAATGCTTCCTACGAAGCAGCCCAGTGTTTGATGTTTTTTACCAAGAGCTCTTTACAAATATGTCCCATAATAATCTGCATGGAAGGGCATCTGGGACTGCATGCGAGTTTGCCAGTGGGTGAGATTATAATAGATTAGACTAATTACATGTGATGCCAACAGGCTGCTTTACACTGATCCATTGTTTGATGATGAATGAAACTGGAGTTATACGGGTTGCTGATGTGACCGCCTGCTGCTTTCGTTTAAAAGGTGAAAGCGTAAAAAAGAAAGGTATCGAGGGATCAGAGAAAAAAAAACTGTGTCTAAATGTGCTTTCAGCACCATCAATAAATGAGGAGACACAACAAGGCGAGCCACGTCACAGTCAATGGAAAAGTGTGCTCTAAAGTTGGAGGAGTCCCCTCCATTCAAAATAGCTACTTCACATGAACAGCAGTTTTCGCCATTAAATCTGCTTTTGTGATTTTTGATTATTTCTGAGAGTCATATCAGGACATCGCTCTGAGAAAAGCCCAGCTTTTTGACATCTCATATACTTGTAATAAATGGCATCAAGCGAAATAAACTCTTGATCAGGGTCACGAAATTCAAAAGGGATCAGTGCTTATTTTAAGTTAACAGCACTAAAAAAATTATCTTAAAAGTGGGATACACACTTTTGACAGGAGAAATGAGTCAGAGGTCGACAGATGGATTGGTGCTGCGGCTGCAGTGATGCGGATGCTGCACTGCTCCATTGTGGTGTATAGAGAGCTGAGCGTAAAACCGAAGCTCTCAATTTACTGCTCGATCTACGTCCCTACCCTCACCTATGGACACGAGCTGTGGGAAATGACTGAAAGATCGAGATTGTGGATACAAGCGGCGGAAATGAGCTTCCTCCGAAGAAGGGCTGGCCTCTCCCTTAGAGACAGGGTGACAAGTTCAGCCATCTGGGAGGAGCTCAGAGTAGAGCCGCTGCTCCTCCTCAACTGGCTTCCAAAGGAGCCAGTTGAGGCGGTTCGGGCATCTGACAAGGATGCCTCCTGGGTGAGATGTCCCAGGAGATTCGGGAGAGATTATATCTCTCGGCTGGCCTGGGAACGCCTTGGTGTTCTCCCGGAAAAGCTGGAAGAGGTGGGTGGGGAGAGGGAGGTCTGGGATTCTCTGCTTAGGCTGCTGCCCCTGCGACCCGGTCCCAGATAAGCTGAAGAAGATGGATGGATGGATGGATGGATGGATGGATGGATGGATGGATGGATGGATGGATGGATAAATGGATGGATGGATGGGTGGATAAATGGATGGATGGATGGATGGATGGATGGTTGTATGGATGGATGGATGGATGGATGGATGGATGGATGGATGATGGATGGATGGATGGTTGTATGGATGGATAAATGGATGGTTGTATGGATGGATAAATGGATGGATGGTTG
Organism: Rhamphochromis longiceps; assembly: GCF_057381845.1. Classification (NCBI taxonomy): domain Eukaryota; kingdom Metazoa; phylum Chordata; class Actinopteri; order Cichliformes; family Cichlidae; genus Rhamphochromis; species Rhamphochromis longiceps. Next base: position 290,438 of record NC_140578.1, on the reverse strand, counting down.
TATGGATGGATAAATGGATGGATGGTTGTATGTATGGATGGATAAATGGATGGTTGTATGGATGGACGGATGGTTGTATGGATGGATAAATGGATGGTTGTATGGATGGATAAATGGATGGATGGTTGTATGGATGGATAAATGGATGGATGGTTATATGGATGGATGGATGGATGGATAAATGGATGGATGGATGGTTGTATGGATGGATAAATAGATGGATGGATGGTTGTATGTATGGATGGATAAATGGATGGTTGTATGGATGGATGGATGGTTGTATGGATGGATAAATGGATGGATGGATGGTTGTATGGATGGATGGATGCAATGGGATACTGAGCTCATAAGAAGTCACAGAGATTTGTGGCCATGTATTGCTCTTTGGGTTAGCCAGTGATGTCATGCAGTTTTTAGATGGTTTCCTGCATCCACCGAGATCAATGGTAGTGTGAGAGGGCATTCATCATTTGACAGATCTCTTATCATTGTGGTAGACGTGTAATGAGCTGCCTGTGGGCATGTCTCTCTCTTTCTGTCTTTGTCACGGTGCCTCTTTATCACACAGGGTCAGGTGTACCAACACTGACTTGCACACCTCCCCAAACCCGCACATATACACGCACTCAGACAGCCACACAGACATGTTGAAAGAGAAGCAATTGTTGCCCATTGTGAAACATTGTCACAATAGAGAGCCATCTATAACAGCTGGCAGCTTAAGGTGTGCTCCTCTCCATGGGGCCTACTTTGTTTTGACAGATTTGTACTATTACAATGAGATGATCACAATAGGGCCATTAGACAGCTGAGTGCACCCTTTCGTAAAATGAAATGACTTTGTATGAGCTTCTGTCACTGTGAGGAAGTCTATATGTTCATTCATTGTACTACTTTTTCATTCATGTACCTACAAGTGCTCCCAATTCTAAATCCTGTAAGTATGTCCACAAACTTTCCACTTTAAAGAGCACGTGAGGTCACCCGCTTCACTCGGTGGCTCACGCCAACTGGATCTACTGAACTCGTCCAGTAAATGTTTTTAAAGCATCAGTAACTACAATGATTTGCTAAGTGCATGATGACTGCTTAATGGTCCACCTGGATATGCCTTTACATTATGTTTGCACAGCGTTTTAGGCCCTTCACTTCCATCCATTTTCTTAACCACTTATCCAACTGAGGACCACGGGAGTGGGGGCTGCAGCCTGTCCCAGCAGTCTGAGGGTGATATATGAAGCCTTGACGATTCCTCTCCTGAGCTGTGCTAGGAAAATATTTTACTTTTCAGATTTCATAAAACTATTTATAGCCAGGGCAGAGAAACCAAAAAAGCCAATTAAAACACTGAAAATAAGTCCAAAAGATAACAAGAATACAAAAATACAGAGAGAAAACCAGAGAAAGCATGATGGGAAGAGCAAATATTACAAAGTAGCACATACACAGATGTTTTAACAAAGGGTACACAGGACAGGAAAATAAAATCAATAAAGTGCAGTATCACAATGTTTTGCTTGGCAATATTGCAAAGATGCAGGGGCAACAAATATCTTACATCTTATCATAAATATCTTTTTAGTTGTGGAATAATATAATCAACATTTTTTTTAAACAGATGTAAAGCAAAGATGGAAGCATCAGAGGAAGAAATCAGCAATCTGCAGTTAAATGAAATGTATGGACTTCTTTTGGATAGTTCTTTAAACATAGATGGGACAAAGCAGATGGTTATTACATATGGGATTGTTAGGAGTGCTATATGGAAGTAAATAATCATTTTGTTCGCACTAATACCAGAACACATTTTTACATGATATCAGCAATAATGCATGCATTTATGTTCAGTTGCGTGCACGGCAATCAGAGACACATCAGAGCTAAAAACCTCAGATGAGGGCAGTAGCGGTTTTTGATACGGGCAACATGGGCGGTTGCCCAGGGAGGCATCGTGGTGGGGGGGCGGCATCACAGGCATCAGTGCCCTGACGTCATGCCAGCGTATATTGGGGATGGCATAGGCACCGATCGGTTTTCTATCGCCCATTTGCTGGGAGTAAGGGCGCCCTCCGTTTGCAAGGTGCGCCTGCTGCTTGCGGCACAGGGAGGAGAGGGCGGGGCGGGGGGGGATTCTCTGGCTGGCTGGAGCGCCATCCAATAACCAACTCGCAAAATAAAACAAAATAAAAACAAACCAACAAACACGAAAACACCAGACATTATGATACAGACTTATAATTTGCACCGATGTTTTTTCAAAATTCTGTATGCAAAAAGTGAGCGCGAGAGCCCTCGGTGCGCCTGCTCGCTGCTGAAATCAAAGTAAACTTTATTGTGATCTCCGCTACATACAGTCCAGTAATATATATAAGAAGAGTAAGAAAATAAATACACACTTTAAGATCAGGGGTAAAGGGCTCAATAACAATTTAAAATTTATAATTTACAGTTTGATGATTTGAAGTCTCACACACAACCCGTCGAAAGGGGCGGGGCCGGCTGCTTCCGAATAGAGCACATTTCAATCATAATGTTGTAAATCCAAGCCCATTATGTATTCATGATTTGAATCCTGGGTTGTGCGAAATCCCAGAAATAAACCCAGAAAAAGCCAATCTGTGAACTAAGGTGTAGGTCTGTTAGGTTATGTTGTGGTGATCCTCGGGTTACAGTTGGTCCAAGAAGAAATGGTAAAAATAGTAACAGTAACAGACTAAACTCCAAACAATACTATGTTGCAGATTTTACACATTTAAGAAATAGCACTAATATATAGAGATCACTCAATTATAAATGTCAAGGATTAACAGAGGGGATTATAAATAAATATCAAGAAAACTGCCGAGAATATTTCAGAGTAGAAAAGAGCGTGTGTAAAAAGGGTGTAACTATTGCAGTGTTTGCAGTGTGTTAGATGGAGGAGTTGTACAGGGAGCCACAGGCAGGAATAATTTCCTGTGTCGGTCAGTGGTGCATTGTGGGTAATCTCAGTCTCTCACTGAACGTGCTTCTGTGACGAGCCAGCATGTCATGTCATGGAGTGGGTGGGAGGTATTATCCAACATTGTCTTTATCTTGGACAACATCTGCCTCTCAGACACCACCCTAACGGAGTCCAGCTCCATCCCCACAACATTAGTGGCCTTGTGGATCAGTAAATTTAGTCTGTTGGCATCTGTGACCCTCAACCTTCCTTCTCTCACCCCAACCAATCACAGCAGATAGCCCCGCCCCTCCCTGAGCCTGGTTCTGCCAGAGGTTTCTTCCTGTTAAGAGGGAGTTTTTCCTTCCCACTGTCGCCAAAGTGCTTGCTCATAGGGGGTCATATGATTGTTGGGTTTTTTCTCTGTATGTATTATTGTACAATCTACTGTACACTATAAAGCGCCTTGAGGCAACTGTTGTTGTGATTTGGCGCTATATAAATTGAATTGAACCTGTTGCCCCATAGAGGATAGCACTGACCAAAACAACAAGATAACATCAATTAGTAGGGATAGTGAAAACGTCTGTTTACGTTTGTTAGTCACTTGGCTATATAGTAAACAATAGACACTGATGTAGCTTACTGAATCTTTTGGATTGTGTTTCGACAACAGTTTTATGTTAATGTACAACCCTTAATATGTTTTGTGTGTGTGTGTGTGTGTGTGTGTGTGTGTGTGTGTGTGTGTGTGTGTGTGTGTGTGTGTGTGTGTGTGTTGGGGAGGGGGGGGCAGAGGGAGTGTTCGCCCCAAGGCGCCAAACAGGCTAGGACCACCACTGGATGAGGGTGTAGTATCTAAAAAGGAAACTACTTCAATAACCACTCCTTCCAATATTTTGCTAAATATGCAAGAAATGGGGAACACTAGGTTAATTTAGGTATTTGATTTTTGCTGTGTCATTATTATTGCATTATAATGGTGCTGCACCTTGTAGCAGTGGGTTCACACTTTGAATCAGGTAGTGACAGTAGGTCACTGTAAAGAAGGCTGCCCTTCACTTTTTGCACTAATAAATAAATGCTACTGGCTGCAATCACTGATAAAATGTCCAATTTTTTTTTCTACATCATCATAAATATCTTGTTGAAATATGACATTTATTACTTTTCGAATTACCCTGAAATATCATGAAATCATTTTGAGGCTATATTGCTCACTCCTATTCCCACACACTGTGATGTCATAGATACAGCTCATAAAATAGGTCTGAGTTTATGGGCAGATGAGAAAGCGGCACAAACCGAATTCAAACAGGGGCTGGAGTCTGTCCCGGCTGTGCTGGGTGAGAGGATCAGTGCACCCTGGACCAGCCTGTCGCAGGGCTAACATACATGTAGACACACAGCCATTCTTCTGATGATTCCCACCTTTAATATTTATACACTGAGTACTTAATGTGAGATGACAAATGGGGGGATGAGACACAGGTGAACCTATTGAAAAAAGGTGTGGACGATCATGACAAGTGATACAGCAAAATTAACTCATGAGAAACAAGTAGAGATGACTCCCACTAACATTATAATGGGATAATAACAAACCAAAACCCTCTGATCATAGTTCAGCTCTTCAGATTCACAGAGGTAATCTAATGTTAGCATATAGCAACACTGCAATATGGTAACTGTTCAACATACGCACAATGCTAGCCTACAAAGCTCATTTTATTGTTTTATCTTAATTTTTAAAAAAAAGCAACAACACAACCAAAAAAACAAGTTTTTGAGAGCAGCTCGAAAGCAAAGTTATAAAATGAAACAGAGAGAGTTAGAACTGATTGAGAAGAGGATGCTGGCAGTCTGAGGTGTAGTTCTGTGTCTCAAATAGCTTTTAAAAATGTTTTCTTTATCTCTGTCCGAGTCTGTCTGAACACCAGAAGCCCAAAAAGCTTCCTGGCTCACTTTATCCTGATAACAGTATCAGCCCAAATAGGCGCCGGTCCAGATCGTGTCCTTTAGACAAAATGCCTGTCAGTTCAGTTTAGATTAGAATTACTTGTAAACCAAATGCTTTTTTTGTGTAGGTGGAATTTTTTTTGCCTAATTTGAAGATTTATGTGTATTGTTTTTATTTGTTTTTTTATTTGTTAGTATATACATATTGTACATATTTTATTCTAACCTCATTATAATATGTAAATACCTCCATCGAACGAGCATTCGTTTCCTCTCGCAGCAGGGGTGAGCGTCCTCGAACAATAAGCCAATCTCATTTGCACAGCAGGACTTCAGTTCAGTAAGGAACTTGTGAACGAGGATATCGTGGGCTGACAGCAGGGAGGTAGGGCTGGGTGTCAGGGCCTCAGGAGAGGCAGCGTGACACCACAGTAATCAGGGTGAGGGCGGGCAAGTATAACATCATTTCAGGAGGTCTATGCTTGACCTACAACTGCCAGTAAATGCACAACACCGTAAACCTGATTTGCAGCTTACATCTGTCAACTAAGCCATTTTCCCCTAACTATCATCTGGATCCAGTCCTACCATATGTTAGCAAATATATACGGGCCTCTTGCTTACTACTCTGCTTGCCGTTTAAGTAAGCCATACAGTATCAAACAAGCTATCAGGAGACAGAAAAAGACGTCAGCGGGATTTTGACCAATGAATAAATAAGAAAGGAGTCTAGGGATAAAAACAGGTAGGAGGCTGTTGTGGTGCTAATGGTTGCACATAAGGATCTGCTCCCCTCCTCCTCATCCTCCTCTCAACAATTCTCTGTTCCTGCAGCTGCTATTTTCAAAGGCTTTAATTGGCCAAAGTCACTCAAGGTGACAAGGGCCCCATGGGCCTGTGTCTGGGCAACCTGATTACTGTGTGCGTGCGTGCATGTGTGTGTGTGTGTGTGTGTGTGTGTGTGTGTGTGTGTGTGTGTGTGTGTGTGTGTGTGTGTGTGCGCGCGTGCGTGCGTGCGTGTGTGTGTGTGTGTGTGTGTGTGTGTGTGCACAAAGGTATCACCACGGGAGCACTGAAGTCAACAAGGATGTCATGCAGTTGCTTGTGGTCTGAAAATGACTTAAGGATGTTTTTGTTTTAATTGATGTTGCTGTTAAAAGTGTAGCGCAGCATAACATCAAACCAACAATATGAACATTTTCAGGCAGGGAGGCCGTTAGTAAGATGTTTTTGGATGACCAACACAGCTTTGCTTGTGAAATGAAAGAATGAAGGCTACAGGGTTGCCTCTAATGCAACCAGGAAGTCCACGGTTTTCAGTTATGGTTATTTAAAATCATCCCAACGCCACAGCAACGCCCGATATGCATCCATGCATCTATCCATCCATCTACTTCCGCTTTATCCCAGGCCGGGTCGCGGGGGCAGCAGCCTAAGCAGAGAAGCCCAGACCTCCCTCTCTCCAGTTTATCTGGGGGAACACCAAGGCGTTCCCAGGCCAGCCAATAGATATAATCTCTCCAGCGTGTCCTGGGTCTGCCCCGGGGCCTCCTCCCGGTGGGACATGCCTGGAACACCTCACCCAGGAGGTGCCCAGGAGGCATCCTTGTCAGATGCCCGAACCGCCTCAACTGGCTCCTTTCGATGTGGAGCAGCAGCGGCTCTACTCTGAGCCCCTCCCGGATGGCCGAACTTCTCACCCTATCTCTAAGGGAGAGGCCAGCCACCCTTCGGAGGAAGCTCATTTCTGCCGCTTGTATCCGCGATCTCGTTCTTTCGGTCACTACCCACAGCTCGTGGCCATAGGTGAGGGTAGGGACGTAGATTGACGGGTAAATTTTACACTCAGCTCCCTCTTCACCACGACGGAGTGTGCAACATCCGCATCACTGCAGCCGCAGCACCAATCCGTCTGTCGATCTCCGGCTCCCTTCTCCCATCACTCGCGAACAAGACCCTGAGATACTTGAACTCCTCCACTTGTGGCAGGAACTCATCCCCGACCCGGAGTGGGCACTCCACCCTTTTCCGGCTGAGAACCATGGCCTCAGATTTGGAGGTGCTGATCCTCATTCCCGCTGCTTCACACTCGGCTGCGAACCGCTCCAGTGCGAGCTGGAGGCCTTCACCCGATGAAGCCAACAGAACCACATCATCCGCGAAAAGCAGAGATGAGATTCTGAGGCCACCAGAGTGAAAGCCCTCCGCCACTTGGCTGCGCCTACAAATCCTGTCCATAAAAACTATGAACAGAATCAGTGACAACGGGCAGCCCTGGCGGAGCCCATCACCCACCGGGAACGAGTCCGACTTGTTGCCGGCAATGCGAACCAAGCTCTTGCAACAGTTGTATAGGGATCGAATGGCCCGTAGCAATGGGCCAGACACCCCATACTCCCGCAGCACCTCCCACAGGACACCCCGAGGGACACGGTCGAATGCCTTCTCCAAGTCCACAAAACACATGTAGACTGGTTGGGCAAACTCCCATGCACCCTCAAGTATCCTCGAGAGGATAAAGAGCTGGTCCAGTGTTCCGCGACCAGGACGGAAACCGCATTGTTCCTCCTGTATCCGAGGTTCGACTAGCGGACAAACTCTCCTTTCCAGCACCCTGGCATAGACTTTCCCAGGGAGGCTGAGGAGTGTGATCCCCCTGTAGTTGGAACACACCCTCCGGTCCCCCTTCTTAAAGATGGGGACCACCACCCCGGTCTGCCAGTCCAGGGGTACTGCCCCTGATCTCCACGCAACATTGTAGAGGCGTGTCAACCAGGACAGCCCTACAACGTCCAGAGCCTTCAGGAACTCAGGGCGGACCTCATCAACACCAGGGGCTCTGCCACCAAGGAGTTGTTTAACTGCCTCAGTGACCTCGCCCCCGGAAATTGGCGGGTCATTCCCCTCATTCCCAGACTCTGCTTCCTCCTCGGAAGACGTGTCAGTGGGATTAGGGAGGTCCTCGAAGTATTCCTTCCATCGCCTGACAATTTTCTCAGTCGAAGTCAGCAGCGCTCCGCCAGCACTATACACAGTGCAGGTAGAGCACCGCTTTCCCCTCCTGAGACGCCTGACGGTTTGCCAGAATCTCATCGAGGCAGTCCGAAAGTCTTTTTCCATGGCCTCTCCGAACTCCTCCCACACCCGAGTTTTTGCTTCAGCCACTGCCCGAGCCGCATTCCGCTTTGGGTGTAAGTGCCCGATATGCACTTATACCCAAATGCAGCTAAAGCATCAATAAATATCCTGTATCTGTGTAAAGACTTCATAGAAGATAAATGTGGCAAATGCCATCGCAGGTTTACCCTCGATGCATTTCAACATCTCCGTGTGTTGTAGCCTGTAGGCCACAAGCTACGCCTGTAGCCTACAGTATACTAAACATTATTAAACAGCAAAAACAAATCTGGAATCCAGCTAGCTTGCAACCTAAATGCTGATGTTTGCAAACATTCTGCCTGCATTGCATCAGCATGTTAGCTTTGCAACTCATTATTCTCATGCTGACTTAAGTATTTAGCTCAAAGTGCTCAGAGACACTATGGTTGCTGTATACTCCTGATTTAGTTTTTGCCGTATGTCAGTGTCTTTTATTCCTATCCCCCTCTCTCTCTCCTTAAATAGCTCCAGGTCTATTTCAGTCCCACTGATACTTGAGACAGAACAGACAAATGTGTGGGCCTGAATTTAATTGCAGGTATCCAAGTGATTAAAGGCAATTTTCTGGTTTAAGTCAAATATTAAAAGGTCGGCCTGTGATTAGCTCTCAGCTTTGAAGTTACACAATATGATCCATTTTCTTCCTACAGTCTGCATCTTAGCAATAACCTCCAAGGGAATACTGTACTCAACAACATCTTTGTCATATAATTGAAAGGCACCCGGACCAGCATCCCCTATTCTAAATGGATAATTAAATCAAACACATCTTGGTGGAGTAGAATAGTAATGAAAGCAGAAGCCATATTTTGCAATTGCTCAGATGTAGATGAGTGCGTAGAAGCCACACATATGACAGCTACTTTAAAAAGCACAATGACAAACTCATTTACAGGGAAAAAACGCTGAGCAGCTGCCCTGATCTAGGACAGTCAGCAGCTCGAACTGAGATGTGTCTGCAGCGAGAATGTAATGCTATTTTCCAGCTAGCCGCTAGTAATCAGGTTACTGTATCCTCTTGCTCAATGCACAAAGGGGATCCTCCTCTTTTACCATCATCCCTCATTGTTACCAGCTGCAGGCCAAGCTGCAAGTAGCAGCACAGCTATAGTGTAAGTAATGACTTGGGCTGGCTTGGCAAGAGAGGCTCAATGTCCTCTTTCACTACAGTTTTTCTTAACGGAGCAGGTAATGAGGAAAGAGCATATTGGTCACTGAGTCTAGAGCATTTGGTTCTGCCAGGATATGTGGAGATATGAGAGGGGCTGCAGAGTGTTTCTAGGTGGTTCCTGGAAGAGGAGGAATTACAAATCACTGTTAAATAAAGAATAAAAAAATGATTTTTTTAGTAGTCTTTCAGTGTTGCTCTGCTCTGCCCTTGCTATTTTCACTCGTATTAATCATAGCAACAGATGTGCCGAAACATGTCAGGAATGGAGATGGCGGCGCCCTCTTTCATGACAGTAATGTCAGCTTTTTATTTTATCCTCCAGCTGGTGGCTCTGCTGCTGTTGGTGAAACTGTGCATACTGAGCACTGATGAGGGAGGGAAGAGTTTGGCTGAAGGTACAGGTGGAGTAAGCACTTATGCTGTATTGAACATGGTAAATTAGAGAGACTGGGGCTGTCCATTTGATTACGCCGTCGTGGGAGGGGTTTAACGTCTGGATTAGTGTATTGTTCTCACTGGTGTCTATCAGGCCTTCAACATCAAATCAAAGAGTTTTCTGCAGATTTCTGATTCATGACAGAAATCAGGTATTTGAAATCAGTAAAGAACGATGTTACAGAAAGTGGGAGGATATTTTATGTCAACCTGAATTTACTTTCATTTTTGGACAGTCAGTGTCCTCTGAACAATAATGAAAATACCATAAACACTACTGTAAACCATTGCTTTTCACCACACATTAAAACTCTTTATAAAAACCAACTACACCTGCTCTGTGAGTGGGTTTGTTGTTTAAAATAAAACAAGCCACCACGGCATGTCATTACTCTTTGTCGACACAGTGCATTGAGAAGCAAATTCACATGAGGAATTGCTGGTATTTCACAGGTTCACCGCTTCTTTCAGGAACTCACAGATGGTATTACTGAGTGTTAGTCTGCAGCTACTGTGGAGCGAACTGACTCACCATTATTTGTTTTACAGCTCAAATAAAGACATTGCTTGACTTACTTTTATGAGCCTTGCTGCCAGGTCGCTTGGGCTTTTCTGGGGACTGAACAATAAAGTCAGTCTAATAACACTGTATAAGTCTATGCAGCCAACAGAAGGCTGTCACTGCAGGCAAAGAAACTGAACACTTTGCTCCCATGGCTATGTTTTCCAGGGGAAATTATTTTTTTTATCTTCAGTACTGCAAATGTATTATATTCAATAACTCGTTGGAATTTCATAGATGTATTTAATTTTCTTTCTACTGCTTAGACAGCCAAGTCTTCTTTCCTCACGTAATCCTCAGTTGTCACATGAACAACTTTTTAATCGTGTAAGGTGAACTCAGTTGTTTCTCACTGCTTGAAATCCTGTTTAGTTTAGTTTTATAATCTCACTTCACCGTGTTTTGTCTACAGTGTGCAGTGGTAAGAAGCGAGGTTTATTATACTCACAGTCTTTATTTAAAATCATTTAACTTTTACGAAATCACTCCTCAGTTTTTAATACATTCTACATTTTGCATTTAGTACTTTTGTAGTCTGCTGGAGTTTGGCTCTCCTTCATTGAAATCCTACTGACAAACTAGACTGCAGGTATCCAACATGCAGCAATGACATCAGCCTCCTTTTCATTGTTGATGGCACTTTTTTACACCATGTCAGAGAGGTATAAGTTTACTGCAGGGAACAATAAAGGGATAAAGTCATGAAACACAGCTTAACACAGAAGCAGTGTCAGCTCATGTCTTCGAGGTGCTGACTGTGACTCTCAGAAATGTAGGGGCCTACTATGAAATGGTCTTGGTCCAGTATACCCAGTGAAGCAGTTAACGAGATGAAGTCTATTTATGTCGACATTATATGTGACTTTTGGCCTTCCCTATCAGTGACTTCTCTGCTTACATTGATGGTCAAGGTAGTTAGTAAGAGCAAAGCGACATGTTAAGACAATAAATCTCAGAATGCTTGCTAATGTAATTTTCTTTCCACAAATGCACAGATAATATCTGATCTCAGAGCAGTGAAGCCAGAGCCAGCAGCGCCTTGTCTAGCATGGTAGTCTCCCCTGTGTTTCCTGTCAGAGACACGGGGCTTTACCTACAACAGCCTGGCACAAACAGCCAGAAGAAGCTGCTGGCTCTCAACTTGGCAAGCTCAGGCTATGTTAAAGGGGCACACAGACACACTCATGAAACAGACCTGTGCTACAGATTCCAGTGGAATGGAAGACAAGCACAGTCTAACCTATTCCACATAATACACATCTATATCCACAGGATGATGGAAGCTTATGAGACTGAACACTGTTTGAAATGCTTTAAGTTTGTGAATAACACTGTAATTTATGTCTATTTTAGATTTTTCTGGGCAAGCAGTGCCTGCTTTGCTTTCCCTGGTGGAACGTCACTGGTATCGTTTAACTTTAACTGGTAACAACAAATACGTATATACCCTGATTAAGTCTACATTACTTTTATGTGGGGAAAAAACTCTTTGTTGTGTGACTCTCATCAGCAACACGGTGCAGCTAACAGGAGACATACCTGCACAGCTCCACTGTTGTGTCTGCCTACAAAGTGTTATGAAAGGTGGATAGTGCAACATTAAATGTAAAGCTTTCCTTAAGGTCACAAAACTGTCCTTAACCTTTGCCACAGCTTTGCTTATGACAGAATATAAACTCTGAGTGAGAATCAGAAGATAAATGAGCTCTTTTGTTTTTTGTGAGGTACAAAGATTAACAGTTTTCATGTTGTACAAATGTTTTAATCATGTCATCCAGGAAGCCTTACAGACGCTTTATCTGGCATCGGTTTGAACAAAAGATCTTCTCATTATGTGCTGAACATTACAACTCAGCTCACAAGCTGCCATTCTTTCACAACTAAATTAATGAACTCGTCAACCAAAATGAGCCCATACTTTATTCAAAATCACCCGTGGAAGCAGCAAGTGAAGGTTATGAAATTCAGAACGTAACGACTGTGAGAGCACAGTAAAGTTATTCTTTTCTTAATCTGACTGCAAATTTCACAGTTTGACATCTCCTGTAGCTTCAATGAGTAATAGGTGACTATATATATATATATTAGTACAGCTATATCAAATAGTGCTGACATAAAAGCTCAGACGGACGTTGATGCGTTGTCGTTCCATCTCACCTTTTTGACACGATGACTCGTTTAAAGAATCAGGGGAGAAAAGCAAATCAGTCTTCTGCCTAAGAGAGTGGAAGTCAAAGCAAAGCCCATTATTTTGGTTTCTGAGAGTGGAGTCACTACTCGAGAGTGTACAAAAACAAAGATAAACACATCATGAGGCAACAATCAACCAAGTGCCTCATTTCACAAATGTAATTCTTATTAAAGCCAAATACATATGAAAGTAGTTACTGTTGTTTTTGAAAGAGACATCACAAGGAACAAAACATACATTTATTGACAGTTCGATTTAAATCCTAGTATCTCTTTCAGTTTCCTTACCTCCACACACACACACACACACACACACACACACACACACACACACACACACACACACACACACACACAGTTCTTTAGCATCAGTAGCCTGAGTTATGCAGTATAAAAATGTTAATGTATGCATTTATAATGACAAACAGCAACGCTTTATCCAGCGCTCCGAGTGCTCAACCAAGCACACTGACAACCAACAAAATCCTTATTTTTCTTTGCCAAATCGAATTCCAGTTAATGAAATGTTCATCTGCCAACAAACACGTGTGAATACTCCATCTGGGATGGGCCCAGAGCTGTCACTAATGAATACCATCCAGCCACCTTTCACAGTGAGGCTGACACTTTCTCAGCTGTTTCTCTCACCAGTTTACAAGTACTTACAGACGAGTGGATGCAGTGTCCAGTCTGCCTACATACTCATCGGTCAGGTGTAGGATGTCGATCTCCCCCCTTGTACAGTCTAACTTGAACTGACATGCTTTTTACATGCTCTGTGATCCCATGTGAATCTTTTATGAGCCCCGGCCTGTGTTTCATGTTCACATTTCATTGTGAGCGTCAGAGCCACACACTTTTCTAATGCACATTTGGAAGCTTTATTAATCCCACACTGGGTAAATTCACAGACAACAGCGAGAAAAAGTTCATTAAAGATATATTACTAAGATATATATATATATATATAAAGATATATATATATAATACTAAGTGCAATAATCCTTTCTGTCATCGTTGTATTTTTACTCAGTTGTATATAGTATTTGTATTTGTATTCTATTTTTATCTTATTGTATATTTATTTTATTTTATTCTACTGTATATAGTATTTTATTTTATTCTATTCTGTACAGCTGTGTACTGTATTTATTCTTATTGTATTCTAATTTTTGCCTCATAACTTTTGCACTGTCCACTTCCTGCTGTGACAAAACAAATTTCCCACGTGTGGGACTAATAAAGGTTATCTTATCTTATCTTATCTTATTAGAAAAATAAAAACTGAAAAATAATGCACAAAAGAGAAACAGTAGTTGTAATTGTATTAGTATCATATTGTGGTGTGTCAGCTGGCTGTTTTACATTTTTTTCTAACTCTCTCTTTAATAACATCCTTTCAGATCTTGACTCTGGGGGTTTTGTGAAGTAATCCTCCTGCAGTGACAAAAAAATTATTAAAAATAAAAAACTGAAAGATAAAATTACATAAGTATCTACAGCCTTTTCATGACACTCAAAATTGAGCTCAGGTGCATCCTTTCTCCACCCCCACACCTGTCAGATGTTTCTACAACCCGAGTCCACCCGTGGTAAGTCCAGTTGGCTGGGCATAATTTGGAAAGGCACTCCCTTGTCTGAAACACAGATCTAAGGAGGGATATAGAAAGATTTCTGTGCAATTGAAGGTATCCGTGATCCCAGTGGCCTCCATCATCCATAAAAGAAAGTTTGGAATCACCAAGACCTGGAGCTGGCCAATCTGGGTGATCGGGGAAGAAAGGTCTTAGTAAGGGAGGTGAGCAAGAATCAGACAGTTACTCTGACAGAGCTCCGGTGTTGCTCTGTGGAGAGGGGAGAACCTTCCAGAAGGACAGGGCCGTGCAGAGACGTTTAAAGGGGCGGGTGCTCAAAGTTAAAAAGGGGCACATTGAACCAGGCTGAATAACAACAACAAACATTCATCAAGAATCTAATATGGGCAACAAGTAAAGCAAACGTAGCCTATGTTTTACCTGATGGGTACAATGTTGCTGTTGAGGGGTTGCTGCTACTCCTGCTGCTGATAGTGCTGGAGGGCAGGGCTGTGTTGATCTGAGACTGTAGACATTAAAAAGTCCACAGGAGAGATGGTAGCTGATTAAACAAGTGTCATGAGATAATAACAAGATGCAAAGATTGGTGACAGCGCTTGGAACCATAAGGCAACAAAAACTGTGAGAAATAATTTAGGCTCTGCCTGTGAATCACTCTTTGCTTCTCTTCTTCCTTCCATCCCATCATTTCATACATCACTCTCCACTTGCTGTCTATCTGAGAACAAGGCACAACTTGCTATTGCAATAAACTATAATCTAATTATCCACACCTAACAACTCTTGCACTTAATCTATAATAAAATGATGACAGAAAAATGTTATAGCCCTGCCTTTAGTAGCCTCACACAGCTCCTACTGTTTCCTCCTCATGTCCTTACCAGCCATGTCTGGACAATGTTATATCATCAGTAATAGTTTTTTTTAAAAATCCATCTAAATAAAAAACACACATGCACGCACACACAGTGACATTTTAGACCTTCTTCAGAATACTGTATATACTATGGGCATCACGGTGCTGATCCAGAATCCTTACATTATTATTTATTACTAGAGCTACAATAATAAAGCAAAGAGGAGGGGGAAGTAATAAATATGAAATAATGTCATTATGATGATTCCATTTGTTTCACTATCCACTCTGTGCAGGGCAAATCTTATTTTTACTGCTGTAAAATCCAAATTTTGTCTTATTTAAAATATAAATCTAATATAATCTGCTTCTTAATGTATGTTCTTTAAAAGACAGCGTGTTTTTTAATATATTATAATTATAATAATGCATTATTATGTGGACATGCATATTAGATCATTTTTTAGTGAAATATAATCCCCCCAGAAAGGCAGGAAAAGCCCGGTAACTTACTTTAAAACTAAATATGTTCCCTAAAACGGTGACAGAGCTACAGACCCATGACAGCCTTACACAGGTAGCCAGCAGCTGAGACCAGCACTACTTGTGCAGTTAATACAAGGACAAGTAATGTTTGTCGCGCTGTTGCACACACAGCACGCTCATTTGTTTCAGTTCATCAGTTGCAACAAGACAGCTTACCAACGTGTACGTAATAAGCTAATACTCCTGTGTGCTACACACTACAGTTTACGCTGTACACCTACTTACTGGTTTTGTCGCGTCAACTTGTGTTTCTCCTGCAGCTCCGGACCGCAACAAATGCGCGTGCTCTTTGTGAGCTCGTTCCCGGCTCGTAACCAGCGCGTTCTGCCGACAAGGGCAGATCATTGGTTAAATGTGATCATGTGACTGATGCAAGCCAGATCCTTTAATTTAGCAAAACTGTGATTAATAGTTAAATATTATTGTTGAGGGGCACAGACAGGACTCCGCACGCACACACACATTAAAAAAATTTTAAAAGTTGCCTCAACAAAAGGGCACTTTGGGCACTTATCAGGAAAGGGGCGGGTGCTCAAGCCCCTCTAGCCCCCCCCCCCCTGCACGTGCCTGCAGAAGGACAAGCATTTCTGAAGCACTCCATCACTCAGGCCTATATGGTCCTCAGCAAAACGGACGTGATAGTCCTCTGGTCTCTGGTCTAATGAAACCAACTCTTTAACTGAATGGTATGGCGTTATTTTTGTGCCACTATTCTGAGCGCACGTAAAAAGAGTTTGCAGGTGCAAGTGTTGAATTTTGAGGAGAAGTTTATTTTGAGCGAAGAAAAGCTGAATTTAAGTGAACAAAATTTATTGCTGCGTGCAAAAAATGTATTTCCGTCTTTGCTATTATCCACACACACACACACACACACACACACACACACACACACACACACACACACGCACACACGCACACACACACACGCACACACACACACACACACACACACGCACAATAGCAGCCCCTCTCGCTCAGTTTTTGTATTTGGGCTCTCAACATTTCTGCCTGTGAGCGCTCAACTCTTTCCGTACACCGTTATATTTGTGCCACAAAACCAGCCAATCACAGACTTGGATGCAAAAAAATCTGATTGGCTGTTTTGGTCTCCAATCAACTCGAAATGACAAAATGCCATACGCCATAGCCTACGTCTATTGCAGCATAACTAAGGGAGGATTCAGGGTCACCTGGTCCAGCCCTAACTATATGCTTTAGCAAAAAGGAAAGTTTGAAGCCTAATCTTGAAAGTAGAGATAGTGTCTGTCTCCTGAATCCAAACTGGAAGCTGGTTCCACAGAAGAGGGGCCTGAAAACTGAAGGCTCTGCCTCCCATTCTACTTTTAAATACTCTAGGAACAACAAGTAGGCCTGCAGAGCGAGAGCGAAGTGCTCTAATAGGGTGATATGGTACTACAAGGTCATTAAGATAAGATGGGGCCTGATTGTTTAAGACCTTGTATGTGAGGAGCAGGATTTTGAATTCTGGATTTAACAGGAAGCCAATACAGGAGAAATCTGCTCTCTCTTTCTAGTCCCTGTCAGGACTCTTGCTGCAGCATTTTGGATTAGCTGAAGGCTTTTCAGGGAGTTTTTTGGACTTCCTGATAATAAGTTCAAGTTCAAGTTCAACTTTATTGTCACTTCAACCATATACAGTTTAAAAATACACAGTGAGGCGAAACAACGTTCCTCCAGGAACCAAGGTGCTACAAGACAAGTTAGTGCAAAAAAAAATAAAAATATATAATATATCTAGTAATAATATGAATTACATGTAATGAATTACATGTAATGAATTACATGTAATGAATTACAGTCGTCCAGCCTGGAAGTAATAAATGCATGAACTAGTTTTTCAGCGTCACTCTGAGACAGGATATTTCTAACTTTAGAGATGTTAAGATAAGATAAGATAAGATAGAACTTTATTAATCCCTCGGGTGGGTTCCTCTGGGAAATTCGATTTCCAAAAAAAGCACAGCAACGACCGAAGTTACAGTTACAGAATTGTTATATATATATACACACACACACACACACACACACACACACATATATATATAAATACAGAAACAAATATAAATAAAATATACAAAGGGGATAAATAGAATAAATAGGAATAAAAAATAAAAAATATAAAATGTTGCACAAATGGAAGAAAGCAGTCTTACATATTTGTTTAATATGTGCATTGAAGGACATGTCCTGGTCAAAAATGACTCCAAGGTTCCTCACAGAGTTACTGGAGGCCAAGGTAATGCCATCCAGAGTAAGAATCTGCTTAGATACCATATTTCTAGGCTTTTCAGGGCCGAGTACAATAACCTCAGTTTGATCTGAATGAAGAAGCAGAAAGTTAGCGGCCATCCAGGTCTTTATGTCTTTAAGACATTCCTGCAGTTTAACTCATTGGTGTGTGTTATCTGGCTTCATGGACAGATAGAGCTGGGTGTCATCAGCATAGCAGTGTAAATGTATGCTATGTCTTCTAATGATGCTGCCTAAGGGAAGCATGTATAATGTAAACAGAATTGGTCCTAGCACTGAACCCTGTGGAACTCCATAATTAACCTCAGTGTGTGAAGAGGACTCTCCATTTACATGCACAAACTGGAGCATGTTCTAATCGATCTAATAGGATATTATGGTCAACAGTCAGGGTCGAGGGAAAGATGTATACAATGATGCACAGAGACATCCTTGCTGATAATCTTGATGGCTTTGGTACCACTCTGTGAATGTCTCTGAGTGGCGCAGCCAGAGCCCAGACCTGAGCCCAAGTGAATATTTCTGGAGAGATCAGAAAATGACTGTGCACATCCAACTTGATGGAGCTTGAGAGGCTCTGCAGAGAAAAATGGGAGAAACTGCCCAAAAATAGGCGTGTCAAGCTTGTCGCGTCATACTCAAAAGGCTTGAGTTTGTAATTGCGTAGAAAGACTGTGAGCATTTATGCGTGCTGTATTTAGGTTTTTTTATTTTTCATAAATTTGTGAAAATCTCAAGCAACATTTTGGTTGAATAAGGCTGTAAGATGACAAAAGTGAAGTCCTGAGAACCCTGATCAGATGTACTGTGCATCCTGTCACTGACTGCATTTGATTGTTACCGGTGTGAGCTGAAGAGATGGATTCATGGGTGATTGGGCCATAGTAGTCTGGTGCACACTCAGTAGCATGCTGCCTTTGCTCTCATTTCATTTAAGCCATGTTTTCTCAGTTGTCCTAGGGA
The DNA here is from genome assembly GCF_057381845.1 of Rhamphochromis longiceps. Classification (NCBI taxonomy): domain Eukaryota; kingdom Metazoa; phylum Chordata; class Actinopteri; order Cichliformes; family Cichlidae; genus Rhamphochromis; species Rhamphochromis longiceps. Next base: position 271,808 of record NC_140578.1, on the reverse strand, counting down.
GCAGCCGTCTGTAAACCCTCAGGGACAGCTTTTCACCATCTATCCCCATTATAAGGCATTACCGTCCTCTGCCTTTCCCAGAGTGTCACTTCATTTTTGTGAAAGCTCTGCCATGGCACATCCTCCCCATAATGAAATAGATCCAGTTCTGCTGCACTGAAATTAGGTTTACAGGGAAACTGTGGAATGATGATTTTCCTGTACATAAATCTAACCTTATTATGGAGAGTGTTAATGAAACAGCAGTTAATTAATTCTTTGCTGTTAAATTGAGGACTACATCTGCAGCACAGTAAACATCATTGGATCCACCATTAGTTGGGAGACATGGCTTGTCATAAATAATATGTTAGCATCACTCCACAGCAGCTTGTTTTTTGAATTTGGGTTTCATGTTTGAGCTCTGGTAAATTGAGCCTCTGAGGATTTGGTCTCTAATAGCACTATGAAGACATTTTTCTTTCAGTGGGACCCTGCTTTTTTTATCTTATCCACATCAGATTGTTTGTAAAAACAGGATCTTTTTTATACTTCCTTGCATCATTCCTCCTTAGACATGGTAAACAAGCTTGGAATCCTTTATGTCTGTAGATGTTTGTACTAGTAATGTATATGAATATAATAGATCGTGTCCACAGACTTTAGGGTCATTCTTTTAACCATCTACATGTCTTGGTAGCCGGGGGTCGGTCCGCCAGGGCCTCTGCTCCTGTGCATCGCTCAACTCTCAAAGCACCCGAACCCTACGGTGCCTCCTGCGGGTGGTGGGTCTGCAGGAAGATGGGCCCATATCCCTTTTTCGGGCCGTGCCCTACCGGGCCCCTTGGACTAAGGCCCAGCCACCTCCCTTGGCTCCAGGGCGGGGCCGGCTAATCCTATCCCAGGCAGGGTGAACTGTTCCTCGATGGTCTTCTCATAGGGGTCTTCTGAATCGCTCTTTGTCTGGTCCCTCACCCAGGACCAATTTGCCATGGGAGACCCTACCAGGGGCTAGAAGCCCCTGGACAACATTGCCCCTGGGATCCCTGGGACACACAAACCCCTCCACCACGATAAGGTAGCGATTTGCGGATGCGTCTACATGTAACAGTAAAAAAAGCCCTAACACTGGCAGCTTTTGTGTTCCAGTCTTTAACACTTTCTTACACTTTCTTAAGACTGTCTCTCGTGTTTTGACCTTACAAGACAGGCTGTCCTTTGTGTGTGACACTAAAGCAAAGTCAAACAGTTTTTCTTGGGTCTGATTTGCAGCACAAACCTGACAGTAGTAAATGCTGCTGGTGCAGGAATGCAGCCGCATAAATGTTTTCAGTGAATCGCTGAAACTTCTTTTGTTGACTGAGACACTTAAAGCGTCACCAGAGCTTAAATCCACACAGACCTTTCTGTGAAATCACCAGGCAAGGCATTAGTTAGATCACCAACCAAGCCATGTGTGGTTGAACAGGATAAGTTGATTTACTTCACAAGATACCAGACTGAATTTACTTTTATTGTTATTTTAATAAATGAATCTATGAATTGGTGTAATCTGACTTTGAGGAAGGGATGAAGATTGGTACAGGTGAAGAGGAGCCAGTTATAGCATAGCTCAGCATAAAGACAGGAAGACACATGCAGTTAAACATTTATTACATTTTAATTTTTGTCCTGTCATTTTCAAATGTATCAGGAAAATGTGTCAAAGCCCCCAAATCAGTTTACCGGCTGCACATTAACCACACACAAAGGACTGTGCTGCACATTTTCATGTCTAACATGTAGAGGAAATTAAATATGCCTCTTTAAAAGAATCACTCACACACACAATGCTTAGTTTTACCAGGTGTTGAAATGTTTTAAATTATAGTTGTCAGAATAAGAACCACTTCTTTGTTATTATAGAACTGTGACACTATGCTACAGTATGGTACATTAGATAACATTACAACACAAAACAATTAAAAAACAACTTTTCCGCAGCCATTGACGCATCTAATTACTTCAGTGGCTCGAACTGCAGCGTTGTTATGGAGGAAATGAGGTAACCAAGGAATCAAAAACCTGATTAGACATGAGAAATGAATCCACCACGCTGTGTTTCAGGATTATAATCATGTGCACATTTGAATAATTGCATTTGAATAAGATAATTTCCCACAAGCACAAAAGAACATTGCTTTACAAACTAAACAGTGTCCTTTAAATTAGTTTTAGGCTTTGAGAGTTAGACATGTCTAGAGCTCTTACTACCCCGACACTGACTTAATGTCACATTTCTCAAGTCTTTATAAACTACTAGGGAACACGAGTGGGTACTAAATATTCTCAGCAGACAAGCCTTAGTGTAGAGTGCAGTTTTTTGTACTGGAACATAAATTTCCTTCAGCTGCAGGAAGTAATTTTGAACATGATTTGTATTAGCCGCCAACAAAGGAATGCTTCGTCTTAATGTGCTGCTGCTGCAAAGACTCGCGCTGGACCGTGCGAGCCAATAGTTTGTGACAGTGATGGATGAGCTGCTGTAAGCACAATAAATTACCTAAATTATTTTTCAAGCACATCAGGTTGCAGCTTTCCGTGGCATGTTTGCTGCCAAAGTTCCCCATTCATTATAAGAAACTATCCCCATAACAAGTATGAAGGCCAGTAAACATGGCACGAAATGTCACGCTTAAATATCAGCAGTAAAAGTGATGGTAACATTTATAGGTGTAAGCCTTATTCACAGTACTACTGGAAGTCAGTTATTGACATCAATATCTTAAGGAAGGGGTGCATTTCTGTCTGAACCTCATCATTCTCCCTTTCCATCAAAGAGAAAAATGTATTTTCAAAGGTAACGACTAATATTATTTTACATGTACAGTACTGTGGAACAAACTGGTCTTCAGCAGTACTCTGGGCTTTCTGGAGGTTTTTCACATATCTATGAAAAATACCAAAACGTTCTACGGTACAGAGGAGGCCAAGACAGACTTAATCATGAGTTTGTACAGCCATCTGTACAACATGGTCGAAACTCTGTGTCACGGTCTGCGTGCAGGCAGGCAGGAAAGGACCCAATGCAGGCTCGTACGCGGAGGTGAAACTTAAAGTCAAAAAGCAGCTTTACTGCTGGACAATAGGAAAACTTAAGTAAACCTGAAGATACAAAATCGACCAAGGGCAAAGACACAAAGGGGAAAATACGAAATAATCAAAATCTAAACAGGAATAACCAAGGCACTAGACAGGGGTGTCCAACTCCAGTCCTCGAGTGAGAGTCAGACAGAGAGGTTGCTTTTCCCTGAGAGCTGCAGCTTTTAGATGCACTCTTGTTCCGACACACCTGACTCTAATGAATGGCTTGTTACCAGGCCTTTGCCAAGCTTGATGGCATGCTGACGAGGTAATCCAACCATCTCATTCAACTGTGTTGGAGTAGGGATGCAGCTAAACGCTGTAGGACAGCAGCTTTTGAGGAGTTGGACACACTTAAGACTACCAAAGAGACTTAAACATGATACGTCACACTCTGTCACAGTTTGGGCTTTTCAGTCAGTGGTGTTATTATTGTTAACTGATGGAATAATGAACGTAGACTGGACATGCTTTCACCTTTCAATAAATTCTCGTAACTATTTCTGTTTATTTTCCAAACCAAATATAAAAGATACAGAAGGGCCTGAGACTTTTCATACTGTATGTCTTCATGTGATAGATTTAGGATGTATGAATGTTAATGCTAGCCCATTCCACCACATGTCCAAACGTATTCAGCAGAGATGCTTGTCTGTTCTCTGTGTCAGGGACAAAGCACCGCTTCTTCTCAGCAGCAGAGGTCTGAGTGCAGCTCTGCTCTGAAATCTGAACTTTAGCGTTTGTGAAGGAACAGATTTGTATGTGGAGAGTCTGCCTTATTTATTTACATCTTCTGTTTGAGTCAGTCACAATGCTCCAGTGGACCGCTTATTATTATTATTTGCCACCATATATCAGCTCACTGCACTCAGTAGTGCAGCAAACATTTTCCACTCAAACCCACAGAGGATAAGCTCATCCCTGACTGTGATCAATTTTCCATTTCCACAGAGGGACCCAGCTATTGTTTGCGGCTTCTCTCTGAAGCTAAGAGGAAAACATGAAAGAGGTGAGACGCTAGAGGTGAGCCAGCAGCGCAAAGACATGCATCAGAAACTACTTCATACTGTACCATGTGGCTAACATGGCACACAAGCTGTGTCCACGTTTCTGACCATAAAGTAAAGAATTGATGTTATGTCCTTATTTATCACCATATCTGAATATATCTGTGATATCTCAGTGAAACTTTCATCAACCAATGGTTGATAAAAGTGACTATTTGCACTTTTTATCTAAAAATGTTTCTCTGCTCTTATATGCTGCTGTCGCCATTTAACCTTATAGATTTTCTCTAGTATTTCCTTAATAAATAGTTATTTTAAAATAGGAATTCAAAACAAATTTCCTCAAAAAAAAAACACTGAAACCACCACACCAATACAGCCCTTATACCAAGCAGCAACCTGACAAATTAAGCCAACGCTAAACAGAAGGAAATTGAAGTAATGAAGGGTCGTTAATGCTGTTTAAAAAAAATTTTTAATCCCCATAGACCAGAGGTGTCCAACTCCAGGCCTCGAGGGCCGGTGTCCTGCAGGTTTTAAATGTGTCCCTGACTCAACACAGCTGATTTAAATGACCTCCTCAACATGTCTTGAAATTCTCCAGAGGCCTGGGAATGAACTAATAATTTGAATCAGGTGTGTTGACCCAGGGTGAGTTTATGCAAATATAAAAAAAAGTCACTTCTAAAATAAATACACAAATTGTGTAGTCATGTATTTTGGTGAGGGAGATATTTATATTTATATATATACCTGAAAAATAGGATCATGGCCAAGCTTGAAACCTGGATCCCCCGTAGCCGGTTACCAAGATTACGTGAAGTACCTTCAGTAGGTCTGTTAGATGATGTTAATGCAGCACTACGGACAATACCTACAACCACGATTACCGACACTAACAAGCTGATCTACAATACGGCAGCAGTGATCAGTGAGATGCTTGGCTACAAGTTGAATAGCCACAAGGGGCAGTACCCTGCATGGAGAAGGAGGCTAGAGGCTAAGATCAAAGTAGCACGGAGGGAGGTTAGCCAACTAACGGAGTTGCAGAAAGGTGCGGCAAAGAAGGTGCATAAGAAATACAGCAAGCTGTCCATACCTGAGGCCTTGGAAACTGCCAAGCAAAGACTCACAGCCTTGGCCAGCCGCTTGAGGAGGTACACCAGAGAGATAGAAGGCAGGAGAATAAACCAGCTGTTCTCCACAGAACCAGCAAAGGTGTACTCTCAGTGGCAAGGGAACAATAAGAGAACAGCACCACCAAGGCTGGAGACGGAGCAATACTGGAAGAGCATATGGGAGAAGGACGCAACCCATAACGGCAATGCTCGGTGGCTAGTGGATCTGAGGGCAGACCATAGCAACCTCCCTGAACAGGGTCCAGTAACCATCACAGTGGCAGATATCCAAGAAAGGGTCTCCAGTATAACGAGTTGGACAGCACCAGGGCCCTACATGGTTCACGCCTACTGGCTGAAGAAGCTGACTGCACTCCACGAGCGTCTGGCAGCACAAATGAACCAGCTGCTAGTTAACGAGAGACACCCGGAATGGCTAACTGAAGGCCGGACGGTCCTGATCCCCAAGGACCCCAAGAAGGGACCAGTCCCCTCCAACTACCGACCAATAACCTGCCTCAGTACTACATGGAAGCTCCTGTCAGGCATCATAGCGGCTAAGATGAACAGGCACATGGGTCAATACATGAGCGAGACACAGAAAGGAATTGGCAAGAATACCAGAAGCGCAAAACACCAGCTACTGGTAGACAGAACAGTCAGCCGAGACTGCAAGACCAGACTGACAAACCTGTGCACTGCCTGGATTGATTACAAGAAGGCCTATGACTCAATGCCCCACAGCTGGATACTGGAATGCCTAGAACTATATAAGATCAACAGGACCCTGAGAGCCTTCATCAGGAACTCAATGGGGATGTGGCGTACAACACTAGAGGCCAACTCCAAGCCCATAGCACAAGTCACCATCAAGTGCGGGATCTACCAAGGAGATGCTCTGTCCCCACTGCTGTTCTGCATAGGCCTGAACCCCCTCAGTGAGATCATTAACAAGACTGGATACGGATACCGACTACGGAACGGAGCAGTTGTCAGCCACCTCCTGTACATGGATGACATCAAGCTGTATGCCAAGAGTGAACGAGACATCGATTCACTGATCCACACTACCAGGCTATACAGCAATGACATTGGAATGTTGTTCGGACTGGAGAAGTGTAGTCGGATGGTAACAAAGAGAGGGAAGGTAGTCAGAACTGAGGGGATTGAACTACCAGAAGGCAACATTGCAGACATAGAGGACAGTTACAAGTACCTGGGGATCCCGCAGGCAAATGGGAACCACGAAGAGGCCGCTAGAAAAGCTGCAACCACCAAGTACCTGCAGAGGGTCAGGCAAGTCCTGAGGAGTCAGCTGAATGGTAAGAACAAGATCCGGGCCATCAACACGTACGCCCTGCCCGTGATCAGGTACCCTGCTGGGGTAATAGGCTGGCCAAAGGAGGAGAAAGAAGCCACTGACATTAAGACAAGAAAGCTCCTTACCATGCATGGAGGGTTTCACCCCAAGTCCAGCACCCTGAGGCTGTACGCTAAGCGGAAGGAAGGGGGCCGGGGACTGGTGAGTGTCAGCACCACAGTCCAGGATGAGACAACGAACATCCAAGAATACATTGGGAAGATGGCCCCAACTGACCGAGTGCTCAGTGAATACCTCAGGCAGCAGAAACCCAAGAAAGAGGAGGGAGACGAGGAACCATCGTGGAAGGACAGGCCCCTGCACGGTATGTACCACCGGCAGATAGAGGAGGTGGCTGATATCCAGAAATCCTACCAGTGGCTGGACAAAGCTGGACTGAAAGACAGCACAGAGGCACTAATCATGGCAGCACAAGAACAAGCTCTGAGTACAAGATCCATAGAGGCTGGGGTCTATAACCTGGAAGTCCCGAGATCAAAATGGGAGATGCCCCCAAGGGTGGTGGAGAATGACCGAGCTAAGATCCTGTGGGGCTTCCAGATACAGACGGACAAAATGGTGGTGGCTAACCAACCGGACATAGTGGTGGTAGACAAACAGAAGAAGACGGCCGTAGTGATCGATGTAGCGGTTCCGAATGACAGCAATATCAGGAAGAAGGAACACGAGAAGCTGGAGAAATACCAAGGACTCAGAGAAGAGCTGGAGAGGATGTGGAGGGTGAAGGTGACGGTGGTCCCCGTGGTAATCGGACCACTAGGTGCGGTGACTCCCAAGCTAGGCGAGTGGCTCCAGCAGATCCCGGGAATAACATCGGAGATCTCTGTCCAGAAAAGCGCAGTCCTGGGAACAGCTAAGATACTGCGCAGGACCCTCAAGCTCCCAGGCCTCTGGTAGAGGACCCGAGCTTAAAGGATAAACCGCCCGCAGGGGCGTGCTGGGTGTTTTATTTATATGAAGCCATACTCGCTCGGACTTGCCCGGATTAAAAAGGTCTGCGTCAGATGATGAGGAACCAGGGCACCCTGATGAGAAGTGGGCTACTCCAACAGAGAGAAGGGCATCGTTGGGCAAGAGAGGAAAAATAGGTCACTGTTGGAATGCTACTATATTAACCCAAGCAGAAGAGGTTACATGAGTGGGATGAGGGACCTATGGGATCTTTGACACCCAACATCCACGCTAACTGAGAAACAGTGATAGATGTAGTGATGCCAAATGACAGCAACATCAGGAAAAAGGAACACGAGAAGCTGGAGAAGTACCAAGGGCTCAGAGAAGAGCTGGAGAAGATGTGGAGGGTGAAGATAACAGTGGTTCCAGTGGTAATCGGACCACTAGGTGCAGTGACTCCCAAGCTAGGTGAGTGGCTCCAGAAGATCCCAGGAACAACATCGGAGATCTTTGTCCAGAAGAGCACAGTACTAGGAACAGCTAAGATACTGCAGGACCCTCAATATACAGGATTTATCAATAAGAATACTGCAACTTGAAATTCTATATTTTTTTATGCAATGAACATACAAGTATTGACCCCAAGTTCATCTTGGGAATCCTTCACCTTGACTGGCTGGTTAAGGGTCTCTCGGAAGTGTTCGGCCCATTGTTTGTTTTGCTCTTCTTGGGCGATCGAGAGCTTCCCATTTTTTTCCTCGACTAACTATTGTCTCACTCAAAATATAATATTGCTCATTACTGCAGGCCACTTTATCTTTGTTGTATGAGATGCATCACCTGGCAGCGCACTACAGTGTAATCTGGTTTTAAATGAGGAGATAGTGACTTACATAAGGAATAATTAATGCTCACAGGCTTGTGTAATTTTAAACTGCTTAGGGGGGATATCATGTTTCACAAGATTTAGTCTCAAACTGCCCACAGAGAACGTTGTCAGTAGTTAAAGGACATTTTCAACAAAAGTTTTTAAATGTTAAACTCAGCATGTGGCATTAATACCAGCAGGAACATTTCAAATACAGATAATCCAGCCATAAAAAGCTGGCAAACAAAAATAAAAACATAATTTCCACTGAACTGCAAAATCTCAATAAATAAAACCTGCCATTGTTAGCAGATTGTTACATCTGAGTGTAGATGGAGACAGCTAAACAGCCAATAAGTCCAATATGAGTATATCACACACTGTTATTTTTATATTCTCTCTTTCCTGATCGTGGGAGATGATTTGTATTTAAAAAGCAACTTAAATACAATTGTGGCCATAAACTGTCTGTATCTATAAAGTGGGGGTAATTATTGTCTGTGAAGGTTCTCAGTCATCCAGGTCATCGTAGTCAAAGGAGCTTGGAAAGAAAAGCGTCTGGACTTCTTTAAGTTGCTTGAAGACGTTTCACCTCTTATCCGAGAAGCTTCTTCAGTTCTAAGGTCAAATGGTGGAGAGTCCCAGATATAAACCTAGTGGGAGTAACCCCCCACAGAGGGACAAAAGGACCCCCTGATGATCCTCTAATCGCCTGAGCCAAGGTGTGAAACTGGGCGTGGGTCCCAATCAGCCAGAGTTTCGGGTGTGTTCATTGTGAAACCTGGAGGACAGATGAGGAGAGGACAGATGGTTCGAAAGAGGAGTGAAAGAAGCCATCTATGTCCACTGTGAGCGACCATCTTTGAACAGAGGCGGGGGTTTACGACACCAACTCTCTGCCATCTATAATCCAGTTTTGAGATCCCTTCCCAGACGCCTTAACGCCCACTCACATCCTGGGCCATCTGACCTCAGGAATTCACATGATAAGGTGGGGCCAGGTTTCACAATGAACTCACCCGAAACTCTGGCTGATTGGGACCCACACCCAGTTTCACACCTTGGCTCAGGCGATTAGAGGATCATCAGGGGGTCCTTTTGTCCCTCTGTGGGGGGTCACTCCCACTAGGTTTATATCTGGGACTCTCCACCATTTGACCTTAGAATTGAAGAAGCTTATCGGATGAGAGGTGAAACGTCTTCAGGTAACTTAAAGAAGTCCAGACGCTTTTCTTTCCAAGCTCCTTTGACTGGGGGTAATTATTATTTATTCCTCGGCTAAATTTGTAATTTTGCTTACTTCCAAGAATTGAACAGTCTGTAATTGTTGTGGTAGTGAAAAATATCAACCAAAATCTATTTAAGTATAACTTTTATGTAATGTTTTTGCACTACTACATGAGCAAACTAATGAAATAATTATTTCCCCCACTGTATCAGTACAAACTCAACGAACTCCTGTCAGTAAGAATGTTACAGATGTTCAAAAATGTTATAAATGATATAGTTCTAACCTCTGAAATGTAACCTTAGAAGGAGAAACAAACTGCCTTTTTTGTAAATAATGTTTTTGTGTGTTTCAGTTAGTTGTTTTTTTTTCATTTATTGCCACGACTTAGATGAACAATTAAAAACTTACTTACTTAGACTTAGATCCTCCCATGCTTTATGTGGCATATTGGGCGGCAAACGAACGCCACCAGGCTCGATCTTGTGCCCGGGCTTCAGCTTCATCCAACGTTATATTCAATGTCTTTAGGTCTTGATGGAATGACCTTCACCAGGTGTTGCGGGGACGTCCTCATGGTCTTTTAACGCCCAGGGGTTGCAAGCGCATCACTGTTTTTGGAATCTGTGCGTCATCCATGTGGAGGATATGGCCGGCCAGTCGGAGCCTTTTGCGTGCAACGATGTTGTGAAGTTTGACTGTGCCACTCCTTCGCAGGATCTCCTTGTTGGTGATGTGGTCGGTGTAGAGGATCCTCAGAATCCGGCGAAGACATCGCTGCTGAAAGACGTCGAGTTTGGTGTTGATGCAGGCCGACACCTTCCAAGTCTCGCTGGCATAAATGGCGGCTGGGATCACGATTAAATTAAGCAAGCGGTTTTTGATCTTGAGGGAGATGGTCGGGGAGGACCAGATCTTGTTCATCCTCCGAAATACCGCAGCTGCCTTTCCAATGCGGCATTTGACATCCGGCTTGCCGCATGACGTAGTCGAGGGCAACGAGAAAAAGTAGAGGTGACAGGATGCAGCCCTGCCTGATGCCGGTGGTGATTTCGACGAAGTCGGTGTGGCCATTTCCGGTCTTAACGCAACAGCATGATCACAAGTACAGGTCCTTGAAGATGTTGATGAAGATGGTAGGGACACCATACAAGTGCCGCATCTGCCAAAGAGAATCGTGGTGGATGCTATCGAAGGCCTACTTGAAGTTGACGAAATTGATGGCGAGTTGTTGTCGGTACTTGACGCACTGTTCGATGATGTTTCTTAAGATGAAAATCTGTTCTGTGCATGATCGGCCTATCCGGAACCCAGCTTGCTCTTCTAGTAGACGTTGGTTGAGGGCACTCCTCAGTCGTCGAAGGAGGACGGTACAGAATGCCTTGCCAGGCACAGAGAGGAGGGTGATGCCTCTCCAGTTGGTGCACTCGGAGGTGTGGCCCTTCTTTGGTAGCTTGACTATGGCGCCCTTCCGCCAGTCCTCCGACACTGCCACTTTGCCAGCACTTGTTGAACAGGGTCGTCAGTTCTTCCACCATGGCTTGGCCGCCGTGTTTCAGGAGCTCTGCTGGTATTTCGCCTAGGCCAGCCACTATGTTGTTCTTAAGGCTCGTGATTGCGATCTTCACTTCCTCGATGGTGATTCTGCCAGTATTGACCCCAAGTTCATCTTGGGAATCCTCCGCCTTGAAATTGTATGTCTTGGTGGACTCTGGCTGGTTAAGGGTCTCTTGGAAGTGTTCGGCCCATCGTTTGTTTTGCTCTTCTTGGGCGATCGAGAGCTTCCCATTTTTGTCCTCGACTGTGACATTTGCATTGGTCCTCGATCCAGTAAGCTTGTTTACGATGCGGTATAGGGTCTTGGAATCATTCCGATCCGCTGCTTCCTGAGTTTCGGCACCTTTTCATTCTAGCCATTCTTTCTTGTCTTTCCGACAGCTTTTCTTCACTAGCTGATCTAATTCTGCGTAGCATCGGGTTCCTTCCTCTCTGGCTTGTTCGGTTTTGGCCTGCTCTCTTTTGAGCTTCGCAATTTTTCTCTCATCGATCAGTTCCCATGTTCTTCCTTGGATTCACTGTTCGCTTCTCTTTCCTCTGCGTCTTCTGATGGTGTTTTGGGCGGACTCCACAGTGGCGTCCCTGAGGCCAGTCCAGAGGTCTTCGACGTCTTCCATTTCTCCAAGGAGGGTGAAATGATTTTGCAGCTCTAAAGTGAAGCCATTGACAACGGTCGGGTCCTTGAGCTTCTCGATTGCGAACGGTGCATTTGGTGCGGGCTGTCTTTGTTTCCGAAGTTTGAATTTGACTTCCGCTCTGACTAGGTGGTGGTCAGATCCAACATCTGCTTTTTGACATGCCCTTATGTCTTGCAAAGCCGACCTCCATTTTTGGCTGATGCAGATAAAATCAATTTCATTGAATGTACGCCCATCCGGTGACCGCCATGTCTTCTTGTGGATCTCTCGGTGCTGGAAGTATGTATTTCCAACGCACAGCCCATTGTGCTCGCAGAAGGATACTAATCGTTCGCCGTTATCGCTGAGATGCGTTGAAGATGCATGCGATCCAACCACTGTCTTCAATCCCAATCGGTCGCCGCCCAGCTGGGCATTAAAGTCTCCGATGAGGATCTTAAGGTCGTAATTCGGGATGTCATTAAAGATGTCTTGCAGCTGATCATAGAAATTGTCCTTGAAAGCGTCTTCCGTATTGTCCGTTGGTGCATAGACTTGCACAATGGTCTTCTTGGTGTGTCCAAATCCAAAACGAGCTGTGATGATGCTGTCGTTAACAGGTTTCCAAACAACGAGTGCGCTCACGGCTTCTTTGCTCAATACGAACCCCACTCCATGTTAATGTCGATCTTCATGACACAAGTACAAGATCGTCTTGCCATCGCTGATAATTCGGCCACTCTCTATCCACCTCATTTCACTGATTCCAAGGATGTCTAGCTGATAATCGTCAAACTCCTTCAAAAGTTGAGCCAGCCGTCCGCTCTGATATAACGTGCGAACGTTCCATGTCCCAATTCTTGTGATGGTTTTGGCAGAGAATAATGCTTCCATCGGGCGCTGGATGCCATTTTTGGTTTCTTCCAGCACCCTCATCCTGTTTGAAGTAGAATTCCAGCCACATTGTCCAAAACTTCTGCTTTCGTTTGTCATTTCTGTAGCGGTAGGGTTTTTTACAGGTACGGGTTGCTAGCCCGACGCCCAACTCTCCTCCTTTCTCATCCGGGCTTGGAACCGGCCATGGCGGAGTTAATTAAAAACGACATATTCTAATTGCTTGGAGTTAGAGACAGGTTTGAACAGCAGTGATCACTTCAGAGGGCTGATTAAAGCATGTAATAGTTGTGCCATTTACTGAAATTTCAAAGTCTTACACCGAAAGATAAATCCTTAATAGCCCCATATGAAATATTGTTGTTTAATAAACATCTGATTAAGCTCAGATATGTTTAAATATTTTTAATTCTTCATATTTAAAGACAGTCTCGGTGTCTCCTGATATAATCCCACACTGACTCCATGACACTGAGATTAGGGCTCCGTGGGAACCAAGTCATCTATAATAAACTTCTATGACAGACTCCTTGTTTTGCCATTGGCTGAAGAAACTGCTTCCTAATTTGGGAGCGATCAGAACCCTGTCTGAAGTCATGGATTACTAAAAACAGTAACGTACATGTAATAATTCAGAAAAACAGAAAATCTGCCACCTTGTTGAGAAATTAAATTGAACAGCACAGAAGGTCTGCAAGCCAGTACAAAGTGAACACAAACCTGGTGGACCGTCTACTGCTGGCTCACGTAAACACTGCACAGAGAGAAGATTCAGCTATTTCAAAACTGCATCTCCTGCCATTCGGTCTAAACAACTAACAACACATTTTTTAGGCTTCATCGAAGCCTTTATGATTCGTCTCTGGCCATGTAAATGCTGGCAACGTCTTATCAAGACATGTTATAGTGAGAAAGTCTGGAGAGAGGGAGCAGGTGGCTTTTGGGACTCTATTAAGAGCATTAGGCTTTCAAGGAACGTCTCCCTCAGGCGCATGCATTTTGCAACATGATCAGTTGAGGAAATTAGCGGGAGAAAAGCCTAATTCATTTTACTGGAAAGTGGAATTGTGAAAAAGCCCTAATAAGATCTAGCTAAAAGGCTTCTAGTGTGCTCTCCTCTGTCTGAACAGGCAGCCTGACAAAATGCAGAAACTCAAACGTGATGAACGTTTGCTGGTCAGCAGATTTAATTGCAGGAAGAAAAGCCATTTCCTGAGATGAAATGTGTAGTCTCCTGTGAAGTGGTGATTCAGTGACATCTGTGTGTCTTAAAGGGATTAATAGCATACAGTACTATCTGTCTTCTGGCAGTGGGCAAAACATGACATGAGGGCGAGTCGCTGTTGGTTTCTGCAGGACAGCTGCTGCCATAGAGTCAAGGTGCAGAGGACGACAGTAGGCTGGGAAAATCAATTTGACCTCTTATATAATCTGTTTTTACTGTTATGTAATATAGCCTTAGCAATTATCGGACGAGCTTCGAACAGTTGTGTTCCTGCGAGAGGTTGTAGGTGGTATTAGGACAGTTTAAGCTCGGAGGGTAACTTTGAGTGTAGCTAAAGATCCTGGATACAAGTGCACACTTTGACCGCTACAGCTACGTGAAGCATTAAAATAAACTCTGTAGGAAGCTGAGAAGTAATACTCCACAGGCATATTAACTTATCAGCAATCAAACTGTGGACCTTTTGATTATGTTATTTAGTTTTGTCATCATCGGTTATTTATAATAACACCAAGACCAGAGGGTATCAAGACCAAGACAAGACCAAGACCAAGACTGAGACAAAAAAGTCTTTAAACTGCAGCCAGAAGCTGCTTCGTTTATGGGTGTAAGCATTTTATGTGTTTTTGCGATGCACTCACACAGCCCTCCTCATCACTGTCTACTGTCTCACTCACTTACTGAGAGGACAGGCGCAAGCTCCACTTGACTGTCGTGTCTCTCACATAATGATATTATCCCATATCCTCGCATGTGATTGGCCACAATATGGACGCTGTGTTTTGAGTTTTGTTCAAAAAAGAATCACTCATATAGGAAAAATATATATATCACATCTGCAGGACACCTTAAACTAGTTTTTTAATTAAGCAGTAAGGCAGAACAAAGTCGGGGCTGCATCAAGACACAGGGACTAAACCCCAATTCAACCAGACCCAGAACTGATCCGGAATTAAAACAGGATACAACAGTTCAAAATCAGGACTACTGAGGACTTAACCAAAACAGAACCAGAATCAGAACTAGATGATAGTAGCACTAAAATCATCATAGACCTGCACTACACTTATTTTTAATTCTACCAAAGTCCACTATTTAGATTCAGAAACGTTTATATAATTATTTATCCTTGTTGTGTAAACAAGCTGCAAAACTTAATAAATATAGAATTTGAAAAATAACAAACGGAATCTAAAAAGTTACACTAGGTACGAGATACATGTTCTGATGAGTTTTGGCAAACAACCATGTGACTAACAGGTGTGTCTCACCTGCTCTTGTTCCCTCCCTCTCTCATTCTGCTCCCCTCTCTCCCTCCCCTCTCTCTCTCTCTCTCTCTCTCTCTCTCTCTCTCCCTCTCTCTCTCTCTCTCTCTCTCTCTCTGTTCCTCTCTCTCTCTCTCTCTGTTCCTCTCTCTCTCTCTCTCTCTCTCTCTCTGTTCCTCTCTCTCTCTCTCTGTTCCTCTCTCTCTCTCTCTGTTCCTCTCTCTCTCTCTCTCTCTCTGTTCCTCTCTCTCTCTCTCTCTCTGTTCCTCTCTCTCTCTCTCTCTCTCTGTTCCTTTCTCTCTCTCTCTCTCTGTTCCTCTCTCTCTCTCTCTCTGTTCCTCTCTCTCTCTCTCTCTCTGTTCCTCTCTCTCTCTCTCTCTCTCTGTTCCTTCTCTCTCTCTCTCTCTCTGTTCCTCTCTCTCTCTCTCTCTCTCTGTTCTCTCTCTCTCTCTCTCTCTCTCTGTTCCTCTCTCTCTCTCTCTCTCTGTTCCTCTCTCTCTCTCTCTCTCTCTCTGTTCCTCTCTCTCTCTCTCTCTGTTCCTCTCTCTCTCTCTCTCTCTCTCTCTCTCTCTGTTCCTCTCTCTCTCTCTCTGTTTCCTCTCTCTCTCTCTCTCTCTGTTCCTCTCTCTCTCTCTCTCTCTGTTCCTCTCTCTCTCTCTCTCTCTGTTCCTCTCTCTCTCTCTCTCTCTCTCTGTCCTCTCTCTCTCTCTCTCTGTTCCTCTCTCTCTCTCTCTCTCTCTCTCTGTTCCTCTCTCTCTCTCTCTGTTCTCTCTCTCTCTCTCTCTCTGTTCTCTCTCTCTCTCTGTTCCTCTCTCTCTCTGTTCCTCTCTCTCTCTCTCTGTTCCTCTCTCTCTCTCTCTCTCTGTTCCTCTCTCTCTCTCTGTTCCTCTCTCTCTCTGTTCCTCTCTCTCTCTCTCTCTCTCTCTCTCTCTCTGTTCCTCTCTCTCTCTCTCTGTTCCTCTCTCTCTCTCTCTCTCTGTTCCTCTCTCTCTCTCTCTCTCTGTTCCTCTCTCTCTCTCTCTCTCTGTTCCTCTCTCTCTCTCTCTCTCTCTCTGTTCCTCTCTCTCTCTCTCTCTGTTCCTCTCTCTCTCTCTCTCTCTCTCTCTGTTCCTCTCTCTCTCTCTCTGTTCCTCTCTCTCTCTCTCTCTCTGTTCCTCTCTCTCTCTCTGTTCCTCTCTCTCTCTCTCTCTGTCCTCTCTCTCTCTCTCTCTCTCTCTCTCTCTCTGTTCCTCTCTCTCTCTCTCTCTCTCTGTTCCTCTCTCTCTCTCTCTCTCTCCTCTCTCTCTCTCTGTTCCTCTCTCTCTCTCTCTGTTCCTCTCTCTCTCTCTCTGTTCCTTTGTCTCTCTCTCTCTGTTCCTCTCTCTCTCTCTCTGTTCCTCTCTCTCTCTCTCTCTCTGTTCTCTCTCTCTCTCTGTTCCTCTCTCTCTCTGTTCCTCTCTCTCTCTCTCTCTCTCTCTCTCTCTGTTCCTCTCTCTCTCTCTCTGTCCTCTCTCTCTCTCTCTCTTGTTCCTCTCTCTCTCTCTCTCTCTGTTCCTCTCTCTCTCTCTCTCTCTTTTCCTCTCTCTCTCTCTCTCTCTCTCTGTTCCTCTCTCTCTCTCTCTCTGTTCCTCTCTCTCTCTCTCTCTCTCTCTCTGTTCCTCTCTCTCTCTCTCTGTTCCTCTCTCTCTCTCTCTCTCTGTTCCTCTCTCTCTCTCTGTTCCTCTCTCTCTCTCTCTCTGTTCCTCTCTCTCTCTCTCTCTCTCTCTCTCTCTGTTCCTCTCTCTCTCTCTCTCTCTCTGTTCCTCTCTCTCTCTCTCTCTCTGTTCCTCTCTCTCTCTGTTCCTCTCTCTCTCTCTGTTCCTCTCTCTCTCTCTCTGTTCCTTTGTCTCTCTCTCTCTGTTCCTCTCTCTCTCTCTCTGTGTCCTCTCTGTTCCTCTCTCTCTCTCTCTGTTCCTTTGTCTCTCTCTCTCTGTTCCTTTCTCTCTCTCTGTTCCTTTGTCTCTCTCTCTCTGTTCCTTTGTCTCTCTCTCTCTGTTCCTCTCTCTCTCTCTCTCTCTCTCTGTTCCTCTTCTCTCTCTCTCTGTTCCTCTCTCTCTCTCTCTGTTCCTCTCTCTCTCTCTCTCTCTCTCTCTCTCTGTTCTCTCTCTCTCTCTCTCTGTTCCTTTGTCTCTCTCTCTCTGTTCCTTTCTCTCTCTCTCTCTGTTCCTTTCTCTCTCTCTCTCTGTTCCTCTCTCTCTCTCTCTCTGTTCCTCTCTCTCTCTCTCTGTTCCTTTCTCTCTCTCTCTCTCTGTTCCTCTCTCTCTCTCTCTCTCTCTGTTCCTTTGTCTCTCTCTCTCTGTTCCTCTCTCTCTCTCTCTCTGTTCCTCTCTCTCTCTCTCTCTCTCTGTTCCTCTCTCTCTCTCTCTCTGTTCTCTCTCTCTCTCTCTCTCTGTTCCTCTCTCTCTCTCTCTCTCTCTGTTCCTCTCTCTCTCTCTCTCTCTGTTCCTCTCTCTCTCTCTCTCTGTTCCTCTCTCTCTCTCTCTCTGTTCCTCTCTCTCTCTCTCTCTCTGTTCCTCTCTCTCTCTCTCCTCTCTGTTCTCTCTCTCTCTCTCTCTCTGTTCCTCTCTCTCTCTCTCTCTGTTCCTCTCTCTCTCTCTCTCTGTTCCTCTCTCTCTCTCTCTCTGTTCCTCTCTCTCTCTCTCTCTGTTCCTTTCTCTCTCTCTCTCTCTCTCTGTTCCTCTCTCTCTCTCTCTCTGTTCCTCTCTCTCTCTGTTCCTCTCTCTCTCTCTCTCTCTCTCTCTCTGTGTTCCTCTCTCTCTCTCTCTCTGTTCCTCTCTCTCTCTCTCTGTTCCTCTCTCTCTCTCTCTGTTCCTCTCTCACTCTCTCTGTTCCTCTCTCTCTCTCTCTCTGTTCCTCTCTCTCTCTCTGTTCCTCTCTCTCTCTGTTCCTCTCTCTCTCTCTCTCTCTCTCTCTCGTTCCTCTCTCTCTCTCTCTCTGTTCCTCTCTCTCTCTCTCTCTCTCTCTCTGTTCCTCTCTCTCTCTCTCTCTTTCTGTTCCTCTCTCTCTCTCTCTCTCTGTTCCTCTCTCTCTCTCTGTTCCTCTCTCTCTCTCTCTGTTCCTCTCTCTCTTCTCTCTCTCTCTCTGTTCCTTTGTCTCTCTCTCTCTGTTCCTCTCTCTCTCTCTGTTCCTTTGTCTCTCTCTCTCTGTTCCTCTCTCTCTCTCTCTCTCTCTCTCTCTCTGTTCCTCTCTCTCTCTCTCTCTGTTCCTCTCTCTCTCTCTCTGTTCCTCTCTCTCTCTCTCTTCTCTCTCTCTCTGTTCCTCTCTCTCTCTCTCTGTTCCTTTCTCTCTCTCTGTTCCTCTCTCTCTCTCTCTGTTCCTCTCTCTCTCTCTCTGTTCCTCTCTCTCTCTCTCTCTCTCTCTCTCTGTTCCTCTCTCTCTCTCTCTGTTCTTTTCTCTCTCTCTCTGTTCCTTGTCTCTCTCTTTCTCTCTCTCTCTGTTCCTCTCTCTCTCTCTCTCTGTTCCTCTCTCTCTCTCTCTCTGTTCCTCTCTCTCTCTCTCTTTCCTTTCTCTCTCTCTCTGTTCCTCTCTCTCTCTCTCTGTTCCTCTCTCTCTCTCTCTCTCTCTTCTCTCTCTCTCTCTCTCTCTCTCTCTCTGTTCCTCTCTCTCTCTCTCTCTGTTCCTCTCTCTCTCTCTCTCTCTCTCTCTCTGTTCCTCTCTCTCTCTCTCTTGTTTCCTCTCTCTCTCTCTCTGTTCCTCTCTCTCTCTCTCTCTCTGTTCCTCTCTCTCTCTCTGTTCCTCTCTCTCTCTCTGTTCCTCTCTCTCTCTCTCTGTTCCTCTCTCTCTCTCTCTCTCTCTCTCTCTCTGTTCCTCTCTCTCTCTCTGTTCCTCTCTCTCTCTCTCTGTTCCTCTCTCTCTCTCTCTCTCTCTCTGTTCCTCTCTCTCTCTTCTCTCTGTTCCTCTCTCTCTCTCTGTTCCTCTCTCTCTCTCTCTGTTCCTCTCTCTCTCTCTGTTCCTTTGTCTCTCTCTCTCTGTTCCTCTCTCTCTCTGTTCCTTTGTCTCTCTCTCTCTGTTCCTTTCTCTCTCTCTGTTCCTTTGTCTCTCTCTCTCTGTCTCTCTCTCTCTCTCTCTCTCTCTCTGTTCCTCTCTCTCTCTCTCTCTGTTCCTCTCTCTCTCTCTCTGTTCCTCTCTCTCTCTCTCTC
>NC_140578.1:8721-252472 GCF_057381845.1 Rhamphochromis longiceps | reverse complement strand
TGATTCACTCAACAGTTGTCAGTCAGACATCTAACGATGAAACAAATTACACTCCAAAAGACCCAATGCTTCTGATGCTTAAGCTCAGTAAGCCCCCCCCCCCCCCCCCCAGCTCTGCCGGCGGTTGACTCCAAATCTCCCGAGAATAGAATAGAATAGAATAGAATAGAATAGAATAGAATTCAACTTTATTGTCATTGCACATGCACAGGTACAGGGCAACGAAATGCAGTTTGCATCCATCCAGAAGTGCTTTAGTGATATAGATATATTACAATATATATTAGCAATAATATAGATATGTGAGTATATTACAGAAATGGGTCTATTATGGTATGTTATAATGTACACGGTATGAAGTATGTTGTGAATATTCTATAACTATAAGTATGTACAGGCTGTAGTGAGTACAAGCTATGTACAGGATATGAACAGGATATAAATATGAAAAACTATACAGAATATGAAATAAATAACTTTACAGAATCTGGGATATACAGCTATACAGAAATGGGAACTATGCAAGTTGTAAACAGTTGTAGGATTAAAAATTATCGAATGTACAGAATGATTATTTACACAGAGCTATACAGTAGTGCAGTTAAGATAAGTGAGGGTGTAGATAGTTTCTACAGAGGCTATATAAAGTGCTGGTGGTTGTGAGTGGTGGTTCAGTCCATGTTATTATTGTGTTTGAGGGTACAGTTGTCCATTGTGGGTGTGTGTATGTTCAGTCCATGAGTTTAACGTGGGTCAGATGTCAGGAGGCAGAGTTCAGGAGTCTGACAGCTGTGGGGAAGAAGCTGTTCCGGTACCTGGTGGTCTTAGTCCGGAGGCTCCTGTGGCGCCTCCCAGAGGGCAGGAGGGTGAAGAGTCCATGTGATGGGTGACTGGGGTCTTTGATGATTTTCCCAGCCCTTTTCAGACACCGCTTCCTGTAGATGTCTTTTATGGCAGGAAGTGGTGCTCCGGCGATGCGCTGGGCAGTTTTCACGACCCTCTGCAACGCCTTCCGGTCCGAGGCAGAGCAGTTCCCGTACCAGACTGTTATACAGTTGATCAGGATGCTCTCGATGGTGCAGCGATAGAAGTTCACCAGGATGTCTGAGGACAGGTGGTTCTTCCTCAGAGTCCTCAAGAAGAAGAGGCGCTGGTGAGCCTTCTTGACCAGCTTGGAGCAGTTGGTCGTCCAGGTGAGATCCTCGGAGATGTGGACTCCCAGGAACTTGAAGCTGCTCACACGCTCCACAGCCGTCCCCTTAATGTGGATGGGTGGATGTGGGTTCCTCCTGTAGTCCACGATGAGCTCCTTGGTCTTCTCGGTGTTAAGCAGCAGGTTGTTTCTGTCGCACCACTCAGCCAGACGATCCACCTCCTCCCTGTAGGCGGCCTCATCGTTGTCACTGATGAGGCCAATCACCGTGGTGTCATCTGCAAACTTAATGATGGTGTTGGAACCATCAGCAGGTCTGCAGTCGTGGGTGAAGAGGGAGTAGAGGAAAGGGCTCATCACACAGCCTTGTGGTACACCGGTGTTCATTGTGATGGTAGATGAGCAGCGGTTATCCAGCCGGACATGTTGGGGGCGGTTGGTCAGGAAGTCCAGTAACCATTTGCAGATGAGGGAGCTGATGCCCAGGTCTGTCAGTTTCCTGATGAGTTGTGAGGGGTGGATTGTATTGAATGCTGAACTGAAGTCTATAAACAGCATTCTGGCGTAGGTGTTGTTGTTGTCCAGGTGTGAGAGGACAGAGTGCATTGCGATGGAGACTGCATCCTCTGTGCTCCTGTTCCGGCGGTATGCGAATTGGTGGGGGTCCAGGGTGGGGGGGAGACAGGATTTGAAGTGTGCTAGGACCAGCTGCTCTAAGCACTTAGTGATGATGGGGGTGAGTGCTACTGGGCGGTAATCATTGAGGCAAGATGGGTTGGAGTTTTTGGGTATCGGGACGATGGAGGTGGATTTGAAGCAGGCCGGTACCACAGCGTGGGCCAAGGACAGATTGAATATGTCTGTGAGCACTCCTGCAAGCTCCCCAGAACATGCTCTGAGAACACGCCCGGGGATGCCATCAGGGCCTGCAGCCTTGTGGACATTGATCCTGCTCAGCACCGCTCCTACATCGGTGGGGGAGAGAGTCATAGGTTGGTGGTCTGGCGTCATGTCTGCTTTGGTTGTGGTTGTGGGGTTCCCTCGCTCAAAACGAGCATAAAAGTTGTTGAGCTCATTGAGGAAGGAGACATCAGAGGATGCGGGGGAGGGTTTGGTGGTCCTGTAGTCTGTAATGGTCTGGAGTCCTTGCCACATGCGTCGGGGGTTGGAGTTGGAGAAGTGTTCTTCTACCTTCTTTTTGTAATGGTGTTTGGCTTTTTTGATGCCCTTCTTTAGATTAGCCCTGGCTGTACTGTAGGCGTGTGCATCTCCTGACCTAAAGGCAGTGTTGCGGGCCTTCAGGAGGAGACGAACATCCCGGTTCATCCAAGGCTTCTGGTTGGGGTACATGGTGATCCGTTTCTGGGTGGTGACACTGTCTGTGGTTTTGGAGATGTAATCCAGTACAGATGAGGCGTACTGGTCCAGGTCTGTGTGGGTGAACATATTCCAGTCTGTGTTTTTAAATCTGTCCTGGAGCACTGCCTCTGTCCCCTCTGGCCACACTTTAATTGTCCTCACAGCAGGTTTCACACGTTGGATGAGTGGTGAATACCGTGGTGTGAGGAACAGGGAGAGATGGTCCGATTGTCCAATGTGGGGGAGGGGTGTGGCTTTGTAGGCTCCAGCCAGGTTGGAATACACATGGTCTAAAGTCTTGTCTCCTCTGGTGTGGCAGGAGATATGTTGGTGGAATCTGGGGAGGACTGTCTTTAAGTTGGTGTGGTTGAAGTCGCCAGCAACAATAAAAGCAGCCTCGGGGTGTTTATTCTGGTGTTTGTTAATGGCTGCAGAAAGTTCTTTCATGGCCAACCTAGCATTAGCGTCGGGGGGTATATACACGGCAGTGAGTATGATCGAAGTGAGTTCTCTGGGGAGGTAATAAGGTCTGCATTTGACCATTAAAAACTCCGCATTAGGTGAGCAGTGACTCTCAGTAGTAGTGGAGTTCATGCACCAAGCATTGTTAATATAAATGCACAAACCTCCACCTCTGGTCTTGCCGGAGTCATCTGCTAGCCTGTCGGCTCGGTGTGTGTGGCGTCCTGCTAACTCGATAGCATTGTCCGGGCAGCTGTTGTTCAGCCATGTTTCAGTGAAAAACATGACATTTGAGTCCATAATCCGTCTGTTGTTAGTGATGGAGAGCCGTATCTCATCCATTTTGTTTGCCAGAGAACGGACATTGGCGAGAAAAATACTGGGTAAAGGCAGCCGGTGTGGTGTTAGCTTTAGCTTAGCCCGAGAACTATGTCGATCTAAGAAAGCAAGACCGAGACAGCGAGACCAAGACAAGACCAAGACCACGTAAAAGTGGTCTCGGGACACCCAACTCTAGTTAGTGGTAAATGGACTGATTCTTGTATAGCGCTTTTCTGCTCTCCCAAAGCGCTCTGTACAACATTCACACAAACAAGTGCTTTCTAATTACCATTCACACACCGATGGATGCATCAGAGAGCAACTTGGTGTTAATGTCCGAGGATATTTGGCACGCAGACTAGTAGGAGCCAGGGACTGAACCACCAACCTTCCTGAGCTACAGCCACCCCGTGCTCATCCAAATGATGAATGATGATTTCCTTGATTGTTGATTGATGATTGTTTTCCTTTTTTCATCCTCTCAATTGGTCTTTTTTACTATATAATAATTTTACTATCGTGGGTATCCAGATTTTAACACGCTGGCTTCAGTTTTCGTAGTTTTCACCTTAACAAGTTAAATATATGCAGGAGAAGAGGAAATATTGAAAATAGTGTAGAAACAAATCATTGCATCACACAGTTTAATTTTTTAGACCAAACTTTTTATATTAGCACTTGCAATTGTACCCATAGTGGAGTCAAAGCCTTACACTCTGTATAATGAGCTCTTTATAATCATCACAGTGTGCAGAAGTGCTGCTGTGGACAACCATACTCATCTCTGTCCACAGTCAACCCTCTACATCGTGCAGTGACCTTCGTTTCATTGCCATGGTCTTGTGGAAATGTCTTTAGTTGATGTGTTGATTATCAGACAGCCTGTAGTATTTGTCCATCATCATAAGGTAAAGTATGCTCTGTAAGATGCCCTGGATGGGGTCGCACTGAGTTGTCCAACTGTCCTGACACAAGTCGTTGTTGATCTCACTGTTGTAGGGGAAAGACTCTAGGGCTGCAGATAAGACTGTTGCCATGGTCCTGAAGGAGATACCAAGTAAGGCGTCATCAGAAGGGAAGCCCCTCCTCACAGTGACTACAAAGGTGGGCAGATGCATTTCAGAAACACCCCACCCACCCCCAATCCCAAACCCACCCCCTGGATTAAAGCAGAAAGTCCTCCTGTGTTGGTCACACTGAAACACGAGCAAAGCTTTGAGTGTCCTATAACTGACCTCTCCTGTCTACTAACTCCTAACTTGAGCCTTATGACTGTTGTATCTAACAAAGAAGCGAAAATTATTTCATTTCCAGCTGCTCTATGGGGTATAAAACCCACCTAATGCATCACTACGTTTGTACAAACAGAGCCTAATGATGTTACCATCTACACAAGTAACCTCAAATTCACTGCAATTATTCATGCGACTCTTTATCTTTTCCAATTAGCCTCTGCAACACTCATAGTGCTCCTCCACTTCTATATTTAACACTGTATGGGGATTAACCACAAATTTCGTGTCCCATTCATAATCGGGTCAGTCAAACTTCCTCGTGAACTTTTTACACCTCATAAGCAGCTAATCCTCAGCACAAACAGTGTGTGAATGCATTTCCAAAAAAATGCTATGTCACACAGCATGGCATTGAGCTGTTGGTGGTGTTCTTTGAACCAAAGACTGCAGCAAATTACTGCAGCCATTGCTGAGCTTTTCACTTCTCTGTTGCTTTTTAAGTGGTAAAGCTGGAGTCTATGCACCAAGTGCCAGTATGAGTTTTGTTGCCCTGTGCTTGATTGCTTCTGTGGGTGCTGCTGCTGCGTGTGTGTCTATGTTTTGATAAGCTGTAGCATGCTTTACTCCTGTTTTATTTTCTAATGCAGTGTCTGGTTTGATAAGCTCTCATACAACAGATATAATTTTCCCACTTAAGTGTGGGGGGGATGTAATTATAGCCCCAAATTGTTTGCTGAGTCGACACCAACAGAGTACGATTTAAAGATTTATCTTAAACCAAAGTGTAAAGGGTCAGGAAGGAATCAGTGATTGTTAGCACATGTTTCCTGTATCTGACATTTCTGCTCATTTAAGATGCTGCAGTGAGGCTGAAATCAAATTAATGGAAATAATAGATCAATAACTTATTCTCAGTTTGGATGTTAGCAGCTCATATTTCTCCTGCTACTTTACATTGAGTTTTATTGCTGCTTCAAACAGGCAACGCTCCATCAGTTATGCTCAGCGAGTCTGATCGACCACCGGTGAATGAGGTGATAACGGCCTATTGAGTGTGCTGGTAGGTGGAGGAGGCCGCCGACTGGCAACAGGCACGAGGCTGATAACAGCTGATGATGACCATTCATGGTCTAAAAACATTCAGACTGGGGGGGTTTACATTTTACAGCCTTCAAATGTCAATAATCTTGTCTTCAGGCCCAGCATTGAGTGAAAAGAACATGAACACAAATGTCATTACCATTTTGGGTTTACTTCTCACAGTGCAATGATGACAGCATGTTTCCATGAGGCCACAGGCTTCAACTTTCAAAATGAATCAAAAATAACAAACAATAACAAAACAATATAAAACCTCTCATTTCATTTATTTATTTATAAAGCACGTTTAATAACAATAGGGAGCTGACCAAAGTGCTGTACAAAGTAATGACATTGACGACAACGACAGGTAAGAAAATTAAAAGAAAATTAGGATAAAAGAATTGGTAACTCTCCTACAGTTTCGAAAGCCAGAGTAAAAAAATATGTTTTCAGATGCGATTTAAAAAGAGTAACAGTTGGGGCCTTTCTAATGTGGAGAGGTAGATCATTCCACATTTTCAGTGCCACAACCGCAAATGCCCGATCTCCTCTATGAACCATCCTAGGCTTATGTAAGGAGCAGATGTTTGCTTGATCGAAGGGCTCTAGGGCGTATAAAGCTGCAATAGGTCAGACAAATAGTCCGGTGTCTGGCCAAGTCAAAAGTAACATTTTGAATTTAATTCTAAAACGCACTGGAAGCCAATGAAGGCTCTTCTCACTATTGTCTTCACATAATTATTAAAATGATCAAAGCCACAACAACTAATTAAAGACACAAACTTAGAGGCCCATCATACATACTAAGCAGGTCACACATGCATGCACTGCATAATGTATAGAAAGTGAGTTTCCTGTATCCTCTCTTTTTAAAAAGGTAGAAAAATATGTCAAATTATAACAGTTAAATCATATTTGAGTACCACAGACATGTAACAGTAACAACCACTTTGCTTGCTTTTTGCACACCCTTCACCAAACCCCCCCCCCCCCCCCCCCCCCCCAGTGTTCGCACACTGTTGTTTAAACATTTTATGTGCTAAAATGATTAAAGGGTGTATATGAAAAAGTCAATTTTTCTGCAGATTTTTATTTTTTAATATCTGGATTGTCAGTTAGTCAAAATCAAAATCACCAGTAAAATAATCTTAAATGACAGCGTCGAAGCGAATGCTGGATGTTGTTTCCACTCGGCTGGACTCAACTCATGATTGAAGTGCTCTCCAGTGGCTGAGGCAGCAGTTTGAGAAGTGTCCCTGCCTGATGTCACTTAGCAAGTGATGGAGGCTAAGCCACAGCCGGTGGTCCCTTTAGCCGCACGTCAAGTCAGGTCAGGTTTGTTTGGAAAGCCCAAGATGATGCATGATGTCTGAATGGGCCACACACACACAGGCTTCAACCAGCCAGACTCTTTATGATGATACATGAAAAAGAATCCGCATGAAACAAGACGTCACATTCACCTCTTCCTCTAATTTAATTCACAGCTCTGATATCCTCATTTCTTCATCCATATAAAACTAAACTACAGTGATGATCTTCAGAACTGTGTGCTACTGTATGTGCAACAGATCTGCTGTTAATTATCAGTTTTTGTTTTATTTTTGTTATTTTGTTCATTTTTTATTGACTTTTAGTAAAAAAGGTAAGATTCAATGTGCAAAAAGTACCTTTTTAAGTATCCTAAAAAATGGATACATTCCTTTTTTAATATTACGTTGTACTTTTTTCACACTGTCACCTAAAAACAAATCAGTCAGGCAAAATGTTGTACTGGATAGAATATTTCAAACCTTTATTTACAAGCAAAATTCAAATTGAATTAGTGTCCTTGGCCAAAATAGGCAGGGTTAACCTTGGTTTCGGAGCTAACCCACCATGACTCTCAATGCCAGGACAAAACGGAGTAACCAGAGAAATAAAAAATATCCAGGATCCTGTTGCTGTGAGGAAGCCGTGCTAACCACTGATCCAGTTCCAGTCATTATAACAAGACACATTATAGAGCCAGCTGTTAGGACCGATCTTCAGCATTAATAAAACCAGTCTTGGACAAATCACAAGAAAAGTACAGAGCGATGGGCTGTTGAATTGATGATTTTTGTCCAAAGGCAGTCTGGTAGCAAGCTTTTAGTATGAAATAATGGCAGCTTTATTCTTCACTCAAATATATAAGGGAAGAAATTATTCTTTTTTTTAAATATTTCACTTTTGACTCTGCTGCCTAAAGTCAAATCATATAAAGCCATCACGATGACTCATAAAACCCCAACAAGCCTTTGGGATGAATAGATCATCACCACCCACAAGAAACTGCTTGGAAACAAAAGTAACGAGTAAACAACCTGATGCATCACGGAGAAGCTTTCTAATGATTTGTAAGAATCAATTTTGCATTTTAAAAAAGACTTGCTGCATAGTTATATAATCCCTGACCACAGCTCACAACCACGTGAACTCTATAAAGCATACAACCTTGACTGTTATCATTTTTCTAGCCAACCATCCATCGCATAGCCGCCAGCTTTTAGCTAACAGCTGACATTAGTTCTCTTTGCCTTTATGTAGTGTTTTCCATCCTCTGCACCTCCTCCTACCCTCACCTCAGCCTCCCCTCCTTCAAGACTCTGGTACACAATTCCCCTGACAGCAACATCTGAGAGTCAAGCCCAAGTGGCACAATTAGTTGAAGTTTTCTATCACATAATATTCTAGATTACTGCTTAAAGCACTTGTAAACAAAATGCCAAAGTGCTTTGCATAGGAGAGAGTTAAAAAGAAAGGCAGCGAGGGAAAACAGTAACCTCCTCATAGCAATGGGCAAACAGCTCACAAAGCTCCTCTCCTGCCTTAGAAGTGAACCTGTAATTAGTGTTTGCATGCTACCTGCTCTGTGCCTCACACATCATCCCAGATAAACATGGTAGATTTTCTGTCCCCATTTTCTGGTTGATTGGAGGAGGAAAGTGAAGAGGTCTCATCATTTCAAAGCCATGATTTAGAACAGACTCCTGTGGCAATTACACAAAGTGCTTTGAAGAACTACATCAGCTTACAGTGATCGTTTAGGGTTGGGCGTAGATCGTACAGAGTCCTCCATCAGAAGGCTGCCAGCAGTCATACAGAAACAACCTCCTCTTCACAGGCGTGCCTCAACTTATAGGCTCAAAAGCGACCGTTCACAGTCAAATCAAGCTTTCAGTCTGTCAGACTCCACACTCACACTAACATCTTTAATGATGCACTTAGGCACAGCAGTGCTTTTGTGCTGAATGCTAATGGGTTATAGTTTCCTTTATGACCGTTCTAGTTTAGTGTTACCACGCTACCATGTGTTCCCCCTTAAGGCGAGACTAGTGTTTAACATTTAACCTTGAAAACATCCCAAATGTAGTCAGTTACAACGCCAAGCTTTACAACCTCAGGCCTCATGTATCACTCTGGAGGATTTTAAAATCCAGTAGGGTTGTCACCCTGTCCATAACACCAACCTGTGCTAAAATCTCTCATCTGCAGCTCTCCCAACTCACCAAATGATACGTCCATCATGGTCATAGTAACACCAGATGGTGTCTTTAGTGAATGTGCCACACTTGGAAACTGTTGAAAAATGGAGTTGAGCCTTAAAATGAAGCCAGTGCAGAAATAGCAAAAACAAATGCAACAAATCAAATGGCACTTGAAGCTGGTTTCAAAGCAAGTCGATGCCAATAGAGTCCCATGATGACATCCCCAACTTTTCAGCAGAATTAAACATATTTACACCCTTTTGCAGAACATTTTTGGTCTCTTTTCCTTAAAATTATATATATTTTACGAGTGTGACCGTTCTAAGTGACAGGGGGTGTTGATATAATCTTTATATGAAAGATTAACATATTTTAACATAGCCATTGTCAACCAAACAACTTTAAACTTTAAATATTTCGGCCATAATCCTTTTTTTTTCCTTATTAATAAACCTTGATACCTGGATGCTTATACAGTAGAGATCTATAATTCAAAGAGTAGCCCTGCACTAAAGCTAAACCTCCTTTATTGTCCATTTTACATTAAAGGCAACCATAATTTACAAAATGAGCAGTAAGTTTCTATAAAATAAAACTTGAAAGAAGTGATTAAAACCATTAACTCGTTAGGAAAGCCTTTACTGAGATCATAAACACTGCAGGCTTGTGTCCAACTTAAGAACTTATTCCCATCAGGGGAGTTTAAAAAATGTAGGGTGGAGGCATTTTGGCTTTGGCTTCATTTTTCAGGGCCAGAAGCTACAGCCATCTATAGTCTGTGGGTGCCAGCTTATATCTATTAGATAACACATTTTTCTGTCTGGTTAATTATAATGTCAGTCTATCCTCCAGTTCTGATGATGTTGTATATTTGCATGCATTTAACACTAATTAGCAGCTATTTGTTGCTGTGTCCCATACAGCCGATGTTTGCAACTTGTTCATCAAGCATGCTAATGTAGCTAACTGTTAGCTTAGCACTCCAGCCTCTGATCTTATTCTGGCTCCAAAAACAGCATGGCAACAACCATAATGCCAGAACTGAAGCCTGAAAACAACATCCACAAACTACTGGGTGACATCTATTAAAAAAACATGTCACTAAAAAGGCTAAGTGCTATCAGTGCATAATCACAAAGATTTATCACCTTGACTTAAAACTGAAATTTGCATCCTTGATTTAAAGAAAAGGCCTACTGTACCAAAGATGTAGTTTTGTGTGAAGTTTGTCACCATATTGTTTCAAATGTCACATTTTCTGGGGATATGCTAATGTCAGCTGTCAGCAGAACATGGCTCAGCATGGATCCCAATCATGTCTGTCAAAACTTTAAATCTCAACACTATTCAATTAAATCAGAGCATTACTGGAGGACTCTAAATGATGTTTTCTAAATGAGCCACATGCTGCTCATTTGACAGAACGGACCTTCAGTCAATCAATCAATCCAAAAATAAATAAATAAATAAACAGAGTGGAAAAATCCAAAGTCTTGTGACGTAGAAAAAAGGGTTATAAAAACGCATCTAAAAAGAAAACAGGCCAAACTCACAAATGATTTATTAGATGCTTTGAATGGGAAATGCTTCTTATCATGGTTATCGTCCACTGCATGAAAACACAGCTGCAATCCAAATGCTCAGTCGCTGTGAGCATGTGCACTTATGAATGCCTGTTAAGGTGTAAAGAGAACACTATACAATATCTATACAGCTCAACTGGTATTTAACGACTCGGTTAGCTCGAAGCATGATGTGTTAAGTACATTAAAATCAGAAATAAGACTTCAATCCTGAAGACACCAGACAGAAGGAAATCTTCTGTTTTATTCTTACGTGCAACACGCTAGAGAATGCATTTGACTGCATGCACTCATGCATACGTTACTGTACCACAGGCAATATAACAGAGCTGATTAATGCTTCATTTAAACATCAAAGCTGTCAATACAGAAATCTATAAAGGAAACAGAACATATTAATGTACCAGGAAATTAGTACATTAACTATCAAATAGTCAATTACCTGAACTGCTCACAGTCAGTTCACTGTTAATCTGAATAAACCTTTAATTAAGTAATGTTTTCACAAAATAACGGTCTGCAACACCAGTTACTTGTGTAACTGTAATTAAAGTTGCTAAAATACTTTACATACAAAAAGGTTCAGATGAATATGAGGAGACATGATGGTGAAACCTGTCAAAATATGTTGGAAAGCTCATTATGTTAAAAAAAAAACTATACATAACACAACAACTGATTTGATCCATTTCAGTCTGACTTTAGGGGAAAGAATCAGTACAGGAGCTGTTTTATTGCAGTTAGGCTTATGAACAGCACTTTAACTTTTGCTCTTGTTATTTTACTGGACCTGACTGTAGCTTTGATTTTGCCAACCATTCGCTTCAATAGAGTGAAGCTGGCTACACACTGGAGACCTTACTGGGCAAGCAAGTACAAACGACATATCCACTGAAATGGGCAGGAAATAAACTCATCTCAATCCTCAAGGAAGCAACCGAAGTGACTACCAATGAGAGTGAAGATTACCTTTGACTGACTGGTAGTAAATAAGCATCGCCTAGGCAACTGGGGCCATGTTAGAGCCATCAGTTTCAACGTGATGTGTGACAAGCTAATCGCTGCTAATGTGAGATGGTGTAGATGGAAAGGCACTCGAGTGGCTCTTATGCAGTTTATCAAACAGAGTACATCTTAACACGTGGGATCCCACAGGGCTCAGTCCTTGGACCTGTTTTGTTTCCTTTATATCTGCATCTATTCAGCCATGTAATCCATTATACACGAGTGTCTCTCTTACGAACTGTGTACCTTTAATTCTTACTGCTGAACTCTGATAAAAACTTAAGTCCTCATTATTGGTCCTGATCATATTTCTAATAATGTTAGTCCCCTTTGTTGGACAAGTAATAACTGAGTAAAAGCAATCTGCTAAAAACTTGACATTATTTTCAATCACCGACTCAGTTTTAGCCACATGTCCAAGTCTAATCCATTTTTGCTTCATACAAAATGACTCCAGACTGCAGTTTAAGATTAAATCACTCCACGCTATGGCTCCACTTTAGATCTCAGAATATCACCCTCAGACTCTTCACAGCAGACAATCGATTAAAGGTTCCACAGTCCAGTCTTTAAAACAAAGGGACACTGTGCTTTCACTGTTTTAGCCCAAAACTGTTGGGCAATTTTTCTTTGACCATTAGGCTCAACACAATCAGGTGCTATTGAAAAAAAAACCTACCTCTATAAATGGGCTTTTGTATAATGTTTTACAGTATTTTCTTATATTTTTAGCCTTGCCTGCATTGCCTATTGTTGTTACACATACTGTATATATGTCACTCTCTATAGTGAGAATGCAAAAACATAAACAGGAAACAGAAAAATAGAAGAGCAATGGAAGAATTTTTCCTCTCACAGAAACATTGACACCTATGGGTTTTTTTCTTTTTAACTCAGGTGATATGTAGTTGATTGAGAACAAGTGATTTAATTAAAAGCAACAAAAAGTCACTTAAGATGAGTCACTTCCTGCATTAAAGGCCAGCAGCTGAGCGGTTATCCGGGTTAGTTCATATAAAGCATGCACTCCTTTCACACCGCTAACAGCTGTAACTGATTCAGCAGTGGCTTAGCCTCCGCTCACACTCAACTGCACCTTTGCAGAGCAAGCACAGTCTGTAAATCACTTAATATGACCTTTAAAAACAAGTCCACCCTCATGCATTTCATTTTAAGATTGGTTGCTTCAGACCAAATTGGACAATAACACACTGGCTGGCAGCAAAAGGTGAAATAAGGCTACTCGGCATTGTGAGACTTCCCATGGACAAAATCTCTACTCAGACAGCAGAGCAGCACAAACACAGCCTAATTATCTGTGCTGGGTCACTGTTCCTGCTGCTCAGCACAATCTCTCACTCCACAAACCAACGGCCCGTCTCTGGGTATTATTCATGTCCTCTTTAAAGCATCTCTGCTGCAGAGCAAGGATACAACCAAAGCTGTCACTTCTCCCCTTGCTGATCACCACTGATAAATAAGAGTAAGAAAAAAACACAAAGAAGAATTCATATAATGTCAGTATAATGTAACAGAGGCACAACATATAATATGTTGCCCAGTTTTTCCAGTTTTCTAATTGGTTTTTATTTTCATTCACTCAGTAAAAGGACTAGATGTTACAGTCCCTGGTAATGCATTGCTTTAAATAGAGAAAATCTTTCAGGGATGGCTGTTATGAGGAAAAGTAGCCCAGAAACTTTACCAGCGGCACATATCGTTGTGTGCCTCAACTTTCGGTCTTTTACCCAGGCTAATC
This sequence comes from Rhamphochromis longiceps, assembly GCF_057381845.1. Lineage (NCBI taxonomy): Eukaryota > Metazoa > Chordata > Actinopteri > Cichliformes > Cichlidae > Rhamphochromis > Rhamphochromis longiceps. The sequence continues at coordinate 239,003 of NC_140578.1, read as the reverse complement.
TGCCATGTTTCCTTGGTTAGGTTTAGGGGTTAGAGATCTGATCTAAATTATCATATTAAAATTTGGGACACATCGTCAGCAGTGGACCTTGGATTCATCGGGTGTTTTGGCCATTATCTCCAAGGAGGCCCTGCCAGGGCTGATCAGGCCCCGGAGTGTGTCAGTGGTTTATGTTAACATTGTTATTCCTCTTCTACTTTCTCCTGTTTAGGTTTCTACAATTTATTCTCTATTCAATGCAACTGAGAAATACTTACCTCTTTAACATTTATGGAGCCTCGTTTTAATTTAATTTTCACTTTTGGCTTTTAATTCAGTTTAGTTTCAGTTTGTTTCCAGAGTGCGTTTGTTTATTCGTCTTTAAAAATGTTTAGTTTTACTTTAGTTTCTATTAGTTTCAGTGCTATTTCTAGTCCCCATTAATTATTATTGCACAGAGGACATATGTGAGAACAGCGTTCAGGAAAAGCACGTGACTCACAGTCTTGTACACACCAAAGTCTGATCAGGAAACAAACACTGAAACTAAGAATATTTCCTGTATATATCTTCAAATTTTATTTCAGTTGGTTTTCCAAGTTCACAAAATTGCAGTTTGAATATTTTTCAGTGGTTTCATTTTTATCTTTGTTACCTGAAATATTTTTTCCCACGTTTTGACATTTAGCTTGGCAGAGCAGATCCTAAAGAAGGTGAATGACTCCCCAATCAAAGCGACAAATGGCTTTTACGTCCACTGGACTTTTCTCATCTTGCTGACTACTGAAAGCTGCTCTTTCCTGTCAACACACATTTACACAGATCTTTCTAATACGCGCATTGATGATTACCTGTCACACGGCCATGTTACAATGACCATTTAGCCCAATATTCATGTCTCTGAGCCCGCGGTCAGATATTTGTTTTTCATAATTTCTCCAACAGAGGTCGAGCAGGGCCCAGCATGCACTCCAGATTTATTCAGGAAGTCAGCATAATTGTAAAGTAATATAACGCTATCAAAAGCCCATCCAACACTTCATCGAGCATATGGCAGATTGTGCTCAGCGCACTTCATGCTTGCTAACTAACAGGACCTTCATTAAAATTCTGCTTGTGGCCATGGCCTGCAGAGCAACAACAGGAAATGTCACATTTCCTCGCTGCCAGCATTATGGACACGCTACACAATGACATCACCGGTGGCGGCTGCTTTCCTCTCCAAATGATGAAGAAATGGCTGGCAAATTGAGACCAGCTGCACCTGAAGTGTTGTGAGGATTCGTAGTACCAATAATGAACTGGATGTGACCTATTCAGCAGCTGCTCTGGCAACCCTACAAATTGGTGCATCAAAGGCAAAGTGATTAGCATTTCATGGTTTGGAAGGTGAGATAAGCAGGAATGGTTATGTAATTATTGTTCTGGACACCAAGCAGCTCCGAGTCCAGCTCATCTGGATCTCAGTGCATGACACACACTCCAATAACCTGCTCTTCTTTCTGTAGTAACCTGAGGGTTTGTTGGTGCCATAGAGATGTGATTGTGTGATAACAATCATGAAATACCAGCTGTGTTCAACCATATGCCACGCGCACACATCAGTTTGCAGAGAGAAGTCACAGTGGGCTTAGCCGAGAGGCCGCAGGTTCAGTATGTGCCGTCACATGCTGTCGTTAAATAATGTGCACCACGAGCATGTCGCCCCCCAAAGGACAGAGTTGTAGAAGTTTACACACTCATAGGGATTTGACAGTATAGCTCTGCTGTCATGTGAACCAGTGGCCTGAATTTCCCCTCATAATAATAAGGCTTTGGGGGGCTTTCACAGAGGATTTGAAGGGAGTTTAGCATGAGAGACATGCGAAGAGAGCCTGAACTGTCTCATGTGTTTGTCCCTGCAGCTGGTGAGCGAGCAACAAGAGAGCCGCCCGCTTCTAAGCCCTTCTATCGACGATTTCCTCTGCGAGACCAAGTGCGATGGGGTTTCCCGCCCAGTTACTTCCAACACAGCCGGTACAGCACTTTTATTTCCGCATTTAAGCTGATGATAATGTGCTTACATCAAGTATTTTTCTTTCATTTGTACAAGCATTATATTTAAATCTACTCATATTTAATAGCCAGGAAAACCTTTCTGAGCCATGTTGGGACTAGAACAAATGGATGTCACTTCCTCTTTTTATCCAACACGGCCAAAATCCTGGAGACGAGTTTCTTTCTTTTATATAATTTACCTGTGCCTCAAGTCAGATCAATAGACCTTCATATATTATATGATATTTTGATTCTTCACTGTCCACAGGTTGCACTCAGTGATGCCCAGTGCTTGCACAAACATTAGCTGTTGAAGGATGTACTGTATATATATATTAAAAAAAAGGTTTTAGCATCTAACAAAGGTTCATTCTAACATTTCCTTTTCAGCTCTATTTGCAGTTTTAACACTATCCCTACTAAACACCCCAGTAATCAGTTTTATTCACCTCATACAATAATGTTTCCTGTGATTCTCACACATTATAGTGGACTGATTTATTTTCTACTTCAAACATTAAAACTGACTATATTTAAAGAATTATAATACAAATGTATTATAATTAGTGCTTTAAACGATTGTTTGTGCTAAAATAATCTGGATCAGACTCACTGTTGAGAAACTCAACCATCTGACATTAACAGAAGCTGAACACCATCTTGATTTCCGCATGGCATCGTTTGCAGATCAGACAGCTGACACATGTCATCTCTCGTCAGCTGAGAAAAATGCTGTGAGCAACTCTGTCTCTCCCTAATGGAAAAATCATTATGTTTAGGAACATAAACTGCAGAACTGAGGGATTTATTTCTCATTGTGATTTGGAAATAAGAAGTCAAAAATAAGAATAAAACTCTGTGTTTAGGCAAATTTCACTGGGTACAGTCTCCTGCTGCTGCAGTTTGCAGCTACATAAAATGATGCAGGTGAAGCAAATTTTAGGTTTGATTGTTTGTGAACTTGTTTTCATGCTGGATGGAAGTTTCCGGAACCACACGACACTTAACAAAATCGAACAAGCAAAGATAATTACGAGCTCAAGTATGCTAATCCACATGAGTCCTCCGTGATGATGCTTTCTCTGTTTCACTTCCATCTGCTGTTCAGGTCGACAGCAGCAGGTTTTTTTGCTCTTCTGAGTCTTAAAAACCTCCACAGTTAATTATGAATTGATGTCACAGGTATCTGGGGTTTAGAACCGAGTCAATTATACATCTATTTAAATTTGTGATTTAAAAGAAAACAGCGCAGAGGTTTGGGGGTCTCCATCCGGACCAATGCAGCTCTGACATTAACGCATTCACAGAAAGTCGCTTCACCAACACTCTTCTGCTCTCATTTTTTCCTTTTGTCATCACTTTGATGTTTACTTGCTAGTTTAAATAGTCAAAGGAAGGCTTGAAGGATGTGTCATTAACAATGTGTTCTTTATAAAACTGCTAAATATAAACGAATCAAAATGTAAATTAAAACAAACTAATTCTGGCTGAAAATCCTGAGTTTGGGACCACCAGCCTCTACCTTTCTTTCACCTGCACTCCCGTCGGAGCTACTTCCTGTCCTTAAATCACAAGGTGATGTGGTAGGATTGTGTCAATACATGATATTCTTGGGAATTGAAGTTTGAAAAGTGATTGCCAAAGATGACATTTCGATTGTTACTAGTAAATTAAACATTAAACAAATTAAACACTGATGTGTGCACACTTGGTCCATTCTTGGATCGTTGCACACTTGAATGTGAGTGTGGGGAGTAGCTTCCTTCATCAGTCACAAAACAACAGAGTGTCATTTTGTCTACTGGCTTGATTTTAGTTTTTGTAGTTGTGTCAGGCCTTTCGTTTTGTGATGATGGAGGGTCAATGGAAAATTGTACTTATTAGTCAGTATAATCTTTCAGTGATATAAGTTTGCATATGGTAGAATACTGCATGTAATCATTTGTGTTTAGAAGTATATAGTTGGTGACATAGTGAAATGTTTCATCCTAGGGGGCCTGTAACACTTTAAGGTGTTTTAGCGTCCACCCCCACATCCTGGAGAAGTGTTTTAGAGTATATTTCTTAACATGGAGGGTTACACATCCCTCTAACTTTGTGGCCAATAATATGTTCTCTCTCCACTGCAGCAGCGAGTCACCGCTGAACAGTTTGGTCTTTGTCCAAATTGTTTCACACACTCAGAGCTCTGACGTGGCCCGATGGAGACCACTGGTACAAGACAATCAGCTGTAATTTGTCATTATGTTTTGGCTCACTGGTGTCAAACTGAAGAGATCAGGACTCTCGATGTCTCAGTGGTCATACTTGTTTACTACAAACCCACTGGCCGCTACACAGTAACTACTTCTAAATGCTTACTGAGGAGGTTTCTTCCTGTTAAAAGGGAGTTTTTCCTTCCCACTGTTGCCAAAGTGCTTGCTCATAGGGGGTCATGTGATTGTTGGGTTTTTCTCTGTATCTATGAAGCGCCTTGAGGCGACTTATGTTGTGATTTGGCGCTATATAAATAAAATTGAATTGAATTACTGTGCGCTGTATTTCTTCCTAGCATCATCATTTCAAGGAGACTCTGGGTGGCAAAACAATTTTTACATCACTGTCTCTTCATAAAGCGTTCGTGATTCTTTTGATGCTGGAAACTCTTCAGGCAAGCATCCACACGAGTGTGTCTCCCTTGATTTCTAATTGTATTTGTCATCTAAAGAGCACAAGGCTGGGAAAACGAGCACACTCTCTAATTATGTAGAGATTTCAGTCAACAAATACTCTCAGTTGCTTGACATGAAGCAGCAGCATGCCGGTTATGCAGTCACGTACCTGCACTTTTAAGCTCGTATGGCTCAAAAGACGTCGTCGGCTCCTCGGAGGCGAGCAAGAAAAGTTTGTGGGTTCCTCAAATATCCAGTGTATGAAAACGTTTTAGTGTGGGTTTTAGCAAGTCATGAATTTTTAATCTAACCTCACAAAAACATGTCATGTATTTGGTTTGCAGTGTTTCTCACTAAACTACTGATGGGAAATAAAGGAAGCGAGTCTACTGCAAAAGGACAAAATGCCACGATAGATACGATGCAAAGGTTTTTAGTCCCCACTCATTTCTTAATATTTTTGCTTCCAAGGAGCCAGACTCTCTTAGAATTTTTTAAATAGCCCTGAGCAGGAGTTCTTCAACCTCTGAAGATCTTTTTCATTTTTAGTCCTCTCCTTGTACCTGAGCATTTTCACAGTAATGTTTTCTTGTTTGTTGAGCCACCTAACATGACTCGTGCTTGAGTTACTGCACTGACCAAACTGCCTCCAGAGCCCGTCTCATCCTTAGCAGACCGTGCAGTCATTTGCAGTATATTTAGATTGGCTGAAAAGAGCAGCAGCAAATTTTTAGATGCCCACCTAAGGGGGAATACTCCAGCTTAAGTACCGCTGACAGGTCTACATGCCACGTCAGAAACCGTGCCGATCAAAAGCCCGTGGTGCACAAAAAGTGAAGCCTGCTATTCAGTCTCATTACAAAGTTTTACAAGTTTGATGCAACCTCGAAGGCCTCTTAAAGTAAAGACGCCAATAAAGTCGCAAATTACATTTGAGATAAGGAGATGGTCAACTCACAGATTACTAATTTTTAAAAAAGACCAGAGTGAGGGGGGAAAGTACTCTATGAAAATTTAAGTGCAATCCAACACTCCAACAGATTTGATCAAATTAGAACACGTTTAATGAATGCAGTTTCCATGGCTATCAATGATCCTTCAGATGACAGATGAGAAGCTAACCATGTGCCATCTCCTCACAGTTCTCTCTTCAACTCTGGACCTGCTAGATCTCAGCGAACCTGGAGAGAGGAGGAACAGCAGGGACAGAAAGAGTGCCCTGTTATCCCAGGGAGACAGCCAGAAGAACACCTCACACAGGAAAAAGACAGATGAGACAGAGCTGATCCAGGTGGAAGTTGAACATACGGCACCAAGCATGCGAACCCCAGAGAGGGCATCACTGGACTCAGGTAGAGAGACGCTCCAAAGTTTGGGTGATTTTCTGTCAGTAACACTAAATCACACTTAGTATCAGGGATGACCTGCTCCAATAAAACTGAATCCACTCCACGCTGCCAACACTAATGTGTAAACGTGGTCAATCCTTCATCAGCCTCCACTCGAGCCCTCTGACACACCTTATAACTTGAACAACTACAACTCCCATCATCTTGTGTGGAAGTGACCTCACACGTGCACAAGAGTGGCCACAGAAGCACTGAGTCGATTTAATGTAATGAAAGGGATAAAAGAAAAGAAACAGCCAGTTCCTTTTGTGTTTGAAAAGGTTAAAGTCTGTAACTGTGCAGAGCGAGTGTGGTGAATAACTCATGGGAGGGAGACTGGTTATAACTGTGATGTCATTTAAAGCAGAACTTTGTGTCCTGATAGATTTGTGGACAGCTGATCGTCTTTTCGTTTTTTAAATTTGTTTAGATTTGTTTTGTTTTTTAGCTAATTATTTGTACTCTCAGAAAGACGTGTTAAAAGGTTTGTGTTTCAAAGCTGGAAAAAATAACTTATCTTTGAAAATTAGTGTCACCATTTAATTGCACACCAAACCTGATTAATTTAGCTTTTTGTCTGAACACATTAGCGTTTCCCCAAATTAACAGAAAGTGGAACATCTGTGTATGTTTCACGGGCAAATTTGAAATGACATTTCTTTGTTTTTCCATGTTTCACTTTGGTTTTTTGTTATGTTATTACTGTCACCAGTTACAATTGGCTCACTGGATAAATGGGAAGAATTGAATCCCAACCCTGAAAGAAATGGCAACAGAAAATGGAAGCTGGAGAGACGACGTTCTTCTAAAAATTCATCTAATGAGTTTCTGTGGTAGGTCCTTACCTCTATATTACTCTGACTGGATAATAATCATATCATCTTTTTCATATCTGTCCAGCATCATTATTATTTACACTGGAAATCTGAATTCCCTGTCAGATGTCTAATAATCAGTAGCCAAAGTCTCAGAGCTTACGCAGCTTTTTGTGCATTAAAATTTGTGACACTTTGTAGGAAAAATGTCCTTCAGACTTGTTTTTATCCCACCTCTAAGAACCGTCTTAGGCTACGTTCACACTGCAGGCGAAAGCACATCAAATCCGACTTTTCTGACCCTGCGACTCATATCCGATCATGGTGTGACAGTGTGAACGGCACATTGAGAGACCAGTGTCGGAGTGTTAAAGAACAGCTTTGAAATTCTCATGAGTTGTTTGCAAAAGAAAAATCACCATCATATTGCAGCTATCCCTTCGGCGCCAGCTGTGGGCTCAAGGCTGGAGCCGAACAACACCACCCTGATAACGACTGTGTTGAGTCTGTTCTTCCCATTCCCTGCAAGGCCACCTGGGTTGGCTGGAAGACTGTTTACTTAGCCTAGCAGGGCGAAGGACAGTCTCAGCTGAACTCTGGACACGCACACACACACATATACACTGATAAGCACTCACCGACGCATCACCCTCCCTACCCCGGATCCAACGCCACCTCCAACGCTTACCTCCCCCATGATGTGGACACCGGGTCAGCTGGAGGCGCAGTCAAAGATTGCAGCGGTCCCAGATCAGATGTACACACTGGAACACTTTCCCATGTTGCTGTCTGTGTTTATTGTGCTATGGTGTGTTGATATCTGTGCATTCCTGTATTATCCTTTTGTGTTGCACATTTCGATGTTTTTTTCCTCGCTACCTGGCCTGACCTGTCTCCCCAATGTGATGTTTGTGTATTGTATGTACGGTCGGCAAGGTCTGTCATCTCGGTTGTGGGCAAAAGACCTGCAACTGACAAATAAAGGCTATCTCATCTCATCAAATCCGATATTTTCAAATCCGATCTGGGTCACTTTCGTATGTGGTACTGAATCCGATACATATCCGATGTTTTAGAAAGCGACTGCTGTTTGATGGTCATGGCGCATTAAATCCGTCTTTTACGTCACTGACACAAGACAGACGGCAACTATCAGCGCCCAGGAAGACGTTGTGAACACTTCCTGTTTGTTGGGAAGACGATGTTGGAGAAACGTGAACATTTTATTTGTACTGCTCCTCTCTAAAACAGTCATACGGATAAACTGTAATAAGGATAATTATTAGGCCATATGTAAATAACTTTACACTTATAATTATAACTTAGAGCAAAATTGGGAAACGTAAAGTCCGAAGTCTTTATATTAAGGCCATCAGTCAAACACTACTGCTTGGTCTGGGTTGTGTGTGACGTCTTCTTTTGCGCATGCGGACGCGTTGAGCGTTCACACTGGAGACCGTTTGCTGTCACATTGTATTTGTAGTGTGAACAAGCAGACAAAAAAAAATCGGATTTGATCAAAAATTCAGAATTGAGCATCAAGACCTGCAGAGTGAACGTAGCCTTAGTGTCTTTATGTTCAGGGTTTTTAGGCCCACGACTTCCTTTGCTTGCTTCTTGTTAGACAAACAGTCCTGCTGAACATTTTAGGTAACTGAGGAAACATTACTTTAGTAGACGGTGAAACAGGGGAGACCGAATGTTTGTCCACCTGTTGATTATATAGTGTTTTATCTGCTATTGGCAGAGTTCAAAGGTAAATATTTACCATGGTGATGTTTTATGCAAACATGTAATAAAATTACATTTTTTTACTGCCATTTTCTAATTATTCATCTTTAAAGCTCTACTGCCAACATGTTTAACATGCTGGCTCATCCCAGTCCTCTCTCTTTTTTCTTTAGGTCCATAGATTGTAAACCACAGATAGACTCGTCAAATAAGAATACCCTGGAAGCAAACACCAAACTGGAACCAGAGTCTGCACTGGCGTCACAAGTAAGTGCTCGGAGTGTGAGTGGAAGGCAGGAATCCTCATTAATGCACTGTGTGCGCACTCGAAGTCTTTTTTAACTGAGAAAGCTTTCCACATCTCCGACATTAGCGTTTCCCTTTCCAGACCCCCCCCCCAGCACCACCACCCTCCTTGAGAAAATCAAACTACATGAACATACAACTGCAGGAAAAGGCTGTGGAACCTCCCAGCATTGATTGCCTGTCGTGTCCTGAGTCTTTGTCTAAATCACACTTATAAACAAGTACAAGTGACCACATTAATGTCACACATTCTTACTTTGTGTAGGCTTTGTGAATGTCTGAGATCCTGATGTTTCCAAAAACTGACATCAGAGCTTCAGTTTCAGAAGCTGGAATCAGAAGAAGAGCACGCCGCTGTAAATAAAGGCCGTCAAAATGCTTCTTGACATTCACGTAAAGATTTCATGATGGGACAAATGGGACTCTATAGGAAAGATTATTAAGAAGCATGAAGCTGTAAAATGCCATAGAAGAGACTTTTTCAACATCACTCCATTTTCTAAACCACTGTTTATCAAATTTTGAGACCCATGGAGCAGACGCCAGGCAGGGAACACCCTGGAAACATCCAGGACAGGTTATCAGTTACCATTTCATGCTCCATATTGCACCTACAGTCAATTTAAAATCTCCAATAAAACTAACAGGGTGGAAGTCAGAGTACCCAGAGATGAGCCACATACGCACAGGGAGCTGGAGGAAACTGAGGAAATTTTCCCAAAAGAGGGAGTTCTGCAGGGATTATTTTAAAAAAGCACTAATCATCTTCAAAAATGTCTGTTTTTGTGACTCTGATAAAGATTAGTCCAGATGTTAGGAGTAATCAGTGCAGAAATCCTGGTCATTCCAAAGGGTTTACAAACTTTTTTACTGTATTGTTCTGATTGTTGCACTGTTATATACGTTTGAAGAACTGATGACTTAAGCTTTATTTACCAACTGCATGTTTATGTTGTGTTACAATGAAAGTTTGTATCTAATAAGACACCCTACTGTGTGTTGTTTACCCATCATTTTGTCCTAACACCTACAATTCTTCCATTTCAGCTCAACAGGCAGTATATTAGTGGAAGACATGTAAGCCTCCCTATGCATCCTTTCATATAACACTGAAAGACTTATACATTTGTACCAGTGAAACAGCATCACACCTTCTCAGAATATCTGGCTCTAAAGACCAAAAACAAGGTGACTGTACTGAGAGCAAAAAGTAAGATAAAGATCAAAGTTGGCTTGGGATGGATTCCTTTGTGGTGCTACTAGGTCCAAATGTCAAGCGCTTTCTGCCTTAGTTGGTGTCTCTGTGTAGGTCTGCATAGGGGTCTTGTTTTCAGACGCCATTATTAGATTAATAGCCTATGAATTATTCAGCAGCCTTACTCCAAACCCATTAGTGTTGAGCTCACCGAGCTAGCTAAGCCTATATCACCTTTTCAGCACACTGATAAATAATAGATTTGGGATTAAAGATAGCTGTCCAAGACGGGGGCCGGGGAGCTATTGGCAAACAAACACACCAAATTTGTTTTGCTCAGGAGTTACATTGTAGCTCGCTGACAGAGATACTGTAAAGAGTGGTTTTAGCTTCCCACACAGCAGGTACAACACGCACACAGAAAAAAAATGCATGCAAAGATGAGGCGGGTCCTGCATGAGATTTACATACACGAACTAACACAAGTGTATAACTCAACCTTCAAAGGAAAAATCCACCCTCGTTATTTTGTGGAGTTAAACATCAAGGAGGAGAAAGAATCGTCATTTTATATGTTTATAAACATGAAAAGAAATCTTTTTATGATGCAGTTACAGTGCATGCTCACTGTGAGCTCCAGCTTCACGCTTCAAGGTTTTATTGTTTCCTCAGTCCCTGCTTTTAAAGAGCTCATCCAACTGTAATTTGCCAGTAAGTCCTCATCCTATCAAGCCTTTAGTAAAAACATCATGTCTTAGAAATATAAGAAGGGCAACTGGAGGGCACATCCTCTGCCAAGACCAATGTCTGAAAGAAAGATTTCAACATTTAAAGGACTCTTGCTTGGCATACGCTCAGCCTCTGTGCTAGCCTTCATGAAATTAGCTTTTGTGGTTTTTGCATAATCTTGATAAAAACAGACAGAAAACAAATGGCCTCCACCTCAGTGCCTGTCCTGGCAATCCCATCTTACATTTTTCTTTATCATCACGAGCTCAATAGCTCTGCAGAGCAGTCTGGTGCTTACTTACTTCCACTGCTTTTACAGAAACATTTTGCATTTTAAATGCAGATTCTTGGGGTTTCCTCTGGGCAGCAAGAAAAAGAAAACACAGACAAACAACAGCTGGAAAAAAGCAAAACAATAAATACCAACAGGAAATAAGACACTGCTTGAAATTCAGGGCTCATTATTTTAAACCTGAATACGTATTTGTTTTTTTAGCTATGACTATGTCACCAATCGACAACCTCTGTGTGCATGACTGAGAAAAGTCTCATTAAAAACAATTCTGCAAAAGAAGAAACATTCCTCAACAGCGATGTGAGAGACTCATCGCCAGTTATTGCAGAGGCTTGATTGCTGTTCTTAGTTATCAGGTTTTCACACAGGGTTCCTATAAGTTTGGACACACCTTCTCATTTCATGGTTTTTCTTTATTTTTACTACTTTCTACAGTGTAGATACAAACTGAAGACTTAAAATCTATGAAGCAACATATATGGAATTACCCAGCAAAGACAAAAATGACAAATAACTCTAAACATGTCGTATATTTTAGAAAGCAGCCATCCTTTGCTTTGTTGACAGTGGGTTAGGGTTTGTTGGGGTTTTATTCAAAACTGAAGGCACACTGAACCAGCATGGCTACCACAGCATCCTGCAGCCACACACCATCCCATCATTTATTTTCCAACAGCACAATCACTCCACACTCACCTCCAGGCTGTGTGAAGGCTGTTTGACCAAGAAGGAGAGTGATGGAGGCCTGGCCTCCAGTCACCTGACCTAAACCCAATGGAGATGGTTTGGGATGAGATGGAGCGCAGAGTGAAGGCAAAAGGACAATCAAGTGCTCAGCATCTTTGGAAACGCCTTCAACACTGTTGGAAAACTATTTCAGGAGATGACCTCATGAAGCTCATGGAGAGAACGCCAAGAGTGTGCAAAGCAGTAATCAAAGCAAAGGCTGGCTAGAATCTAACATGTTTTGAGTTATTTCACACTTTTGTCTTCTACATAATTCGTCTGTGTTCATTCCTAGTTTTGATGCCTTCAGTGAGAATCTACAATGTAAACATGAAAATAAAGAAAAACCATTGAATGAGAAGTTAATAGTGTATACACTACCAGTCAGGTGGTGTATACACGATTAACTGATGGCCAAGGCAACGCCCAATCACATCATCAGGTTGCACTGTGTGAATTGTAACCATGTAATCTAAATTCCATCTTGTTATGAACTAAAAGTGAAAAGTGTGGAAAGAAGCCCAAAAAACAACCACCAAGGATTTGGAATAAAAGTTGTTAAAATGTTGTCTGGTATGAAACTACAGCTGGACTGGAGATCTCACAGCAGAATAGTAAATCTCGCCACATTTCTGATTTAAGCTGAAGACAGGAAACTGTGACAGAGCACTTTCGGGTGGATTTTTCCTTAAGCAATCCAAATACAGAATCCTGCATTTGTGGCAACTTTTTCTTTTTGGCACTGCATGCATTTTGCTCTTCATGAAGCACTTTCTTGCACCCATTCTGGGTGACATTAAGATGAATTTTGCATTATATCTTTCCAGATGGGAAATGTTACAGATAATAGCTGGCGGGACTGCAAGCACAGGGAGCAGTCTCTAATAGATTTCCTAGCCCTGCGATACATACAGCTATTGCTATGTCTAGTAAGCCTAATGCATTGTATACGAGTATCTCAGAATCATTTACTTCTCAAAATGAATGCATATGAAGTTGTGTAAACTATACCACACTCTGATAATGCAAAACTACTTGCGTGTAATTGGTTGGTTTCCATTTTCTCAGCACAGCAAAGCTTCATTATCCAAGTGTGTAAGTGGGAATCTATCAGCATATTCTGGTTTTACATTGCATGCACACAGGAGTGAGCCAGGCCGGAGGGTGAAATTGTGAGAGGCTGGATAAGTAGGATGTGGTTCAGATGAGGAGCAGGTCTGCGAGGCGAGGGCTGGGCGGGTGGGTGGGTGCTGACAGTAGTGATTCGGCTGGCCTTCCTAAGCATGTCAGAGGCTTTGTTGAGGCAGGGATATTTACTCATCCCTGAGAAAGCAGAGACGGCTGACCCTGCACACTCTCCCTGCCCGCCTGTCCTCCTATCTGCGCGTGTGTGTAATGCGATGTTCTATGTTTGAAGCGTGTGTGCGAACGTGATGGTTTGTCATGTGCAAGTGAGTGAAGGTAACGGAGCCTGTTTGCGCATAAATGTTTATATTACTATGAAATGTGTGCATGCATGTGTGTATGACAGGCTCGCTTAACGAAGGAGCAGCGGTGGGGGAGCGCGCTGCTGTCCAGACATCAGTCCCTGGAGGAGGAGTTTGAGCGGGCCAAGGCTGCTGTTGAGGTAAGCAGAGTTCTCTTTAGTACATCTGCCAGCAAAGAGGCTCATCCGCCGCTGACTTCTACTAAGACTTAACAGGAAGGTTGGATGTTCAGTTTCCATCAGCTAAACTGTTTCGTGCATGCACCCTTCCTGGCAAACACCCTCTTTTTCTGTGCGAGTTTCAGGAACGGGCACGAGTTAGAGAGACGGACAGCTTACTGGAATCCAGCCCTACTCATCGAAACAACATTCCTTATTCCAGCTTGAGCTTATCTTTGTAATTCACTAAGAAATGCAAAGAAAAAAACAAGCTGTGAAAAATCGTACTTATTAAACAGTGAATCCCAAGGAACTTAAACACTGTTCTTCTGTAGTTTAGCACGACCCCTGATCAGCTGGGTAAAAGTAATTTTCTCTGTTATCGACATGATAATACTCCTCCTGCTTTTTTAAGGGAAAATCTTTTGAGTTTAAAGAATTGCAATAAAGGTTCTGTGGGCATTAAGCCATGAGAACTGTCTTCAATATCACATTTCAACCATCATTGCCCATGTATTCAATTCAGTTCAATTCAATTTTATTTATACAGTGCCAAATCAAATAAGGGCGCTTTATATTGTACAGTAGATCGTACAATAATGGATTCAGAGAAAGCCCAACTATCATATGACCCCCTATGAGCAAGCACTTTGGCGACAGTGGGAAGGAAAAACTCCCTTTGAACAGGAAGAAACCTCCAGCAGAACCAGGCTCAGGGAGGGGCGGGGCCATCTGCTGTGATTGGTTGGGGTGAGAGAAGGAAGACAGGATAAAGACATGCTGTGGAAGAGAGACAGAGGTTAATAACAGATATGATTCAATGCAGAGAGGTCTGTTAACACATAGTGAGTGAGAAAGGTGACTGGAAAGGAAAAACTCAATGCATCATGGGAATCCCCGGCAGCCTACGTCTATTGCAGCATAACTAAGGGAGGATTCAGGGTCACCTGGTCCAGCCCTAACTATATGCTTTAGCAAAAAGGAAAGTTTGAAGCCTAATCTTGAAAGTAGAGATAGTGTCTGTGTCACAGTACGGCTGTGTGCAGGCAAAGGAAGGACCCAAACGCAAACTTGTAGAGACAAAGGTAAACTCAAAAAACACAGCTTTATTGCTGGTGTAGGGGGACAATACAAACAATACAAAACTAAACTGGGAAACTGAAGCACAAGGCACCACAGGGAAAATCACACAGCTATGAGGGAGGACGCAACGCTGACAAAGAGAAACACGGGGCTTATATACACAGAGCGATAACGAGGGGGAATGAGCCACAGGAGGAGAGCACAGCTGGGAGTAATAACGCAGGACAGACAAGGGAAGCAAAACTAGAAACATTAACATAGGACAGACTGTGAAAGTAAAACAGGAAACACACGGACTGAACTCAAAACATGAAAACTTAACAGCAACTGAGACAGAACATAGGGACCTGAAACATGGGACAGAAAGGCAAAGTAGACACAACATGAACATAACAACGCCCACAGGGAAAGATCAAAACAGAACACAGAAGCACAGGACCTCTTTCAAAATAAAATAGGAAACAATGAAACACTGACATGACTACATGAACTTGACAACATAAGAAACAGACATGAAACACATAAAGGATAAGGGAGACTTAACACAAGGGTTGAAAACACAAGGGGAATATAATAAATAAATGAACATAGAAAATTTAATGAGCTTAAACATACACTATAAACATCAAAATGAACTAAAACTCAAAACGCTGGGTCATAAGACCCAGGATCGTGACAGTCTGTCTCCTGAATCCAAACTGGAAGCTGGTTCCACAGAAGAGGGGCCTGAAAACTGAAGGCTCTGCCTCCCATTCTACTTTTAAATACTCTAGGAACAACAAGTAGGCCTGCAGAGCGAGAGCGAAGTGCTCTAATAGGGTGATATGGTACTACAAGGTCATTAAGATAAGATGGGGCCTGATTATTTAAGACCTTGTATGTGAGGAGCAGGACTTTGAATTCTGGATTTAACAGGAAGCCAAAACAGGAGAAATCTGCTCTCTCTTTCTAGTCCCTGTCAGGACTCTTGCTGCAGCATTTTGGATCAGCTGAAGGCTTTTCAGGGAGTTTTTAGGACTTCCTGATAACAATGAATTACAGTCGTCCAGCCTGGAAGTAATAAATGCATGAACTAGTTTTTCAGCGTCACTCTGAGACAGGATATTTCTAACTTTAGAGATGTTGCACAAATGGAAGAACGCAGTCTTACATATTTGTTTAATATGTGCATTGAAGGACATGTCCTGGTCAAAAATGACTCCAAGGTTCCTCACAGTGTTACTGGAGGCCAAGGTAATGCCATCCAGAGTAAGAATCTGGTTAGATACCATATTTCTAAGCTTTTCAGGGCCGAGTACAATAACCTCAGTTTGATCTGAATTAAGAAACAGAAAGTTAGCGGCCATCCAGGTCTTTATGTCTTTAAGACATTCCTGCAGTTTAACTCATTGGTGTGTGTTATCTGGCTTCATGGACAGATAGAGCTGGGTGTCATCTGCATAGCAGTGTAAATGTATGCTATGTCTTCTAATGATGCTGCCTAAGGGAAGCATGTATAATGTAAACAGAATTGGTCCTAGCACTGAACCCTGTGGAACTCCATAATTAACCTCAGTGTGTGAAGAGGACTCTCCATTTACATGCACAAACTGGAGTCTATTAGATAGATATGATACAAACCACTGCAGCACAGTACCTGTAATACCTACAGCATGTTCTAATCGCTCTAATAGGATATTATGGTCGACAGTATCGAACGCTGCACTGAGGTCTAGCAGGACAAGCACAGAGATGAGTCCACTGTCAGAGGCCATAAGAAGATCATTTGTAACCTTCACTAAAGCTGTTTCTGTGCTGTGATGAGCTCTGAAACCTGACTGAAACTCTTCAAATAAGCCTCTGCAGATGATCTGTTAGCTGTTTGACAACTACTCTTTCAAGGATGTTTGATATAAAGGAAGGTTGGAGATTGGCCTATAATTAGCTAAGACTGCTGGGTCTAGAGATGCTTTTTGAGTAAAGGTTTAACTACAGCCAGCTTGAAGGCCTGTGGTACATAGCCGATTATTAGAGATAGGTTGATCATATTTAAGATCGAAGCATTAATTAATGGCAGGACTTCTTTGAGCAGTTTTGTAGGAATGGGGTCTAAAAGACACGTTGATGGTTTGGAGGAAGTAATTATTGAAGTTAACTCAGAAAGATCAATTAGAGAAAAAGAGTCTAACTTAACATCAATGGTACTAAGAGTAGCTGTAGATAATATTACATCTGTGGGATGATTACTGGTAATTTTTTCTCTAATGATAAAAATTTTATTTGTGAAGAAGTTCATGAAGTCATTACTAGTTAACGTTAAAGGGATGGTTGGCTCAACAGAGCTCTGACTGTTTGTCAGCCTGGCTACAGAGCTGAAGAGAAACCTGGGGTTGTTCTTATTTTCTTCAATCAGTGATGAATAGTAAGATGTTCACTCATGATGGCTCGTGCAATGTGAATTTCTACCTGAAGCCCCATGGAGCTGATTTCCATTTGATTTCTTCAGCTCTTTTTTAATCTCTTTGTGAAATGATCACTATTGTGCTTCCTACAACGTAATCGGCCTGTGGTGCCAACTGACACAACAGTGTGTGTAAAATCCACAGAGGAGAGTTCATGAGTGGGCTGACCGAGAAAAATATTCACGACTCTGAGCGAGCTTGCAAACGGACGGTAAACAAACCGGACATTTTGCCTGATGTCACAGTATAAGTTACAGTAATTAGAGACATTATTGGAGAGCGCACAGTCGAGTGAAAAAAGAATTTATGCATTTTTTAAATAAAACACGACACATTAAACTATGTCGTTATTTATTTAACAAAAGTGAAAGAAGCAGCGTGTAAAGCACAGCCGTATACTTCCAGTTCTGAGGTTGTATTTTTCAAATCAGCTAAGAAGAGACTAATTTTCTTGTCCTGTCGGGGTCACCGTGAAACATGAAACACTGCTTACTCGCTTCTGTTTTGTTCCTAAAGTACTGTTGTCACTTTTCAAATTCTTTGCCCACCAAGTTACTATTTGACCCAACGATTACACGAACAACAACAAAGATTTCCCTGTAAATGTTTGTTCTTTCACTTTTCAAACAGGTTTATTTTTGAAACGTTACAGCATAGTCACTAGGTACAAATAAACCAAAAACACTGACTTTCTAAACTGGACATAGGATAACAGACATAACCACGAAGGTTGTGTTTCTGTAATAAAGTCATTTTACCGCTCAGCAGACGTCTGAAAATGGGAGTAAGCCCTGCACTGCTGAAGGTTACAATAGACTGCTGCACACCGAGCTACGTGCAATGATCAATAAATAACAGAAGTGAGAGGAGCAGCAGCAGTAAGGGAGTAGAGCCGCCCGTTCGGGGGATCCCATCCCAAATTTGACGATGACGTAACATTTCATATTAGCGAAAAGCTGCATCCACCCAAACACCTGTACAGGTTCTGGTCGTCCGGTGGCAGATAAATGATGAGATTTAGAGATTCTCCTTCTGAGAACGGCGTATCGATTCGTAACAGTATCTCACAGCCTTGATCGAGAAGCCTGAGTGCTGGCCTTCATTTGATGCGAGCCGTCAGCCATTTTGGCTTCGCTTGCCAATGCCAAAGACCTTAATCGCATAATTTCAATTTAAGCAGCTGTGCATATGCATGCTCTTTCATACTTACAAAGACACGGCGGTAGAGACAGCACAGAGAGAACATTAAATCAGCACAGCGTCTTTCTTCCAATTCATTCAATTAGACGAAGCAGCCAAATGTAAGAAAATTAGGACCCGGGGAGGATTCGTGGAATTAGCCGTCTAAATAAGATTCATTTTACGAAGCTGGCACTTATGGGAACCTGTAAGCTTATGCCTTTAGTGCCTTTGCACATAAAATCTGTGGAAAAGGGAGGATAAAGTGGCAGCGGTCCAAGACTACTAACTATACAGGGGAGATATATTTAAAGTATGCACAGTGCATGTCACACGAGGACGCCATAAATTACTTTGAGCTGATGACAATGCAATGCTTTCATTAAACAGAGAAGCCCTGAAATTGCTGCAGGCTAAATTGTGACTTTGGGAAACAGCGTTTTGGCTGAGGGGCATAGGAAAAGGTCCCACAGTGGTGATAAAAATGAGACGAAGGTGACTGCGCACCCTCCCGTTTGATTAAAACGCAGCGGCTTCAATTTTATCTGACAGAATATTAGTCTGAGGCAGTCTTGGTTTAAGTTGCCTTTGTTGCGGCAATGTAGTTGCCGACAAGTTAGAGATGCAGCCCTGCGATCAAAAGGTCAGCAGTTTTAATCCACAGTCCTCCTGGGGAAAATTAGGATGGGGAAAGTAAATGAGTAATGCCTCCACTACTCTCAACAATCTCCATCTCTGTGCCCTCCAGCAGTCCACAAAATTGCAAATGTTGGAGCTGTAAAATTTTCAGCGTGAGAATGAAGACGCACAAAGCATCTCCTAAAAAAGTATAAATGTACCTGCATTGAAGAAAAATGATATTTATATATTTGATGAGTGGTGAATGCAGCATGAATGGAAACTTTCAAAATGTGGAGTGCAAAAAGTGAGCCTTTGTGCTTTGAAACAACACTTTGGGTCACTGAAAAATGAGCTGGTGAAAGTTCCTTCCAGTGTGAAGGTTTTCAGGAGCCCAGGTTCTGTGTTTACATGCAGACTTGTCATGTGTAAAAAACATTAGCATGGCCCTGTTTATTTGTAGGCTTCCTATATGTAGGCCAGTATTTGTACACATTCAGGGCTATATCGCCACATTAGACATGCTCTCAACAGCTATTTTTTAAAATTGAAAGCAGAAAAAAGTATTTGTAGCCTAACATGGAAACATAAGTGAAAAATAAAGAAAATCCATTAAATAAACTATAAGCTATAGTGCAGTATGTAAGATGCTGTCCCTTTATCTACTTTGATCCCACAAAAAGCTTCATTTGGCTGTTAATTAAACTTTCTATGTACTTTAATGAAATATGTATTTGATCCCCGATCAAGGGGGCGAGCTCTTGATGGCGAGCACAGAGGGAGCGAGGGAACACGAGGGAGCGACGGTGCAGATGTGATGGGCTGGGGAAACATGAACATAATGAAGCGAAACACAATGAGAGAAACAAGAACTCACACAATTAAATAAACACAGTTGGCAAGGACACAATAACCAAAAGCTAAACAGAATAAGCAACCGAGGCACTACAGAGTCAACCGTAGAATAACAAAGTAGACTAACATCATACAAAATGACAAAAACCATGAGAAAACTCAAAACACTGAAAACAAAAGACCCAGAACCGTGACAATAATGTGTTACCAAGTGGTGGCTGTGGTCCCAGTTATCTTCAAACTTGTGTAGTTTTGGGCTGATCCTCCACCTTCCTCATCATCATCCTTGTGTGGAGCTCCAGAACGAAGGCGACTGTTTTTTTATTGCTTCCATTTCTAGATGATCCCACCAACAGTTGTTACGTCTCCCGATGGTCTTGTAGCCCACTCCAGCCTTGTGTGCTGTACATGCATAATGACTTCAGATCAAGTTGATTACCTGTAATCTGCATGAAACATGGGCTCACAGGCCTGGTATCACTGGCAGCCAGAATTCCAGCTGGATTCAATGGGATCAAGTGCTTATTTCACTCAGTGACATTCAAATCCATTTATAACTTTTATCTAATGCATTTTTTCTACATTTTAGATTGTTATTCTCTCTGTCACTATTAAAATAAAACTACCATAAAACATTGCAGCTGCGTATTTCGTCAGCAGCTATCAAATAATATACTGCAGTGTCTACTACAGTGAGGAAGAATACAATAAGGAAGTAGGTCCTGAAGGTCACATCTTCACTACTATAATAAAAGAAGCAAACTTTGTTGCTACTCCGGCTCAACCTAGAGTAAGGATCTTTCATTTCAGTTTGTTTGCAATCAGCCACAAACCTTTACATGAAAAAGCCCTCACTGAAGTAGATCTATGTGCTGTTATCAAAGACATCCATGCAGAAGGTCTGCCAAAATGCACTGGTAGCACTTTGTCCACAGCAGTGCATTTTACTCGTCTCTGAGTGACATTATCGGGACTCTAGCTTTCTTCCAAAGACTGTGTTTCAAGGTAACAGTTCAAACTGACGTCCTGTTAGGCCAGTTATCATCGCAAATTTCAACATCACAAGGAACAAAACAAAATAACATTCATTTATGGATTATTAGCATTTTTTCAGTTAGCGAAAAGCAGGAAATATTCACTTTAGTGTGATGAAGGTTGGTCTGATGGTTGCCAAAAGCTTTAAAGCCTGTGGGTCTCCATTCCCTCTGCACCTGGTGATAAAGTCGTTTGTATAAATGCAGACATGAGCGAGATCTGAACTCATCCATAAGACAAAGTTTCATGTTGCTGTTTGAATGCTAACTATGCTGGTTTACACACACAACTCCCGTGAGTGTGCATCTCTACCTTTATATTAAGTCTATAAGTCCACCTGTGTTTACAGTAACGATAATGCTCTATGCAAAAGGGCATTTCATAATCATTTATTATAAATAATTATGGCTCTGTTTTTCCTATCAGGCCTAAGATAAATATATTGCACCTTTCGTTTTTTAGCTGACTTATCGAGAATTTTCATTACAAATTACCTTCTCAGCCGCGTCCATTTATTTTCACTGCATTCATCACCTCAGCCCGTTTGAGTAGCACGCATTAATTGGACTCTAAAGGCAAAACATAAGTATAGTTTTTCCAAAAGTAGGCGACACAAACAGCGATGTGCAAGCTCTGTAGAGGCTGCTATGATTATTGCTGTTGTTAATAATGTATTCATGAAGTAACTAATGAAACCCCACCTCATTTACAAGCAGCGGCGACATGTTTGGTTGTGGGAAGCTCTCTGTCTCTTTCACGTAACACTTCATCAGAGCTGCTGAAATTAGAGTCGCAGCCGTGGCCTCACTCCAGTCGTACGCAGGATATAATTACCTTGCTGTGTCTTTGCCTTGTTCCTCATAATTAAACTGCCAATGCCAGCGTTGAAAACATCCGTCACAGCATTATGAAGAAATATGAATTTCTTGTCATTTCACAACATGCATGTGTATTTACTCGATTTTAATTCTCCGAGCAATTTACTGAGCGGTACCGCAAGCAGTTTACCGTCTACGACTTGGAAACATTGAGATGATGGGTAGGTAACAGGGCCAATGCAGGCCCTGCGATAAAAATAATGAAAAAACATTAAAGCCGTAGTATTTAAATTACCACAATGACTGCAGCCTGCCATAAAAATCTATTATAAGAACATGAAGATGAACACTGCCGGAAGCCAGGAGGAAATGATGCTGTGCAGGGAATCAGGATTCGGGACTAACAACTGGAAGTATGGATCATATGAGCGCAATATTGTGGATTTTTAATTTATTTTAAGTAAATGGTAGTTTCTTAATCTTATACTGATTTTAGGGGTAAAAACTGTATTTTAGCATTTTATTATTAGTATTAAGGAAGAGGGTCGGAGTCATTGTTAACCTTCAGCAGTGTATTTTTACACACTTTGTAACTGCAGATAGCACTGATAGTGGTGTAAACAAGCGAGCTGCTGGGCATCTTTTCTCCGTTATGTTCTGTAACACAGGAAACATCCTGACACCAAGATGAATAATACAAGCCTGTAATAACAGCCAATCATTAAGCCAGTCAGACTCAGCCGATGTGAATGCAAGACTAACGTGTGCTGGTTACTTTCAGCAAGACATTTTAAGGACTTCCTGCTATGATACTCGCAGTTCTCACACTGGATCACGCTGGTCACACTTTGTATATCAGTTCGATTTATTGCATAAATGCTTGCTTAAACTTAGAGTACAATGTGTGAAGGAGAGATGAGAAACACCTTATTATTTACATGTGGAGTTCAGATTTGGGCCCAGACTGTCAAGTCAGGGCTGTGTGCAGGCAGGAGTGGTGGTAAGGAGGACCCAAAGTGCAGACGCTCAGAGGCAAGAGCGTACTTCAAAACAGCTTTAATGCTAAACTCAAAAAGTACCAAAACTGAGAATCCAAAATAAACACGGCCGGACGGACAGACAGACGAGAGTAGATCACGACCAGGACGGAAGAAAACACAGGCATCCTAACACAGAGAGATTTATTAGCTCAGCTGTTTAACCCTCTCGAGGCGGGCGTCGCCGATTTGCAACAGTTAAAAACTAACAACCTGATTACCCCACATACATATTTTATGAGTTTGCTGTACTCAGAAGTACCACTGCAGGACTTGGTTGTGCATTAGCAACAAAAAGTTTAATTTGAGCCTGAGAGGGTTAATAGAGGGTGTACTGCAGTATTTAAGAGGGACCAGAGAAAAAAGGTACTTGGTGTTGTAGGGATTTGGTGGTTTCAGCCCAGATGATACTCTTCTGTTGCACCACACACACCAGCAAAAACAAAAATGCTAAACAAAATAATGTGGTGCAGCGACACAGGGCTATGACACAAACTCACATGTTTCTAAATGTAAACAGCTACTCGACCTCCAAATTTCTGCTTCAAACACCGACTCTCTGATGCCATGCTTCCTGATGGAGCCGACAGCGAAGGCTCCCCTCGATGCAATTTGTGTGCAAGTCAGCAGTCTGCAATTACCTGCCATCTTTCACCACGAGGGGCCGCACCGTGGCCTTGATGTCAGTCAAAAGGATCATTTCATGTGGAGATCTGAGACCTTTGACACAAACACATGTGTCCTTATAGCAGGTCTCTCTGACCCTGCTTGCTTCTACAGTGTCTCACACACGCATGTACTGTGTGCGACGCTGTCATGTTGTCATGATGACTATAAAGGACTGAATAAGTCAGAGGAAGCTGCTCTGCTCTGTTTGGCTTCCTGTTCTTTGCTCTGCTTCTGACAGGAAGGCGGTTACAAATCATGAAATAAACCAGCTGGAAAGAAAAAAGTGGCCATGCAGAGTATTCGCGTTTTGCATGAAAGGCAGTCATGTCATTAAGTAAATCTGTAGCGACAGGCATGTACGTGAAGAGAAATGGGACCGCACACCAAAAACTGCCCCATCATGTTTACTGTGTACATAAATAGGACAGGAACTTGTAAGCCGTATGGCTGCACACCACACAACTGTGCATCCAAAACTTACATTCCCAAATTCCCAGTTATTTCCAGACAGGACTTACAACATCCTGCTGATATCCCAGCTGCACATGAGACTTACCACACAAATGGTGTGAGAAATAACACAACACTGCAAACTGTTACACCCCGTTTAGCGACACTGCAGTCAATTTACCTGTGACACGCACTGCAAACAATTCGGGTCTCAGTACAGCTGGGAAGCAGCGCTATGCATGACCTGTAATCTGGAATATAAAGGGAAGTGGCACAATCAAATAAACAAAAAACAAAGAAGGAGGTTAGTCCGCCCTTACACAACTCACTCACAATCAATACCCGCCTTCACGGCTGGACGAACTAACCAAAACAAAATTCCAAATCAATCAAAAGAACGAACAAAAAAGGACAGCAGAGACAGCACAGCTGAACAACACAAACAACATTATGGAATAAAATATTACCCAATAAAATATCAATTTTGTGAAACCATTCAAAGTCAAAGCTAAAACACACACTCAATATACCTACAATATTGATCCGTCTCCCTGCGCGCAGTCGATCGAGGGCTTGATCAATTCTTCTATTAAAACTCGTGGTCACACTACAAAAGTCCAGCGACACGCATTAAAAACGGGCACCTACAATAACAAATTATCCAAACAAAATGGCAAAAGTCTCTTACCGACAGTATGCCCACTCGCACCCAAGTGAATTAATCACTCTTCTGTTTTTTCCACAGAAGAGTGCTGACCTCACCCCACACACCCACTACCTTTTCATAGCTCTTCAGCCAATCACCTGGCAGAGAGCAACAAACTGCCAGGTGACACGTGTTACAATCGGTTTTCTTAAAGCCTCTTTGAAGTGTTTATAGGTCTGCTACCATAATAAATAAACACAATTCAACAGTTTCCTTATCATTAGTAGTCTTGCCGTTAATTACATTACAGTAAGCTGTCGTATTCAAGGGTTATTGCAAAACAACACAAACTCTGGTTGATTAAACTAATTGATGGCAAACAAACATGTATTTAAAAGGTTCCCAGTACAGGCTTTGATTTCCTGTCAGAAGAAATGTTAGAAAATGCTCCAGGAAGCAAACTCCCACATTACACTGACAGCCTTCGGTCTGCTGATTGAAGGGTGCAAATATCATCCTGATAGAGTTCCTTAAGTCCAACTCTGTCAAGGAAAGGTGAACATTTTGTGTGTTTCTGATCGTCTTAGAAAGAACAGACCAA
This sequence comes from Rhamphochromis longiceps, assembly GCF_057381845.1. Classification (NCBI taxonomy): domain Eukaryota; kingdom Metazoa; phylum Chordata; class Actinopteri; order Cichliformes; family Cichlidae; genus Rhamphochromis; species Rhamphochromis longiceps. The sequence continues at coordinate 214,074 of NC_140578.1, read as the reverse complement.
GCTTAAAATATGCAAATTATTGAACGGCAGAAACAGTACTTCAGGTTTAGCTGCTGTTTTGAAGAATTAACCGATTCTGTTGAAAGAAGGTGCCAGCCGCGTGTTTCATTCTGGTCGGGTCTTCATCCATTTCCTGCAGCTGCATTTCCAGCATAAAGCACATGCAGATGTGATGAGTCATCAGGAGTGTGAGGTCTGTACATTACAGCACGGAAATAGGCAGACGTGACATTTCCAACAGTAGGGTGATTGCAAATTGCAAGAGCTAACTATTCACTCATTTCCCCCCTGTCACCTTCCACTCCTTCCTTCCTGTTTTCTTGAACTGTGTCCTCTCTCTCTCTCTCTGATGTGTGCAGTCAGATACCGAGTTCTGGGATAAGATGCAGGCAGAGTGGGAAGAGCTGGCTCGGCGAAACTGGCTGACGGAAAACGAGCAGGCACAGATTCCCTCCACTGTGTCTCCGTACGAGAAGGTCACTATCATTAAAATGTTACTCTCAGCGCGCACGCAGATTCGTCCTGATGACAGTGATGCAGGAATATGCAGAACTGCGTGTGCGCCTAGAGTGAAAGTGTGCAGTATGTTTACATCTGACATCTATAAAAACCTGAAACCAAATATAGTTTTATCAGCCTTTGTAGATCAACATTTAAAATATCTGAGCTATTTATTGTCTTCCACGTTGATTTAGTGTCCAATTCTGTATTTATCCATGTGTGACTGTCAGAATTTATGCAGCCATAAAATGAACCTGTGCTAATATTCTCACAATGCGCATGAGGGAAGATTTATGATTAGTAAGTGGCCTTGAAGTCTCAAAGTGATGAATGAGTGAGCAACGGAGGGATTTTAGGAACAGGCGTGATTAATGGAGGCTTGTCACCCTGAGGTTAACGGTTAACGGTTAACGGTAACTTTAAGGTTACTGTAATGCACCGAGCTTTGTGGATCCAGAACTTTTATATATGTGAATGGGTTTTAAAAATGAGGAATGACGTGTAAACTAGTGTTAAACGACTCCGTGTTGAATGTGAAGCCTTTGGTCTCAGTCACACATACCTGGTAAGCACTGGTATCCATGCAAAGATGAGTATTCCTCTAGTGGTTGCCAGTAGTTACTGGAGGTCGCTTGCCGTCGCTGTGAAACTGATTCTTAAAGACCAGCCAGTGATGCCATCACTACCAGTTACTATACTGTCGCTTAGCATTAGCTGATAACAGTGGTCACCTCCAGTTTGTGTGGAAGATACCTAATTGTCTGCAAGCACTGGCTAACTACTGGCTAAGTGATTGTGAACCTGTGACGTGTAACCTGTCAAACTTTCAAGTTTCACTAGCTAGGAGGCCAATTAGGGAGTCTATGCAGACAAGTGGCTTCTTCCATGTAAGCTCCAGGCGACCGTGGCAACCTGCTAGTGACCAAAGAATTTAAATAGAAGTTTCCAGCAACATAGCCAACACCCATTAGCCAGGTTGTTGGGGAATATGGATTTTTTTTCACCTAGAGTCAGCTGCCGGGTGAATGCTGTGCCACAAAGGGATGAGGTGGTCTCTAGGTCTGTTTGACCGATTCCCTATTGTGTATGAGAAGAGTGACAATATGAAAACCCAAGAGTGAAACAGCGAGTAAAGCTAAAGCTGCTTATTTTATTGAAAGCAGCACAGATAATTAAAGTCTAAGAGTCTAAAAATATGCCATTCTGAAGAAGAAACATACAAAAAAAAAAAAGTAATAATTTAGTTGTATTTATCTTTCTGGTTCACGCCAGACTGATCAACACTACTTGTTAATGTGTTGTGATGCAATGTAACAACGCCTGCACACTGACCTGCATGTTTACCGCATCACAATGACGTTTTCCCGAGTTTCAGAGGACATGAGCACATGTCTGAGCATCACCCACCAGCTGACCTTCTTATGCCAGGAAATCATGTGAGATCAGACTTGTGGGCTTTCTGTATTGATCCCAGCGTAGCGCTCGTTCTTAAGGAAAAATCTGTTTCAAAGTCATCGTGCTCAAAAGCACGCAACACACCAGGGTAATCACAGTTTGAAAATGCAAAGTTTAACATTTAAAGAGAGCAGACAAACCCTGGGGAGCTCAGTCCAGGTTTGATGTGAAGGAGAAAAGATCAATTCCTGCTCCTGCAGTTTTGCTTAAATATACAACTGCACAGGACACTTGGTTTGCAATGGAATAATAGAAGAGTGAAACTGACGTTGCCACTGTGCTTGTTTTTATCTTTTCTTCTTGCTGATAGGGTTACTACTTCCACACAGATAATCCTTATAAGGACTTGCCTAATGCATTCGAAGAGGGACTGAAGAAATCCCGAGAGGGAGACTTGCCAAACGCTGTGCTTTTGCTTGAAGCAGCTGTCCTACAGGACCCTCACGATTCAGAGGTGAATTCTGCTAATATACACATGCACAGAGCTGTCAACACACACTGTTTACCCAGTCAAGTCAGTAGCAGAGCTATTCATATTTACAGACATTTGTACACTTTTAGAGTACAAATGGCCGATAAAACTGCAGCCTTACGCCAGCTAACTGGACTGGATCACTGAGGCTTTCATTGCAAAGCTATGGCTAAATCCTCCCCTGCTACAGAGGAAGAATGCCTCACTGACCAGCTGATTTGGTAGGCAGCACCCACAGGCTCAATGCTGATTGCCTGTAGAGGTCAGGGGATTTTTTCCCTTTTAAAAATAGTTGTTTACTGTAGCAAAAAAATACTCAACTTGCACTTGATGAGAATTTCCATTTGCCCAGTGAGATGAACAATAGCTCATTCTCCTTTTTGTATTCCTCCCATTTCAATGGAGTGACCTCTTTGCGAGCTGAAAGAGCAAAGCCTTCATTCAAAGTACTTCGGAATCCCCTGGAATATACAGAAATGTGCCAGTTATTCCGAGGAGAGGATTATCCCACGGTATATGGAACTAATACGATTCCAAATTTCCTTGTAGGGCACGTAGCGGCTTATTGGCCGACTGCGAAGACCTCTGAATCATTCAGAAATCATTTGGCGCCTGGTTTCAAAGAGCTGAACAAAAAAAGCATGTAGAGAGATTAGAACAGGTTATTAAATGTGCCCTTACACACACATCATACAGTGGGACTAATCTCATAATCTGGATTGGATTTCAGGTTCGTTATATCATTGTCTGGCCTCTTGTGTTGATGAAGGCCCTAATTCAAGTCAGTGTCGTCCCTCTAACACATAAACATATTCCAATTAAAGAGGACAGCAAGTCATTTAAAGCTGTGGGATAATGATCTGCTCAGCTGAGCAGCAGAAGGGGATGATAATCAGCTGCTTTGGGCAACGATGAGACAACCCCCAAAACAGGAATGCTTTTTTTCCTTCTTGTTTTCACTAGTTTTGCATTTGGCTAGGGTCAGTGTTACTACTGGTAGCATGAGGTAATACCTGGACCCTACAGAGGTTGGTAGTAACTCCTCCAGGAAGGCTCATCAGTACGTACCATTGCAAGGAGGTTATCTGTGTCTACCAGCACAGCCTCGAGAGAATGGGGGAGATTGGGGTGTGCCAAGTTACACAGGAAATGGGCAGAAAATGAGGGGCAAGAGGACTTCTGGAGAGATGAATCCAAATTTGAAATATTTGGTTCAAAGTGTTGACAGTATGTATGGAGGAGCAGCCCTGAGTGTCTACAGCCAACTTTTAAACACGGTGGAGGCACAATCGTGGATGCAGTTACCTTCACATTTTGATCCACTGTATATCATCTATAAAGCATCTGATTGGCAGGGGCTTCATGTTTCAGCATGACAGCGATGCCAAACACGATGCCAAACAATGCAGTAAATGCATACCTGGATAGGTCCCATCGCGGTTACACACAAAATAAACTATATTTATTATTAAAGTATGCTCTTTTTCAGTTTTACTACATAATATCTGATGGTGCCTGAGGACAATAGTCCAAATAAAACACTGTCAGTCTTAATCATCACTGCATATACCCCAGTTGTACTTCCTTAAAATTAGCTGGAGCTATGGATGTCTTAACTCACAGTAGCCAGACAACAGCCGTGGCAGCATAGGCTGTACACTGTTTCCACCGTGTGTTTTTTACTCTTTGTTCTTTACCTGTTTGTATTGTTTTGATGCAGGCCTGGCAAGTCCTGGGGACCACCCAGGCTGAAAATGAGAACGAGCAGGCAGCGATTGTCTCCCTCCAGAGGTAATGACAAACAACTGCAAATGGTAAATGGCCTGCATTTGTATAGCGCTTTTCTAGTCCGTAAGGACCCCAAAGCGCTTCACACTACATTCAGTCATCCACCCATTCACACACACATTCACACACTGGCGATGGCAAGCTACATTGTAGCCACAGCTGCCCTGGGGCGCACTGACAGAGGCGAGGCTGCCGGACACTGGCGCCACCGGGCCCTCTGACCACCACCAGTAGGCAACTGCATTCAGTTCCCATTTAAAATCAAAAAACGCTCGCAGACATTGGAGTCAGTCAGCTGTTGCTGCTTGGGAACACCATATGTTTGCACAAGTGGGACACTGTGGAAATATCATGTGAAAAGATGAAGCCCAGCACGTGAAATTTGCCTGCGAGGTTTCACTGAACTGTTTAACAGCAGTAGGTTCAGCGAGAACAAAACCAAGTCATAACTATATGCCGATGTTAAAACAGTATTATAAGAAGAACACCATCACAGTTTTGTTCAGTTATCCTTAGATGGAGATGGGAAGAGCAGGCTCTGGGAGTTTTATTCTTAAAACAGAGACACCCCACATGGATGGTGATAGCACAGAGCACGTTTATGAGCAGAAGCCTCAATGGGAGGTGGCCCACTTTCATTCAAACTGGTGAAGCCGGAAATGACACCTTTCTGGGAATGTGAGTGCTGACAACAGAAAACACAAGAGATTCAGCAGAAAGTGTTCTTCCTTCAGATATGGTCCATTTTTCAGAAGAAAGAAACAAGACTAGGAAAATGTGATCGCTGTTAGACGTGGATTACAAACGGTGTCCGCTGTCATGCAGAATATCTTAGTTGGCCTGAGATTCCTGAGGTCCAGCAGAGTCCTACACGCTCCTTCTGTGGTTTGAATGTCTGTGTTATGTAATGGCTCCATCTGCGAAGGCTCTTTTTGTATGAAGTGAGATTAAATGTTTTTAGCTTGTGGTTACAGTGGCATCGTTTCAGATTCACAACACTGCTGTATTCTCTTTTTTATCTGTTTGTTGAATAATGTCATATGCTTAACTTTGTTTTGCCATGTTTATGCTTTAATTCAGAAAATGTCTTCTTTGATACAAAGGCTACACCTACAGTACTGCTATTTGAAATAAAGCAATTAAGATGTGATCGAAGGGCAGACTTTAAGCTATGACTCGAAAACCGTATCACATTAACTGTTTTTTTATGCAAAGTCCATTTTCAGACAGGTGACTGAAAGGTGGGTTTTTGACGAGGTGAGACCCGTTCCCTTGTTATTCGATGACAAATTAAGCAGATGAAAGATCTGATTCCAATTGTTTACCTTCTGTTTAGTAGCTGTTTGCTGGAAACTGCCAAAAAGATGAGACGTTATATGTAAAGTTCATCATTAGGCTGGAAAACAAAATAAACATAGAAAGGCCAGTTCATGCCTTACTCTAAGAAAATCACAGAGGGCCTGGAAGAGCACAAAGTAGAGCAGAATTGTTGATGCAAATGATGCAAAGAGAAAAGCACACCAAACCAGAGAAATGAAGCAAACCACATCGTCCGTCAAACACAGTGGAGGCTGTGCTATGGCACGGGCATGTGTGGGTCACAACTGTTTATTGATAGTGTGACTGCTGATAGAGGTAACAGGATGCACTGTGAAGTGTACAAGGCTATACCCTCTGCTAAATGGTGCTAAACTGATCAGAAAGGATTTCACAGTGCACACCAATAATAAGAAGCATACTGCACATAGCAAGGCAAACATGGCCGACTCAGTCACCGGCTTTCAACCAACAGATCGTGCTCTTTAGTTACTGAAGAGAAAACTGGATACAGAGAGATCCCAAAAAGTAACAACAGTAGGAGGCTGAAGGCCTGGCAGATCATCTCAAGGGCGGAAACACAGCATTTGGTGATGTCCATGAACAGTTGTCGAGGTACAGGCCGTCAAAATCTGCAAATTGTGTCTGACGGTCTAATTATTTTTAAGCCTATAAAAATGGGGGACTAAGTATAAAGATGTCTATAATTCCTAAACAGTTTCGTATTTTTGTTAAACGCCTTGAAGTCAAGTCTGCACTTTGATCACACCTTAATTGTTCGATTAAAATCCACTATGTACGGAGGCAAACAATGCAACACTGTGTGAGTATTTATGGGCCTAACTTTATATGCAGTGAACGTCAGTGTCCTGAACCAGGGTTTACGTCATTTGCAGTGGGACTGAAATAATTTGGTTTGTGCGAGATTAGGATGGTTTTAAGGAAGCTGGCACATCAACTGTAGCAAATCTGGCTAAAAAATTATCTTGTTGAAAGCTAAATCTCGTTTTGGCCTCCCCTTTAGTCTTTCAACTAATCCAAGTCGTTCATCCAACACTGTTCTGTTCTTCTTCCCTTTTCAATTATGAAGTGCCAGCACAATGGCAAGCGTCCACGTGATATAACCGGTGATATAACTTCAGCAATTACTACAAACATACTTTCCGTCTCTGGAACAACCACCCATGCCGTTTTGCCTAAGTGCAAAGCTAATTCAAATCATCAGCTGTGGGTAGCATGCAAACACGACTCTCTGCAGCAGAGACGGAGCAGGAGAAGTGTTGCTCGTTCGCTCTGGCCCAGAAATCATTAGCCTTGGCCTGATGTTCCTCTGCTTTGGCCTGTCCCAATTAATGCTTGTCAAATCTAGATTTCTCTTTGAAGTGAACACCTTACTTGATTTCTCTTCTCCCGTGAACGAATCGTGTCTCCATCCAGGTGTTTGGAGCTCCACCCAAACAACCTTATAGCCCTCTTGGCTCTGGCAGTGAGCCTGACCAACACTGGTATGCGCCATGATGCCTGTGAGGCCCTCCTCCGCTGGCTGAGACACAATCCCAAGTACAAGCATCTTGTCAAAGGCAAGACTCATCTAACGGGATCTCCAAACTCCCAGCGCAGGATGTCTCATGCTCCCAACCTGGGCAGACATGAAAGGTAGAGTATTTAAACTCTTTAGACCTAATTAAAAGGATCACTACAGCATAAGAAAACCTGCAGTCTCTTGTTTGCCACTTTATTAAAGATGGACGGATGTCTCGTATGTTGGCTTTGTACACATATCAGAGGCTGCAGCAAGTCAAAGGTGTTGTTGATGAAGTGGAAAGCAACATGTAGCTGTGCAGGCTTCTTAAACTTGTAGCTGTTAACAATTACTAAACCAAGTTTAAGACATTTCACTTTAAAATCTGGTCCTGGGTGTTTGTTTTGTACACTAATACACTGATTATTTAACAATAATTGGCTATTATTTTGCTATCTGTCTGTTTTCTTCCACCTCTCTAATTCAGAGTCACAAGGAGAAGGGTTATCTCAACTATTATAAGCTACAACCCGGACAGGTTGGTGTGTGTTTAAAGGGCTAACAGAGAGAGACAGACAAGCATTCACACCTGCAATGCTAACCACAACACATACCTTCAGGACAGGCATGTGGACGTTAACCTGCAAGGAAAGGAGGGTGTTGGTACTAGCAGTTAACATTAGCCACACATCAGTTTTTCCTTCTATTTATAACATTATAACATACTGAATTTGTGTGTTTTTTTAATTCAACAATAAATATCACGTGCTGGGAATATTTTTAATTCTAGCAAATATGAATGACAAAATCCTTCTTCCACAGATTCCTGGTTCCTTCTTTCCTAATAGCAATTGTTGCCACAGCTGACGAAGCTGTGGCAGACGGGCAGTTTGACGTGTGCTTACACTCCGTTGCAACATTATAGCAGACGGCTTCATTCATTTGGCTGGCTTATCTTTATTATTGGGATTGTTCGTGTCTCTAATATAAAATATATGCACAGCCAAAAAAATAAAAGGAAGACACTGAAACTGTCAATAGGAAACAAACAATCATGCTAGATATCTATACTGACATGGACTGGGTAATGAAAGGATGCTGAGATGGTGCTCAGAGTGGGCCCCAAGAGTAGCTGACAACAAAGGGGCGTGCTCCTGATGAGGTAACTGATGGCGTCCTGGAGGAGCTCCTCCCAGATCTGGACCAGACTATCGCTGAGCTCCTGGACAGTTGGAGTTGCAGCCTGGCGGCTTCGGATAGACAGAAACAGAAAGTTTCAGATGTGTTTTATTGGATTTGACTTCTGTTGTTAAAACTGGTAAAATTACGATTCCAGGATTTGTTAATACTCTCGTATATGTACTTGTGAAATGTAGTACTGGTGACACTGGTAGTGGCAGTAATACTGGTGAGATGGTAGACGGAGGGTTACAGTACATGTGTGGACCTTGTTAAATTACTTTGTTAAGTGCGTGCTGTCTGCAATATTTTAAGTCGTATAATTGAGGTTGTTTGGTATATCTGATCTGAAAGACCTAATTCCACTCCCGAGGTAAAGTAGCGCTTTATCAAATCATTAATCGTCTAGTCAGTGTGAAGAGACACAGTTACAGCCCAATTACTGCGGTCTCCCCTCTAGTCCACGGAATAACATCCCTTTAAATTTTTGCTGCTCACCTCATCCCTCATTTTCTATCCCTTCCTTTTATCGCTCTGCTAAGGCTCGCGTCACAGTTTTCAGATACATGCACTGCTAAATATTAGACCACAGCTTCACTCATGTTTACAAACATCAGTGAACATGTTTACAAACTGTTTACAAACAGAAATTCATTCTTTCCATACGACCGGCCTGGTTTCCAGTTTTCCTCTCTGTACCGCCCCCATCATTCCCCCGGCTGCCTCTCATCATGTTACGCTGTGAATAAAAGTCCAGTGCACATCATGGCCCTGCAGTCTTATGCGTGCTTACTCAGCAGCCTTAAGTCACACTAATCCTTATCTCAATTTTGTGTGTGTGTGTGTGTGTGTCCACAGCTCCCTGCTACCAGAGGTCAAGGAGCTCTACCTGGAAGCAGTTCAGCAGAACTCTGACAGCATCGACCCAGATTTGCAGACGGGCCTCGGGGTGCTTTACAACCTCAGCGGAGAGTTTAACAAAGCCGTGGAGGCCTTCAACACGGCTTTGTCAGTGCGGCCCGAGGTAGACACACAGCCCTACGCACTACACACAGGGGCACGGTTTAATATGCATGGTTCTCCAAAAAGATGACTTTAGGCTGACACTTTACCATATACCAGTCAACAACTTAGCAGCTTTGTTAGTTAGGCTCTACTTATCAAGTATAGTTTTTAAAAGAGAGAAGGGAAATAAGTGATAATCCAAACACGGCTCATAACACATGAACAGCTGGCACTGCATTAATGCACCAATGTCAACGGCTTTCATACAACAGTGGATCGGTTGCTCACATATTACATCCATGTTACAGCACAACAGTGGGTTTTCTGTTGTCGTGGTGTTACGGCCCTAGCAGGGCCTCCTCCTGAAGATGCCTGTGTGGGCGTGTCCCACCACCTCTTCTGCCTGAGGTGCCACCTTTCCCTTTTACACAGCTGACTCGCGTCAGTAATCAAGGAGATTTAAGCCCAGGGAAAGGTGAGCTCTGGGCCAGAGTGCCAGTAGTGTGGTTACAGCTTGTGAGCTGAGTGCTTGTTGTGTTTGCAGCTAGTGAGCTGCTCTTTCTTTTTGGCTTACGTTTTACTTTATTGATAAGGTATGTAATTTAGACTTAGACTTTAGACTTAGTGGTCTTAGTGTTTCAGAAACTGCTGATCTGCTTTCACACACAATCATCATCTCTCAGGTTTAGAAAGAATGATTCAAAAAAAGAGAAACTTGGTGAAAATCCTTCCTTGGTGTCAGCGGTCAGTCAAAAATAGCTTCCAGCTGATAGGAAGCCAACAGTAACTCAAATATGGCACCAGTTACCACAGTGGGTGAGCAGGCGATCGTATGGCCCTTTCATGCATGTCTTCCCTGTCTTTCTCTGCTTTCCTGTCTAGTTCCATTATTGTAATCAAATAAAGGCAAATGCCAAAAAAATAACCAGTTATTACAGGCAGTATATAAAAAGAGCATCTCTGAGTGCACAGTGCAGCAGCAGAAGACCACACTGTCTGCCCCGCCTGCTTAAAACAGGAAACTGAGGCTACAGTTTACATGGATAATACAAGACTGGAAAAATGTTGCTTGATTCAATGAGTCTCATATTCTGCAGCAACAATCGCTTCATCCGGCTTCGCATCAATAGTTCAGGCTGTTGGTGTTAGAGTGGTGCTGGGTACAGTATCTGGAGAAGCGGCCCCTTTTGTGCGCCACGGACCAGTTTAATGTCGGACCATATTTTCACGGGCCGGCCTTTAAGGTGTGGCGGATAAATACAACAAAATAAAATGATACAACCGAGACAAAAACTGTGGCGCTTTGTAAATATAATAATAAAAGCGAATTCACTGTGTAATTGTGTAACTTTATTAGCAGCGTCCCCCTGAACAACAGCGAGAGTAACATCCCCCTCTCTGTTACTATGGTAACGTGTAAACGTTTCTTTCAAAATAAGACGCACAACTTCAACACGGGAAAGACCCAGGGAACTGAAAACTGAAACCTCAAGCCTCGCAGCCCGGTATCAAACGAGCGGTCCGTGGCCCGGGGGTTGGGGACCGCTGATCTAGCGCACTTTGGGCCTCTTAGTACCGACCGGTCAGTATTTAAACACCACAGCCGACCTGAGTATTGTTGCTGAACGTGTCCATCCCTCTGCTGACAGCAGAATAGCACACTACGTCCCATGGATCAGATCAAACTGGTTTCTTGAACATGACACTGAAGTCTCTGTACGGCCACCACAGTCACCAGATCCCAGTCCAGCAGAGCATCTCTGGGATGTGGTGGAACGCAGATAAATCTGCAGCAGCTGTGTGTGTTGGTTGTGTGTGTGTGTTATTATCGTGCTGATGTGAACCCTTCAGGAATGTTTCCTGTGAGCGTGTGCTGTGCTTTCTAATACTGTACATACTGTAAGAGCCAGACTTCCAAACACACGCAGCAGACACGAAGCCCCAAAGCATAGCGAGGATGAGCCACGATATCAAGGGAGAGCTTGTGCAAACAGATGCAGTGAGGCACAGCAAACTGTCACAGCAATATGCGAACTGTCGCGCTGCCAAATCTGGCCTGGTGAACTCCTGACTGGCACACATATGCTCTCGCTTGTGATCCAGCACAACGGTTGAGCAAGACGCAATCCGCACACACATACACAAAAACACACATAATTACGCAGAGAGCTAAAAATAATCTCAGATGCATGCATATTCACTCCACTAGAACACACAGGCATGCGACAGATAAAATGGACACGCACGCAAATACAACCAAGAACTTTTCTACCATTTCTCTGTATGCAAATGAGCTCCATCCTCCCAGCACTGTCCCAGGCCGGCATGAATATTACTCACTGTTAAATCCAGCCTCCCGCATTTGACTTGGTAATATCAGGTCCCCTGCTGGAAAAATAGCTCTGAACACAAAGGGAGATAATTATACCCCAGTGCTGGGCTTAGCCAGAGATGAAGGATCCCTGTAACAGACCATGACCTCTGTATGTGCCTGTCTACCTGCAGGTGGGAAACAACAGCAAGGACATCCTTTGTGATATAACTCAGCTATCCTTAAATTACCCTTCTTGAGTTACTTTTAACCAGGGGAGATGTTACAATGCTCCAAAACAGCCCCTTGTTATTTAGGTCTCTAAAGAAATACTGCTTTGTCACGCTGTCACTGCAGATGGAAGGCCATGTGATGCGCAGCAGCCCAGATTATCCAAGTCCTAATTAGTCCATCTATTGTATTAAAGACACTGCAAGCTGATTTTTAGGTCCTTCAAAGGTGGACAGCGTTTAAGCCTTGAATAATTAAATAATAATTGAAGCGATGTCGCTGATGAGTTTTAAATTGCACTAAATGACTGAATGCAAGTCTTGAGTATGTTGGTTATTTAGGCTGGCAGCATCTGACACCACACTGAGCTGTACCAAACCTTCACTACCTGACATTTCCTATTCCTCAATCAACCGATGACTCGCACTCTTGTGCAGGACTACTTGTTGTGGAACCGCCTCGGGGCCACGCTGGCGAATGGAGATCGAAGCGAGGAGGCGGTGGAGGCTTACACAAGAGCCCTGGAGCTGCAGCCGGGGTTTATCCGGTCCCGCTACAACCTGGGCATCAGCTGTATTAACCTGGGGGCACACAGGTGAGTGATCTGTGAGTGGGATAGCATTTCTATTCTTTTTGCGTAATGCAGTGGAGTAGAATTAATAAGCATAACAGCCAAAGTGTAGGTCAGAAAGGGCAGCAGTTGAAGTAAGACAATGCACAGAGTTAATATGTGAGTTTTCATAAATGCCAAATAAAAGCATGACATCTTCACACTGAGAAGGCTGCAGACGATATTGGCTCAAAAATCAAAATGTGGCTGATTAATTTCCTGTTGATAGATTTATTATTGCAGCTCGAATCTAAATTGCAAAATGTGTGACTTGGTGCACAAGATCTCTTCTTATGAATCATTTATCTCGTGTGGTGAGTGGAATACTGTCTGCACATATCAATTCTGCTCATGATACCAATCATATGCATTCATATGAGTTTTAATATGTACCTGCCAGACAACACCCAAAAGGCAAATGCTTATCCACAAACAGAAAATATTCAGATTGAAGCTACTATCAGCGTAGAAATACAAGCAGCAGCACACAACCAGAAATCTGACATGAGCAGACATCAAGACATATCCAAACTCAGCCAGTTACACTCAGAGATGGGCAGTAACGCGTTACATGATGAGTAAGTAAGGGATTACTATTGCAAATTACTATTACTATTACTATTGCAAAAACGGTAATTAGATTACAGTTACTTTCCCGTATGAAACGCTGCGTTACTGCGTTACTGAAACCCTGATTTTTTTGCGAGAATGTCTCATGACAGCGACGTTCGTGACAACAGCTGTGTGCAGATCAACAATGGATCATATATCGAGTGCAGAGAGAGTATGAGCGTGCAGCGTTTAAAGCGTGGAAGTACTGACCTTACTTTGAGTTTGATTCCATAAAAAGTGACAAAAACATTAGTGTCCGCTGTGCGTGGGAAGAAAACTTCTTTTTACAGCGAAAAAACCCCTAAACTTCCAAACAAGCACCGAGTAGCTATGACGTAATGGGAAACTCACAGAGAAACTCGCGGATTCTTCCACTGACCGCGGCACACCTGCACCAGGGTAAACCTCCGCCTGCCCCACTCCTGCTTTACAGGTGAAAATAGAGCAACAGGACCGCTGAGTCTTTGACTTTATTTATGTTCTGCTGTGTTTTACTTTGAAAGACTGAGTGTAAACACAAAAAATACTTTATTTTGTGTGGAATGTGCAGAAAATAGGTTTAAATGTTAAACTAATTTCTTCCAGTCAGAGAATGTTGCAGATAATTAAATTTTTGCTTGATGCATAAAGTTAAAAGATTAAAACTAATAAAACAAGTTTTAAAAAGAGACTTTTCCATTTGATTACATTTTGTATGATGGATTATGCAGAAAAAGTAGAATTGGGCTGAAAGATCTATCGCTTTATCACCTACTCAGGTTGTAAATCGTGTTTTTAAAACGTAACTAAGTAACTGAGTAATTAGTTACTTTTGAAAATAAGTAATCAGTAAAGTAATGTGATTACTTTTGGGGGAAAGTAATCAGTAATTAGTTACTGATTACTTTTTTCAAGTAACTTGACCAACACTAGACAGCTGTCAGTGGCCGAAGTAAATAAATAGCATAGACACTAACAAAATAAAAGCATAGAAATAGTCATAGAAACAACAGGACTTCATGTAAATTTACTCTAGTTCAAATGAGTAAGTTTTCTAAACCTTACCACTAAAACGCAAGAAATGCCTTGACGTTGAGGTAGCTTTAAATGTCTGCACAGTTGCCTTAATGCAACCACACAGGTCCTGTTAGTTTGGCAGGTGAGACATCTGCTTGAGACGTCTCGCAGAGTGATCAAGTGCAGTAAGGTTTGTTATGTTTTGGCCTTTTTGTTTATATTCTTGTTGTGCAAAATAAGTTGGTCTCGTCTTCCTCCCCTCACCCCAACCGACTGGGCGGGCCTCTCCCTGAGCCTGGATTTGTCCAAGGTTTCTTCCTGTTTGATGGCAGCAACATTTCTCAGGGTCATCTTTACCACTGTGTAGTATCGCCTCTTCTTTTAACAACAGTCTGTACGTGTCTCAGAACTGAGGAGACCAGCTGATGGAATTTTGTGATGCAATGACTTGCTTTTATTCCTTCTTCCCCAGAGAGGCGGCCAGCAACTTCCTGACTGCCTTAAGCCTTCAGAGGAAAAGCCGGAGTCGCCAGCAGTCCCACCAGGTGATGTCTGGAAACATCTGGGCGGCTTTGAGGATAGCTTTATCCATGATGGACCAGCCTGAACTCTTCCAGGCTGCAAATATCGGCGACTTGGATCATCTCATGCGGGCCTTCAACTTAGACATTTGACGACCAGGAGGCAGTAATGCTAACATCTGCCCCCTCTTCACTTACTATCTGATTTCTACCCAACAGCCAAAAGTCCAAAGTGCACAGTCAGAATGGACTGATGGACGTCAGAGACAACAGTGTATTTTTATGCACGTCCAAATTAACTACAGTCGTCAAAGCTATTATATTTTTCACCCAAGTACCTCGGAGCAGTTCTGGGGACAGGTTCTTCCAAGGGTTTGAAGGGACTGCTCTGTGTTGGATTTGCACTGTAATTTGTGATTTCCCTGAAGAGCACAAGGACGGGCAAAGATTGTACGAGCAATGCCTTAGAGGACACATCAATTAAAAACTGACTCATCCAGCGGAACAGAGCCGGCAGAGACGGACGGTTGTATGAGCCTGATAGAGCAGACCTCACAGGCCGTTTTCAAAGAAAAGAGAGGAAAAAACATTTGACTCCTGAAGGATGGATTTAGTGAGCAAATGACAAAGACTGCAGCGTATAACCTGGAACTCCAAGCTCTGTTCCTGGCTTATTTTCATCCTTTCAATGGGAAAATAATGATACTGCATGAATAAGCATTTTCATAACTGGATTCTTGTTTCAAATTAACATACTTTTAGAGGTTTTCCCTTTGCACATCAGATAAACAGATATAACTTCCTCAGTCCGAGTGGAATGTGCAAGCCTTACTCAAAAGCATGCGACCAACAATATTTATTTATACTATTTTTATGAAAACAGAAAAAACCCACACTAAGCCATTTTCAGACTAGTTTCATTTTCTTAAATAACTGCTGTCTTTTGAACTTGAAAGCTTTCTGAGCCACTAATTTTTGTTTCGCTCGGTTTTTCTCTCCTTTCTTTTGGCTCCTAGCTCCTCTTTGTTCCCTTTAAGCTGACTGCAGAAACACAGAAAAGCTGGGCAACAGCAATCTATAAAACCTTCATTAGTCTTTTCAAACTTTAGCATATGAAAACGTTATTCTTAACAAGTCTAAAAATATCTCTTTTTATCTTCTTCTGCTAGTTCTGGGATGGCTTCAGAGTTACTAATGACTACTGTACACATTATTCAGTCCTTTTTTATTTTTGCTGACCTGACTCAGTTTGTTTTCTGTTGTCAGTATCTGCTGACGCCGTCACTGGTGTCTTTGCTGCTCCTCCAAAGACAGCAAGGCTCATGCATTTAATAGTCATAATGCATGATTTGAATATTTACGTAAGCTTGGGCAGAATGCTGCACATGTATGATGAACGCTGTTCGTTTCACCACACACTTCAAATCACATCAGGTTGATGTTCAAACTCGAGATGGTTATGCATCTGCAGAAAACATGATTGTGTAAATACAGTGACTCTCCTGCTGCAGGACGAAAGCTTTTCCTTAGACATACTTTTTAGCTGACAGCTTCACTTGCATCACTGCTGCTAGTTTGAAAGTCACTCTCTGAAGTGAATACCCTGTACCTCGCTGTGCAACAGAGTAAATGATAGATAATCTTCTGTACTGCATAGCTCAGCACATTCGGGTGTTTATCAGGCGTGTCCACGGTCTGAGGGTTTTTATTGTAGCTCCTATGCAAAAGGTCATGTTTTATGTTGCCATTCTGAATTGTTGCGGGTCCCCGTCTGCCTCGGCAGACTGAAAGGAAGCGTCATTTCGGTGTTTGGAAAGAAGACTATCAGGCAGAACCAGAGACCAGTGTGAGAGCCATTCATCTTCCAAACTGTACAGCCGGGGTGTCACGGTCTGTACAAGAAGAAGTGTTTCATCAGGAAGTTGCCAGAATGAAAACAAGTGTTCTCCCAGGGAGAAAGTGGTCAGAAGCTCTGACTAAAAGAAAGACTGATCGACACAAAGAGTGCAGCCTTCTGCTTTTAGAACCAGGTTGCACGGACATGGCGTCTTTGACCTTAGTTGCATCCATCAAATTCACCGCCACTGATGAAAAAAGATCAGCTGCTCTACTTGCCAGATACTTAAAAAAATATTGGCACAGACTCTATTTATCACACAACCAGGATAAATAGATCAAACACTAGACGAGAAGTCAGAGATACACAGCACATATGTGCATGCCTCTAACAGTCGGCCTCAGAGGGGAGCTAACAGCGACTTTGGCAACGAGGCCAAAGCAGGGGTGCATGCACAAATGTTTTCACGGTGGGAGACTGGACGATGATAAAAGGTATCCTTCGCTGGAACAAATCAGGTTTACATCCAGGAGTTCATGTTTGATTTCTGTTTGATTAGCATTAAATTACTGTGGAAGTCAAATTTAAGCATGCTTGTAGCTCCATACATGCCAGCGAGGGTCTGTCTGCCAGTTTGGCCCAGACTGAAAGGGGTGGCGTGAAATTTGCTTCCAGCACGTCTCCCAAAAACAAAAGTGTCACTCGGCCGGCAGAATGGGTTTAGCCCAAATAACTGCAAAGTTTGCGACGGCGCCATGAACCTGCATCGAGCTACCTTTAGAGCCATTTGGCTGTCAGCGTTTTAATATAATAAAGCTTGTGGTTAAATTCGATATGGAAGCTCTGCAATCCCTCACCTGCCTGCTTTCTTGTTCAGCCGCTGTTCTGTTCTTTAGATCATTGCCACACTTTCACACCCAGTCATAATACTCTCGTTCAATCACCTTCTTGCCTGCCTTCTTTGAGCCAATTAGCTTCCACTCTGGTTTAAATCTGTGCTCTTCATTGCTCTCCCTTTCAGACTGTCATTTGCACAACCCACCTCGTCCCCATCTCTATTTTCATGTTCACCACCACCAGCGTCTAGACTCCAGGGGGTCCTGTCCTAAATCCTATTCCTGCTGGGACAGGTAAGATGGGTCACCAGAGTCTGATCGCCAAATACATTCATTTCTTTGTCTCAACAAATCATGTTCAGTTCTTGATCTCTCCTTATTGAACACAGGAGATATTATCAGTATGTTAGCATTGTCAGAGTGAGTGCTGCATTTCGCTCAAAGCTCCACTTTTAGGCTCACAGAGCAGCTAGCGTGGTAGTCCAGTGCACGACGATCCCCCTCCAGTTTTCTTTGCTAAAGCGTTAACTCAACCCTGTAGGAGGTCCCTATCAGCGAGAGGTTCTGCAGGCCAGGAGCTGTTCCACATTTTTACCTGGCATGCCTGTCCTCCCAGGTGCTCCCAGGTGTTTTACAAAATCAACTCTAGTTGTCTTATGAGGTCGCAGGCCCTCGCTCTTTTCCATTTCGTTACAGGTTACCACAGGTTCATGTTTTTTAAAGAAATCTTACATTGCTGGGCCACAACCTTCTTCTGCCGTCCACATCATTCCATAGTGCATTGAGATAGGATGCAGTTTTCTTTATTTTGCTGAACCTACTACTGTACCTTCTCAGGTGAACTGACCTAGCCTAACGCATGCACCTGTGCAACAAACTGAGGCTGTTTGCATGTTAGATCCTTTACATTTCTACTTTTTTAATGACGTTTTCATTCGTATGCATGACATACATGGAAGTGCTTTCTCTTCCGACCCCAAGAAAAGTAAATATATCATGAGGTTTCCTTGCAATATCGCTATAATGCACTTTTAAGTTCGCAAACTTTGACAAAACATGATGTATATAAACAGTATGTATTCTACACAAGATGCTTTTTCTTGCATGGAAGTGTGAGAGGCTCAAAATAACGAGTCTAAGGCACAGCACACTGCAAACACACTTCAGCTTGAATACTGGCTAATGAACTGGATAATCATAGTTATGCACAAATGTTATATTTATTACTTCTACAAATTACAAACATGTTTGTAACCACTGCAATGACCCCAACCTATAAAGCTGTCTAGCTGTTATTGCACAACTCTTTAGTGCTGAAAAGTTTTTATGTAGACTTTCACAACCTGCTGTGACCCTTTAACAGCTGTTTTTATAAGGTTTTAATGTTTGCAAGAATCACTTCATTAGTTCTGTTTACACTTAAGAAAGAGGGAGAGTAAAAGTGGACAGTCATACAACAGTTCAAATTCACAGCTTTTACACAGACTTGCTCACCGTGTCTTCTATTGTGGAGACCTAAAGTGTTCAAAGGTGAGAGTTACGCAGTTTTATGGAGTGAAAACAGACCAAATACAATCGCTCACTGACTGCTGTGTTAGGTACACCTGTTCAGCTGCATAGATGCAGATCGTGTGGCAGTCACACAGTGCAGATGTGATTCTGAATGTGGTTGTTGGTACCAGAAGGACTAGCGTGACTACTTCAGAGACTGTTGACTTCTGGATCTCTATAGTTTACACAGAGTAGTCTGAAACCAGGAGCAACAGATGTAGAAGAGCATCTGTGAACATGTAACCACTGCTGTCAGCTAAGAACAGGAAACGGACCATCAAAACTGAAGATTCGAAACACGTCTGGTCTGATGCTCCTTGGCTTCTCCTGACATTCGGATGGCTCGGTCAGAATTTGGCATAAGCATGAAAACATGGCTGCCTGTGTCAGTGGGTCATTTTGGTCCCCTTGGTATGAAAATGAGCATCATTTAAACACAGCAGCCTACCTGATAATGACCACGCTGATAAATGTTTCCATTCAGCTTCTTGGATAAAATAAGATTTAATTACATATTGAATTTATTAAAAATGTGTGCAGGGGTACTAGCAAGGTGTACCTAATGAACTGTCCAGTTAACGATCCTAATGAGGCAATCACATCTTTGGCTCCGGCATGTTTCTATTAACTGAAAAAACGAATAAATACCCAGACACACAAATAATTCTTCGTTCTAATGAAACAATGATACTGAAAAAAAAAAAAGGTCAAAACAGAATAAAAAGACTCCAAAGGAGGGGCATTATTCTTCATTTCACTGGAATAACTTTGTTTTTGTGTATCAATAAGACACTTTTTATTTGGCTTTGTCCACTTTTATTATCTCTAAAAGATTTGTGCTTTTAAAATGTGGGAATTGGTGCTTAGGGTACAGAAAATCCATAAAGCATTCGTGATGGCTTCACTGGTTGGGCTCATTGAGGTTGCTGTTGCATATGTACTTCCTCCACTGCTCCGGTTCAGAACGTGCACCTTGTTATCATTTATTTGCGTCACACGTATATGAATAATATATTTTGAGGGATGAAATTAGAAATAATGTAATTTGTATACAGCCACTCGTTTATTGAAACACCTACTATAATGCATATTACTCTCCCTGTATAATCACGAGGTCAGCATTAGCACCTTTGGAACGTACAACATGAAAGTAATCTTTTAAAATAAAGTGTTGTTATATATTCGACACTCCCGTGTCTTTATTGTGCCGACTCCTGCCCGACACGATGAAGCCAGGTCTCAACAAACATGTCGTTTATTAAATGATCCAAACATCGTAAGTAAACAGTGCCACTGGTACACTGGACTGCCATGACTCTGTTCACATACACCTAAGCCATATTTGGATACATTACAAAAGTCAGCTTAAAATAATCAGTTCAAGGAGAGCTCTGAAATGAAAACTACAGAACTGACAAAAAAGGCAGAAAGATTAGAAACAGGTCAAGAAGCTTTTTGACATTTAGTTAAATGGAGAGAAAAAGAGAATGAAGCTCACAAGAGTACAACGGTACAACCCAGACGACTAAATGTCCATCTCTAGTTAACATGCTGACAGTGGAAAAAACCTTTTTTATATGACAAAATGAACCATTACGTTTTAAACAAGGTAGAGAAGAATGGAAGCGACGGAGCTGGAGAGAAAGCTGAAAGACGAGGACAGAAAGACGGCAATGAGCCGGGACCACGAGAGGAGCAGAGACAGCTACCCATCATTAGGCAAAAGCTTGTCACTCACTCAGCGACGACGAGAGGCACAAACACAAGACTTGCATAGAGATGTTTAGTATTCCCCAATGCATAGACAAACAGTTTCTCTGGTAAGAGGCTAAGATTTGCTCAGGGAAATCGAGGCACAGTGTTGTTAAAGGGGAGTCATATGGATTTGTTATATAAATTACATTAGTGTTTTTTGTCTGTGTCAATGAAAAACGCCCGTAGAAACCATCGTGGTGCTGTTCTGCTTTTCTTTTCTACTCTCTTTGTCAACAGCACGTCTTCCCTTTGAGTACGAGAGCCTAAAATAATTAACTGTAATTCAACGTTTGATAAATTACGATTAATTTGAGCAGAACTCCACCTTCAAATATGCTACCGGAAGCAGACTGCGCTCTCCGAGATGAATAAAACGTGAATAAAAATAAAGATATGAAGCCAAGTATGGAGATACTGACAGTCAAGAGCACAGTGTTTAATCCATCCTGCACATTATGAATATTACTGAGCAGATAAAGCAGAGAGCTGGAGGCTAGACCAGCTCCAGGCCCTAAAGAGTGGCCCGCTGTAGCATCACAGTCATGTCTGAGTGTTTTGTTTGCAGCGAGCACCACGAGTGTATACATTCAGAGGAGGTACGGTCACTGTACAGCTGTTCTCGTACAGCTGTTCAACAGCAGATTTGGTTATTAGTGCATATTGCTCTAGACAAAAACATTCAAACTTACATGGCCTGAAACAATCGTTTTAGCTTCTGGGCTACAGTCCGAATCTGTCAGAGTGATAAAAGAACCAGCGGGAGCCAGGTGCAGCCCAGTAACAGTTATGTCGAGTTTGCAGATATTTTGCACTTTGAGCAAAAATTATGTACACAAAAGGTTCACCTACGTTACTATGCAACCTCCCTGAACAGGGACGACTGGACAGCCAGGCTGGCCTTAATTAGATCGAATCAAATGAATATAATCTCCTTGGCAGTGCCGCACTTCAGACATGAGTCCTGGTAGTTTGTGACTGGCAAGTACAGTGCAGGTACAGGAAAAAGTCCAAAAAGTGCAACAGGGACAGAAATGACACTAACATCCTGACAGCCGGCGCATCAGGGCGTTGAAGGTTTTTCATTAAATGTGACAAACGTACACGTCGGCCTCGAGCATAACCGGGACGAATCGAGTTAATGCCCATTTATCACTCTGAAACTCACGTGGTGACTTCCATGTGTGGAAAACCAAAACCTTTTCATTCTTAGTGAATTTTGCTCCGCTTCATATTTGTAATGTTTTACATGAAGCACTTGGGATTGCACTGTGGAAGGAGCATCGCGCTCCTCTTCTCTTTCCAGTTTCTCAAAACATTCAATGCAAAGCCCCCTGCAGCACAGGAGCTTCTTGTTTGTTGTTGCAGTTTCAGAGCAGGGCTGGCAGTGAAGCACTGCACTTAAGTACACATTTATAAAATGCACCACTTTGGGAAAAAAGAAAAAACGGCACAGTGACTGAAGGCAGAGAAGAGGAGAAAGACTGAGAGTTGATATGTGGCGTTGTTTCGTGTAAAGAGCACAATCGTAGAAATTGCACAGATCCCTCTGTACCAACACTGTAAAGACATGTTCTTTCTTTGAACACAAACACTGATATTTAAAGCATAACACTAATACACAAAAAGCACATCGCTTTCCCTTCTGACCAGAGTTCCTGGTTGCTCCAGAATGACATCACAATAAGGCAAGCAGCTGGTCGGAGAGGTTATCCCATCGTTCCCACTGAGACGTCACAGTTGTCTGCCAGTCTTCTGGGTCTGTGGTTATTTAAAGGACACGGCGCAGCGAGCAGCGGTCTAACTGCTCGACAGTCGATGGTAAAAGTAGACGTAGCCCAAGTCCTTTGGAGGTCTTTCTGACAAACACACTTTGTGGTCGTTGTAGATCACCCACCTGCAGGCGGGAGAAGTGCACATTAAATTCACACAAATGCTTTTAAAGTGTCATTTTTCTCAAATTTGAATGAAAAGATTTAATGGGTTCATTATTCTTTTTCTACTCAGTGTAAAGAGGAAACAGGCTCAGTTATGATCCAGCAGCACGCAGCCAGACTGGTGAACTATCGTAGAACTAAAAACAATAATAAATCTGTACACAGTTAATGCAACGAGATGAGACATCAGAGATGTTTCTGTGACAGGTCGTCAGCTCTGTAACATGAAACACTGCGTGCCGCTCACCGTCCCTCCTTTTTGATGTGACAAACATAATGTCCAGACATCGTGGACGCTCCCATGTGACTGATGAAGGCGAAGAGCTCATATCCTTAGAAAAAGAAGAAGAACAAAGTCAGTGAGTGACAAACTAACGCATATTTATAGAAAAACAATTAAAGTGATAATTATCTAATAAAGTGCTCATTTTCAGTTTTAACTTAAAAACAGGTGATGTATTTAGCACGTGGGGATAAAATGAAGGAATTTAAATTGTTTTTTGATGCTGCTACACCTTGAAATCCAGTGCCCAGCAGCACGTGGGTACAGCACGCGTCATAATCAGACCTGACTGGGGCTAAAATGGCCCGTGGACGCTCACAATGTCGAGATTAAATTCAAGGGCAGAGAAGCAGTATGTTTCTGTCGGAGCGGCGGTCGTGCAGAGTCACTCACGTCCCGGTCCGTCTTTGACTCTGGGGCCCGACGCGTCTCCGTCTGGGGACAGCGTGGAGTCGCTGTGCGAGTTGGCGTTGGAGAAGGCGTTGTCATTGGGCTCTGTGTCAGCCATGTCTGAAAGGGCATCACTCTCCTCCTCCTCCTCCGGGTGGGTGAAGATCCAGTCGAGAGCTCGTTCAAGATTATTGTTCTGTAAAATGCCAAAAGCGGCGCAAACACGGTCAGCTCGCTGACATTCAGAACTAAAAAGGCCGTAATATCCCAGGAATGCTAAGAACCATAGGGAATCTCTTCTTCTCATGCAGATGTGAACATGCTCACCAGGTAATGGACCGGTTCTTATACAAAGGGCTTTTCTTAACCTCCTAAGACCCGAACTCTTCCACGGCATGCATTTTTATTTCTCTTTGATATTTGGTCACATTGGGGCCCAATGAATGTAAAAACAAAGAATTACCAGATTTTGTTTTTTTACATTATTTGAGTTTTTATGAAAAATAGGAGCCACACATGAGGATATTTGTTTAAAATTCTGATAGAACAGTAGCAGTATAATGTCCTCGTGAGTGGATTTCAGGCCTTTGTAGAGCAAAATGGAGTATTTTGGTCTAAATAACCCAAAATGTGATGTCTTCATATGTGGACGCCAGGTCCTAGGAGGTTAAAGCACTTTTATCTCATTCACACACATTCATACAAGCAGCTTTTTTCTAACATTCACACTCCAGTGAATGCACTGGGAGCAATTCGGGGTTCAGCATCTTGTCCAGGCTGCAGCAGCCAGGGATCAAACTACAAACTTTCCAATTAGTGGATGACCTGCTCTACATCCTTAACCACACCCACAAATATTTCTGCTTTTCCTGGAAAAATTATTTCCTGAAATGCTCAAATCAACAGTGACAGTAGAAGCAGTACTCGTGGGAATAAAACCAGAGCTGATGATTGAATTTTGGGGGGATTTATTTTCCCCCACAGCTCCAGTGCATCTTGGATAAACTCCTCATAAAAAGCAGTCTCACTTTTAGGAACGTGTTAAATGAACAATTATTTACTAGAAAGGTGAACGCAAACATCTGCCTGTGCTCATTTTTCCACAGAGGATGTTTGCGTTCGGTCCAAAATAGAGATGTGATGCCTGGGGAATGTCAGCGTGAGGAGCATGTCGGGATGATGAGGAGTTAAGCTGCCTGATGTTGCCGGGCGGGTCACTGCGCTTGAAGAGCAACTCTCTTTTTCTTCCTAATTTTGTGCTAATAATGAACCAAGACTTGAGACCGCTTCTCTGTTTCACACCTCCATCCCTCAGGACCAACGTGAGCTTTTTTCCACTTCAACAACACGGAGGCAGGCAGCGAGTTGGGCTCACTGATGATGAGAAGCCTGGTGTGTCTATTTGTGCGTCTGACTAACAGTCTGCTGGGCTATTTTTGCTGAGGGCGCACTTTGAAAGATGAGAATCAGAGGCCATTTCAAAACAACACTGATAGATTTACTGCAACTGTATCACGCTTGACTCATTGAAAAAATAAATCAACACTATGAATGCATTCAAAGTGAATCTTATGTGATGATACAGCGAGTTAAAGTGTCAGTGAGCCGTTCCTAAACCTGACAGGCTGCTGGGATTACAGCTAAATGCAGACATTTCTAATCCCTCTGACATGTACGACCAATCACATCTGCACTTTGCCCTCTGTTTAAAATCACCACGCCGCCTTACACCAACTTCACCTCCTGACACATTGTTCCATTTGCTCAGTGTTTCTTCGAGGTTTACAGGCCGTATTTTCCTGATTGTTACCCGTTTTAATGACTCAATGAATGACTAATTGTCAGAGTTTCTTTCCTCTTGCATTTCAAACTAACAACATTTATGGTGCCTGGAGGTCAGAGCTGTGTTTTTGTCCCGAACCCATCAGAGACAGCGAAGCGCGTGGGTGGTTCTTTGTCGTCCAGATTTCCGTCCTCGGCTCTGATTTATTTCTATATAAATATGTAAAGTATTGCATGTTAAACAGGCTGAGATACAGGCACCACCTTATCGGCTCAGACAGGCTGACCATCGCTGTCCACACAGGCCGTCGGGTGCCCCTCGTGTTTAAAACAAATCCCTGCTCTCACGAACTGCAGCAGAAGACCTTTTCAGTCACACAAAATGGTATTTGTAAGACATCCTGGATAATTACCAAAATAATTATCTGATGTATTTTAAACATTTTTTGTGCTAGTGGCTAGAAAGACTCCAGTGGACATAGTGGGCAGAAGACTGACCGTGGCTTTCAGCGCGTGGATGCTGTGAGTGCGGGGAAAGCCCATTGAGGTAAGGATGGCAATGCTCTCCTCGGGGGGCGAGTTGCCCAGCAGGGCGGCGCCCGTGGGGCTGTCACCGGCGGAGGGGCCGGGATCAATCATGGAGGGCAGAGTGAGCGGCTCTGCAAAGTCTGCGAGGAAAAAGAGACAAAGGAAAAAATAATGATGCAGCACATTCCCATTTATGTTTAACCTAATTACTGTGCGTTTCTGCTTTGGAGGTCAAAGGTCGCATTTTCTAGAGACAACGCTAATTCAAACTGTAAAGCGATTAAAGCTGATCACAGACGTCCGACTGGTGTGTGACTAACTGGCACTAAGAATATTTCAAACACAGAAACAGCAAACGGTCACGTTAGGAGGGCGTGTGGGAGGCATCCCGATGCTCTGTAGTGGAAACGACACACACAAATGCACCCTGTGGATTGTTTGTCACAGTCAGGTTTGCTTGGGGGGGTCTGCACACCACGAGTGTTGATCTGTTGAGGTGCTTACGCCTCTCCAAACAGATGTACAGGCTGGCAACGAACACCAGGAAACACCTGGACCCTACGCTGAGGGACTCCAGCTCTGTGGGGCTGGCAGGGATGGTCCAAACACAACACCCTTCGTGACGAGTCTCCATGTAATTCAGTGAGTATGAAAATGATGTGAATCATATGCTACAACCTTCAGTTTCACCAAATCTAAACTAAAGTGAAGACCAATGGGAGATCTGAAACCAGACTGCAGTGCACACCCCCCTCAAACAACATGAGGGGAAAGAAAGTGTGCGACTCCCTTTCAGAGACTTTTAGAGTCACTTGAGCTGTTCTGGCAGAGCGTGGCCGCTCACCTCACTGACACACTTCACTTTTCTTTGTCTCGGGTTTCAAATAAGGTAAATTCATACCTCTGACTGTAGACCTGTAATGTTCCTCTTTCTCAATTCAGACTAAACTAAACTAGTTGGCACAAAAAGCCTCAGAAACACCATCTATGCACTATCTGGACAGCATATACTTAACCTCCAATACCATTGCTAGAAATCTCAGGCCATTTCCTGAAAGAGAGGTCTTCTTTGACTTGCATGTAAATCAGGTCTCTATCACTACTTTCCTTTAGCTGAAGTACTGAGAAAATGAGGCACCTATCTATCTATCTATCTATCTATCTATCTATCTGCACGATAGAGACAAAAGTTATTGGTCATCCATCAAGCCAACCATCTGTACTTTTGCTCATCCAATCAGGCTGGTGTATTTCCAAGGCAGGCTCCCAGAAATATTAGGCCACACCTTGTAATCTTTGAATCTAGTGTTTTCAGTTCCACAGGTGTATGAACTCAAGCACCTGGCCATGCGAACCTTTGTGAAAGAATGGACTGTTCTAAAGAGAAGATCTCACTGAATTTGAGCGTGATGCTGTAACAGAACGCCAACGACTCGACAAGTCACCTACTAGATAATCCACGATAACCTTGTAAGTGGTATTACTGCAAAGTGGAAGCATTGAAGAACCACTCAGCCAGGAAGTGGGTGACCATGTAAAGTTACAGAGTCACTGAGTGCAGAGTGCAAAATGGTCAATGGTAACTTTATTGTCCCTGATGGGAAATTGCCACCAATGCTTTGCTGACGCAGTAACTGCGAGCTTCAAAGCTCCTGTGAGTGTAACATGTGGCTTGTCCAGTATTTCTGTTCATTTAGTGTATTCTGAACTAGATTTCTGTCCTTATTATCAGGATGTAAATGTGAAAAAAAATGCTGCAGCACGAGTACTAGCAGGAACTAGGCTGATCATATTTCTCCAGTACCAGCTTCTCTTTGTAAAATGCAGAACTGAATATTTTTTAAACAGAAAAAAGCTCAATCATATCTGAAAAGGTCTTATGTTTGCTATTGGCACTTTCCTCCCTTAGTGCAAATATGCTTGTTGTTTTGTAAAGGAATCAAAGGTAGAATACTGCAGGTATTACAGGTACTGCACTGCAGTGGTTTGTATCATATCTATCTAATAGACTCCAGTTTGTGCATGTAAATGGAGAGTCCTCTTCACACACTGAGGTTAATTATGGAGTTCCACAGGGTTCAGTGCTAGGACCAATTCTGTTTACATTATACATGCTTCCCTTAGGCAGCATCATTAGAAGACATAGCATACATTTACACTGCTATGCAGATGACACCCAGCTCTATCTGTCCATGAAGCCAGATAACACACACCAATGAGTTAAACTGCAGGAATGTCTTAAAGACATAAAGACCTGGATGGCCGCTAACTTTCTGCTTCTTAATTCAGATCAAACTGAGGTTATTGTACTCGGCCCTGAAAAGCCTAGAAATATGGTATCTAAGCAGATTCTTACTCTGGATGGCATTACCTTGGCCTCCAGTAACACTGTGAGGAACCTTGGAGTCATTTTTGACCAGGACATGTCCTTCAACGCACATATTAAACACATATGTAAGACTGCTTTCTTCCATTTGTGCAACATCTCTAAAGTTAGAAATATCCTGTCTCAGAGTGACGCTGAAAAACTAGTTCATGCATTTATTACTTCCAGGCTGGACGACTGTAATTCATTATTATCAGGAAGTCCAAAAAACTCCCTGAAAAGCCTTCAGCTGATCCAAAATGCTGCAGCAAGAGTCCTGACAGGGACTAGAAAGAGAGCAGATTTCTCCTGTTTTGGCTTCCTGTTAAATCCAGAATTCAAAGTCCTGCTCCTCACATACAAGGTCTTAAACAATCAGGCCCCATCTTATCTTAATGACCTTGTAGTACCATATCACCCTATTAGAGCACTTCGCTCTCGCTCTGCAGGCCTACTTGTTGTTCCTAGAGTATTTAAAAGTAGAATGGGAGGCAGAGCCTTCAGTTTTCAGGCCCCTCTTCTGTGGAACCAGCTTCCAGTTTGGATTCAGGAGACAGACACTATCTCTACTTTCAAGATTAGGCTTCAAACTTTCCTTTTTGCTAAAGCATATAGTTAGGGCTGGACCAGGTGACCCTGAATCCTCCCTTAGTTATGCTGCAATAGACGTAGGCTGCCGGGGATTCCCATGATGCATTGAATCATATCTGCTATTAATCTCTGTCTCTCTTCCACAGCATGTCTTTATCCTGTCTTCCTTCTCTCACCCCAACCAATCACAGCAGATGGCCCCGCCCCTCCCTGAGCCTGGTTCTGCTGGAGGTTTCTTCCTGTTAAAAGGGAGTTTTTCCTTCCCACTGTCGCCAAAAATGCTTGTTCATAGGGGGTCATGTGATTGTTGGGTTTTCTCTGAATCCATTATTATACGATCTACTGTACAATATAAAGCACCTTGAGGCGACTGTTGTTGTGATCTGGCGCTGTATAAATAAAATTGAATTGAATTGAATGTTATGCAGAGATTTCTGGCCTGTTCCCAGTCAGCTCCCAGTTTGGATATGGGAAACAGACTCCCCTCTCTGCCTTTAAGATGAGGATTAGAAACTCTTTAAGCCTGAATCTTATTTATGCTGTCTGGGTCTGTCCCTGAAAACCTCCCATCTACTCTATTTCAGCCTCCACAAGCTTATATGCCACTGTTGCATATCATTAACTCTTTGTCTTAGTTAGCGTTTGTCCCTCGCTGTCTTCGCCGTCCCTTCCTGCAGGTATCTCTGGCTTCAGAGCTGCTTGTTTACCATCTGCTTTTACTGGCTCCACCAGCCAGCCCAGTGTTTACTGTCATACTATTATTGTTTGTCGTCTGTTGTCTCTCCATGCTCATCATTTCCCTTTTTACCCTCGGTGCCTCAGCTGAATGCAGCAGATGGTTGCCTCTCCCTGAGCCTGGCCCTGCCAGAGGTTTCTCTGCTAAAAGGGAGTTTTATTCCTCCCTGCACCGTCATCAAACGCTTACCCGAATATTTGAGCTTCTGTCTGTGATACAGTAAAGCGCTAACCACCATTTCAACTTGTAGCTATTTTAAACGCATTAAAATGAACTATATGCCAATCAGATTTTTTAAAAGAGAAATCAAAGGAATATTACTTTTATATCTGGTGAACGTTTTACATATGCTGAACAGTGAAACTGAGCATGGAATGGAAATACTCATTTTTAAGTACAACACACTTCTCTTACTTTTAGTTGAATTTGCTGAAGGTGCACAATGACCGCTGAGGAACAAGGACACTCCCAATAGAACGACTTACTGTTGGCCATAAACACAGCCTTCATTACTCTGCTTGCCATAAATTAAATTGCGCACCACTTATCTCCCCCTATCATCTCTGTCTCGTTCTCCTTGTTTTGCGTCCTTCTGCTCGCCTCCTATACAGATGTGTTTATACCACAGAAAGACGCCGCTCTGTCAGGCTGCCGAACAGAAGAGCAGATGTTTGCATGTGAAGTCTTAAACTACGGCCGTGTCACATTGTCTTTAAAGCCCTCGTGCTGTTTATATTCACTGCGGCGTCTAAAGTGATTAGGTGAACAGCGGTTTAGTTGTCAAACCAAAATAAGCTGAAAGAACCTCCGTGCAGGATCGGACCCTTTAGCTGATGTCACTGAGCCTGAATGCAGCCCGTTTTGTAGATCCATCAAGCCCATTTAAAAACTCCTCTGGAGAGGCCCTTTACAGCCAACCAGGGAAATAAAAACGTGAGTCTGCACCTCAGGGGAACATCTCAGCACAAAGACACAAAGTCAGTCCAGACAAAGTTTCTGGAGACGATTGTGCACGCAGGTGAGCACAGATAAGCACCTGCAGCACACAAAAGAACACAGTACATGCAATGGAAGAACATGAGATGTGATGCGTCTCTCACTTTCAATTACCTCTGTGTTTAAAAAGGTCCCCAACAAATAAACGTACCTGTCTGTGTAATGCATTCTGTCAGCACCACAGTGGGGGAAATGCCTTTGGCTGATATGTGGATAAAAACATGCAACACAGACATCTTATGTAATCTGACCAACATCTAAACTTTGTCTGTTTTCACTGCAGCTCTTCTATTACTTGTCTCTAGTATTTCTACCTTTGTCTGGATTACAGTTACTCCTTGAATCCTCAGCACTCTCCCCACACTCATTTCGTATCACCACCATGCTGTCTTGAAGCCTCGCTGTGAATGTTTGCAGGTTTAAAACACTAGTTGCACTTTGACACACTATAACGAGAAGGCCCGGCTCACAGTCGCTGCTTTAATTTATCCCAGAGCTGTTCTGTCAGGTTGAAGCCAGGACTCTGTGCAGGCCAGTCGTGTTCTTCAACCTAACATGTGTTCATCCTCGTCTTTATGGACCTTTCTTTGTGCACTGGTGTGCAGTCATGTTGGAACAGGAAGAGGCCGTTCCCAAACTGTTCCCACAAATTCAGGAGCATGAAGTTGTCCAAAACATCTTGGCATGTCGAAGCATTAAGAATTTCCTCCTCCACAAAACTTTACACTCGGCACAGAGGAGTTCTCTTTCCACTTCAGTTGCTGTTGTTCCCAACTGCAACCACTTTGTTATAACGCCACTAACAGTTGATTGTGGAATATTTAGTAAGAAGGAAATTTAACGAGTGGACTGCACAGGTGGTGTCCTATCACAGCGCCGCGCTGAAATTCACCGAGCTCCTGCAAGCGACCTGTTCGTGGCACAGTTGTTTGTAGAAGCAGTCTGCAGCAGCTGACTTTACACACCTGCAGCCACAGAAGTGACTGAAACACCTGAACTGAATGATTTGGGTGGGTGCGTGCTTCTGGTGATATAAAGTGTACATTGTGGAAAAAATGCATTTGTATTGTTTTTATTTAGTATTTTATGTGTGAAAAAAAGCAAATAAGTCCCAACATGTAATTTGATACCAGCACTAACATGTTTATAGCCCTGAACTGAGAAAAATGTTTGTACAGAACTTCTGACTGTAGAGGTCATGTGACATGTTTAATTTCACACTCCACCACGACATCATCCTCCATCCTCGGTGCATTGTGCCGTGATGCTGGCTCACCTGGCTCTTCCATATGGGCTATGATCCAGTTGAAGGCCATCTCAGGGCCCATGTTCCCCGTGTAGTACACCGCCTTCCTGCAGGCCTCCAGCGGAAAGCCCATCTCCGCCAGCTGCATTACTGCAGCCTCGTCTATTTCTGGAGCTGGGGACACAACAAATCAGCATCAATAACTAAAACATGCAGTTGCTGATTCAACAGTAGCAGTGGCTTGAGTCTAAACAGCCAAACAGATTTGTGGCGACTCCCTCTGTGGGACTCATTAAACAAAGAGAGCAGAGGAGCGTCGGGCCTGCAGAGGCATCTTTGTTGAGGGATGATTTATCAAGGAGAGAAATGAGTCTGGCTAAAGCAAGCAGAGCTGCACAGCAAAGCCAAGTTTGTCACAAAGTCGAGAGCAGCTGCAGCACCTGCTCAGGTAGGTCAGAGGTTTACAGTGGGGCAAAAAAGTATTTAGTCAGCCACCGATTGTGCAAGTTCCCCCACCTAAAATGATGACAGAGGTCAGTAATTTGCACCAGAGGTACACTTCAACTGTGAGAGACAGAATGTGAAAAAAAATCCATGAATCCACATGGT
The DNA here is from genome assembly GCF_057381845.1 of Rhamphochromis longiceps. Lineage (NCBI taxonomy): Eukaryota > Metazoa > Chordata > Actinopteri > Cichliformes > Cichlidae > Rhamphochromis > Rhamphochromis longiceps. Next base: position 182,115 of record NC_140578.1, on the reverse strand, counting down.
AGGATTTGTAAAGAATTTATTCGTAAATCAGGGTGGAAAATAAGTATTTGGTCACCTCAAACAAGGAAAATCTCTGGCTCTCACAGACCTGTAACGTCTTCTGTAAGAAGCTTTTCTGTCCCCCACTCGTTACCTGTATGAATGGCACCTGTTTGAACTCATCATCTGTATAAAAGACACCTGTCCACAGCCTCAAACAGTCAGACTCCAAACTCCGCCATGGCCAAGACCAAAGAGCTTTCGAAGGACACCAGGAAAAGTATTGTAGACCTGCACCAGACTGGGAAGAGTGAATCTACAATAGGCAAGCAGCTTGGTGTGAAAAAATCAACTGTGGGAGCAATCATCAGAAAATGGAAGACATACAAGACCACTGATAATCTCCCTCGATCTGGGGCTCCACGCAAGATCTCATCCCGTGGGGTCAAAATGATCATGAGAACGGTGAGCAAAGATCCCAGAACCACACGGGGGGACCTGGTGAATGACCTGCAGAGAGCTGGGACCAAAGTAACAAAGGTCACCATCAGTAACACACTACAACGGCAGGGAATCAAATCCCGCAGTGCCAGACGTGTTCCGCTGCTGAAGCCAGTGCATGTCCAGGCCCGTCTGAAGTTTGCCAGAGAGCACATGGATGATACAGCAGAGGATTGGGAGAATGTCATGTGGTCAGATGAAACCAAAGTAGAACTTTTTGGTATAAACTCAACTCGTCGTGTTTGGAGGAAGAAGAATACTGAGTTGCATCCCAAGAACACCATACCTACTGTGAAGCATGGGGGTGGAAACATCATGCTATGGGGCTGTTTTTCTGCCAAGGGGACAGGACGACTGATCCGTGTTAAGGACAGAATGAATGGGGCCATGTATCGTGAGATTTTGAGCCAAAACCTCCTTCCATCAGTGAGAACTTTGAAGATGAAATGAGGCTGGGTCTTCCAACATGACAATGATCCAAAACACACCGCCCGGGCAACAAAGGAGTGGCTCCGTAAGAAGCATTTGAAAGTCCTGGAGTGGCCTAGCCAGTCTCCAGACCTCAACCCCATAGAAAATCTGTGGCGGGAGTTGAAAGTCCGTGTTGCTCGGCGACAGCCCCAAAACATCACTGCTCTCGAGAAGATCTGCATGGAGGAATGGGCCAAAATACCAGCTACTGTGTGTGCAAACCTGGTAAAGACCTATAGTAAACGTTTGACCTCTGTTATTGCCAACAAAGGTTATGTTACAAAGTATTGAGTTGTATTTTTGTTATTGACCAAATACTTATTTTCCACCCTGATTTACCAATAAATTCTTTACAAATCCTACCATGTGGATTCATGGATTTTTTTTTCACATTCTGTCTCTCACAGTTGAAGTGTACCTCTGGTGCAAATTACTGACCTCTGTCATCATTTTAGGTGGGGGAACTTGCACAATCGCTGGCTGACTAAATACTTTTTTGCCCCACTGTAGCTCGCTAGCATTCATCACCACTGCTTCGAGCTCGAAATACATTTTCTATGGTTATAACTTATAGAAATGTTGCATGTTTATTCAGTTTGGCACACAGCTGTGCAGAGAAATTAAATACTTACAGTCCAAGGAGCTCATGGAGTTATCTGAAAGAGGAGGAGGACACGGCACAGTCAAGCATCACCATCGCTGGCTCTGTATTTACTGTTGATTCTGTTTTGGAATCATTTCACTCTTTGAGAATAATAAAAGATTTGCAGACATTTGTACAGATAGCATCTATAATCGGCCAAGACAATATCCTGGAAAATCTGAGCTGCCGGCACGTTATTAATATTCACAAACAAAGGTACAGTTCATCAAACAAATCCATTGTAACACAGGGAATCCAGATGTTTTCGAGTACCCGTGGCGGGTCCTGGGCACAGTTGGTATTTCTGTCTTTTAAATTTTCTTTTTACCTTTCTCATAAAAGGATCATTTAGCTGCAGAACATCAAGGGGAGAAGCAAATGTCCCCTCCCACACCCCTCATGAGTCACAGAAACACTGCCCAACTGTGTTATTTTGGACCGTGAAATGTTGTCAGTGTCCTACAAACACATTTTATTTTACACAGATATGAAAACATCGGGTGAACGAAGAAAAAAAATAATGCAGAAACACGGCCTGAGAGCGGCACAGGCTTTTGTTCATTTTCCTTTGTTTTCCCCTCATGGCCTCAGTTACAGCCCCTCGGACGGCTGCTGGGTTTTATCCAGTTTGCTATATTAACTGAAAGGAGATACTGACCCAGTGAATGCAGCTGGAGTAGCCATCTTCCATGGTTTCTTTTAAATCGCAGGTTTGCTTTAATAGGTTTAAATGGATAATGTGAGTAACCAAAACAGGGAAGGAACAAAGCTGAACCAGTTTCAATACATCGTGTGCAGTTTGTGATTGTTAATTTTGTATTTTTTAACCAAAAGAAAAGTGGAAGCAAAAGAAAACAATTCACTTTCCATTTTCTGAATGGCCTGGAATAATTGAGTGAATAGAAACAGACCAATGAGAAATAATGTGCTTCAAGCAGCGTACAGGAAAACACATTTGTGTGCTGCTATGAAATCAATAAGAATCACTGAAGCCTTTTGGAGATAGAAGTGCGACCAACGATGAATCACTGCGAATTCCAGCAGGGGAGGAACGGGCCAGCGGTTCATTTACAACCAGCAAAACTCATCATATGAATGTGAAATAAATAAATCTGAAAGGCCATTGAATGCAGCGTGTTGTCTCCTCTGACCTGTTTTCATTTCACAGCTTTAGCTGCACGATTTACAGAGGCAACGCTGTTGTTAACCTCCTGAAATAGAAGCTCAGAGCGACGTGCAGATTTGCTGCAAATAAAAGCATGTGTGTGTCTGTGGCCCTCAAAGATATCTGTACAGGACGCCAAGCCGTAACAGGGTCTAAGCAAACCAAAACAATGATGCTCTAATGTGCAGATACTCCACTCAGATTGTTTGACACCGACAGTACAGCACACCATGTTCAGTCCTAAAATATTTAGGCACACTAAGACAAGCGAGTGCAAAGTTTTTCTATTGTGTATTCATGTGCTAAGATGCAGCAGACGAAACCAAAGAAAGATCCAAGTTTATGGATGTGTGAAGCACAGCAAAGGCTGCTCTCAGATGTTACCGTCTCTGCTCGAGCCCACCCCCAAATGTGCTCACAGCCTGAAACATTATAGGACTCTCTGTACTTCACATCTGCTGAAATATTAACAGAGACAGCGATAACTTGATGTAGCTGAACTTTACAACAGGAGGAGGAAACTGCAATCACAGAGCAGAGAGAGACGAAAGGCAAACAAAAAGGAGGGCACTGCCTTTGTGGGGTTGATTTTTTATTTTTAATAAGGGCTAAAGTGGCATGGATTTAACGGCTGAAATATTACCAAGCCTGCAAAAAAGTTTCTTAAAAAGTGACAATATTTTATTGAGTGCTATAACTCGCTAGCTTCCAGTACTTTAATCCCAGAGCTGAGGGAAGTGCGTTACAAGGAGATCTGGTGAAATCATTAGAACCTATTAGGCTTAGCCACACTGTGAACACAAACACTCTTCAGTAATTGATTGAGCATGCCTTTCCTGTGGGATTCCATTTAATGTGTCCTTAGGAGGGAATATGGGTGGCTTTCAGCAGAATATTATATTAGAGACAATTTCACAGACCATTTAATTCACAAAAATACCCGAGACCTGCCAAAAAGGATCTGGGGCACTGCAGCTGGTTTAAGCAGCAACGTGTTATGTTATAGGGTAAACACAAAGTTTCATATACTGAGGTGTTTCTAGCACATAAATGGAGTGAAGAAATATTCTTGGCTTTTTTGGCTAAACAGTACAACAAAAGGCTTCGCGCTCTGGGAAAACAGTGCCCTTTAAAATTAATAAGGGACTGTGAAATCAAAGATGAAGGGCCAAAAACGCCCGGAGTAATTAAGGGTGCTGGTACACTGTTTTTCTAGAATTCATGCATGACTGCTAACACCCCTGTAGGCCAATGCAGGCAATTTATGAGAGCCTGTAACCTTCTCATTGAATTCTGGGTGAGAAAAATGGAGCAGCATCTAATAGATGCCATATATTATAATATATGGATGTTTATTTGTAAACATCAAACAGAAAATAATACAGAAAAGAGCAAATTGTTAAACTCAAATAGGCTTAAAAACTCCCTCCTCCATTTTATTTCATACCTCTGGTGTCTTCGGGTAAAACAATGGGAGGCATGAGGTCCGGCAGCTCTTCTTCACCTGCCTGCAGCCCCGTGGCTCGGAGCCGGTTCAGATCCAGGAAGTCGGGAACGTCAATGACCACATCTGCAGAGCGAGATATAAAAGTATCAAACTGAAGAATCCAGCAGTAAGAACAGTGAGCTCCCAGATCAACTTTTAAATATTACGATCTATATGTGAGGCGTGAACTGACCTTTTTCCCCATTTATGAACTGAACTGAACACTTTATGAACATTTTAAGGTGCTAAACACACCGATTGATTTTCAACTACCAGCTAAACAGCAAAAGCGTTTTACGGACACCGACAGGATGACAGATAAACGTTTATAACCATGTGTTCAAAGTGCAGGTGAAACGTTTTCTCCACCCGGCAACAGATTCACTGCTGTGCCTTGTGAACTGCAGTTTAATGGTGCCCTCTGCTGGGGGTTTATAGCATTGCACTTACTGAGACATGCTGGTGGAGGGAAATATAAGGTCAATAAATCTGATCAGTCACTAAAGTGTGAGATACTAGTTACCTAGTTTTTTCGGCACCCAATCAACTCCAAATGTGAATTTCTTAATCTGCACCACCAGATACTCTGGGAACGAGGCAAATCGGGAAGTTCTGTAAAAGAATGTGTTGAAAATTCAGTTTATGAATCCAGCTGGTTTTCGTTTAAATATACTGGTTAAAAAGGGGTGTACGTTGGTCATTTCTGGCCCGAGAACAAGTGGACGTTGCTTACTTGACTCCAGCTGACTTGGCCTGCAGTGCCGAGCTCCAGAAATCAGGAACATTTTCCGGCTCTGTGAAGGCCTGCAGACAAGCAGTGAAAGGGATCCGCGCTCTCACTGGTTCAGGAGGGGGACGCATGTTCTCTTCTGCTTCCTTACGCTTGACCTCATATGCAAGTAGCTCCTCTGGTAATGAAAAAAACAACAAAAATGTGTCACTTTCATTTGCAGCATTCTCAGAACTGAAGGTGCTGCAAAAGCTGCAAAAGCCAATGTATTTGTTGTAAGTGTAGCATTGCAGAGCTTTAACTAAAACTCCACTGTTTCAGTCAAATACTCTCATCTTGGCAACATTTAAATAGTACATACAATTTGTCACGTAATACTTTATATCAAGCTGTGAAGGTGTAATTATACCTTACATACAAAACAGCTCTTAGCCGGGAACATTATTCCCTTCTCAGAGCAGGTCCAGTTCATTCTCCCACTTGCTGCAGTGACCAGAGGCAATCGTGGCCTCCATTCGCATTGTAAGCGTGTGGGGGCTCCGTTACCTCGATTGCTGGCGGCCTCAAATGGAGCGGGCAGCTGGATGCAGTAGTCAACCCGCTGAGTGTAACGGACACGACGAGTCTGGCAGCACTGAACTCGCTCCTCCACCAGGAAGCGAAACACATCACTTGGATTCTCTGAGCCTGCGCTGTTCCTCTGCAGAAACACCAAGATTTACGATTCAGAGACGCTGAATATGAGCATCGATAACAGAATCGGACCACATTTGGATTATGTGTCAGGCTGACTTTAGTTTATTATCCCTAAAGCAGGCTTGGCCGAGTCCAGGCCTCGAGGGCCGGTGTCCTGCAGGTTTTAGATCTCACCCTGGGTCAACACACCTAAATCAAATGATTAGTTCATTACCAGGCATCTGGAGAACATCAAGACATGTTGAGGAGGTCATTAACCGTTTAAATCAGCTGTGTTGGATCAAGGACACATCTAAAACCTGCAGGACACCGGCCCTCGAGGCCTGGAGTTGGACACCACTGTCATAAAGTATTAGTCCCATCCATCCATCATTAATTTTGTTTCGGTTATCTGGGGCCGGGTCGCAGGGGCAGCAGCCTAAGCAGAGAAGCCCCGACCTGCCTCTCTCCGGCCACCTCCAGCCTTTCCGGGGAAACACCAAGGCGTTCCCAGGCCAGCCGAGAGACATAATCTCTCCAGCGTGTCCTGCCTCTTGGCCCGGCACACCTCAACCGGCTCCTTTCAATGTGGAGGAGCAGCGGCTCTACTCTGAGCTCCTCCAAGATGGCCAAACTCCTCACCCCATCTCTAAGCCACTGTTAGGGAAAATATTCTAAAACACTTCTTCAGTAAAGACTCAGAGAAGAGAAACACACAGAACTTCTTGCTAGCAAGGGCAGCCTCCAAACTGAGACTCGCACTAAGAAACTGCCCCGGTCTTTATTTATACTTCAGTGAGCGTGTGTGTGTGTGTGTGTGTGTGTGTGTGTGTGTGTGTGTGTGTGTGTGTGTGTGTGTGTGTGTGTGTGTGCTGCTGATCAAAGGGTCATATAACATGAAAGCACAAAAGGTACATCCTTGGTTAAGAAGAGGGTAATCTCCCCCTCACCCTAGATGGTTCACCCTAGATAACACAGTGAAGAAGTCCAGCGGTTCATCTAGGCAAAAAGGCACTTAGACTAAAACAGACATAGCTATGTTAAAACAATAAAACAATAAAACAAGGTGCAACCTCTCATGCTCCCAGGACGTGGGGGTGCATTCCTGGAGTGCACACCAAGCCTGCAGCCTGTTAGAGATCACACATCCTGTCACTACACAATTAATTATATGCCTCTAAGCATACATGGTTAAATATTTCCTAATACAAATAACTACATGCAGTATTCTACCATATGCAAACTTATATCACTAAAAGATTATACTGACTACTAAATACAATTTTCCATTGACAGCCACTCTTCAGAGAAAGCTCATTTCCGCTGCTTGTATTTCGGTCACTACCCAAAGCTCATGACCACAGGGGTAGGGATGTAGAACAACAAGTACATTGAGAGCATTGCTTTCACACTCAGCTCTCTCTTCGCCATGATGGACTGGTACAGCGTCTGCATCACTGCAGCCACAGCATCAATCCGTCTGTCAATCTCCTGTCCCTTTCTCCTTTCACTCATGAACAAGACCCCAAGATACTCCTCCACTTGGGAACTTGTCCTAGAGTAGGCACTTCACCCTTTTCGAGCTGAGGACCATGGCCTCAGATTTGGAGACTATGCAGACCAAGCTCTGCAATTAACCAAACACCCCATACTCCCTGAGCACCTCCCACTGGATACACCAAGGGACAAAGTCGAATGTCTTCTCCAAGTCCATGGTCCTGGTTCCACGACCAGGACAAAAACCGCATTGTTCCTCCTTTATCCGAGGTTCGACTAACGGATACATTTTCCTTTCCAGCACCCTGGCATAGACTTTCCCAGGGAGGCTGAGGACTGTGATCCCCTACAGTTGGAGCACACCCTTTCTTGAAGATGGGAACCACGACTCCGGTCTATCAATCCAGAGGTACCACACCTGATCTCCACGCAGCACTGCAGAGGCGTTTCAACCAAGCCCGCCCTACAACATCCAGAGCCTTCAGGAACTCAGGGCGAACCTCGTCCACACCAGGGGCTCTGGCACCAAGGAGCTACTTCAGTGACCTCCCCCCGGAAAAGACGAGTTGTCCCCCTCGTCTCCAGACTCTGCTTTCTCTGCGGAAGACTAAGGAAGTCCTCTGAGTTCCATCCACTGTGCAACAATGTCCTCGGTCGAAGCCAGCAGCGCTCCACTACACACAGTGCAGGTAGAGCACTGCTTTACCCTCCGAGTCGCCTGACGGTTTTCCATGTTTCTTCAAGGCAGTCCGAAAGTCTTTTTCCTCCCTGAACTCCTCCCACACTCGAGTTTTTGCTTCAGCCACTCCCAAACCATGTTCCGCTTGGCCAATCGGTACCTATCAGCTGCCATCGAAGTCCTAGGCTAACCAAACCTGACAGGACTCCTTTGTCAGTCTGATGGTTCCCTTCACGTCTGGTTCGGGGGACACCACCACGACGGGTACCAACCACCTTGCAGCCGCAGCTCAGTGCAACGGAGGTGCTGAACATGGTCAGACTCAATGTCCCGAGTCTCCCTCAGATTGCTGTTGAGCTCTGCCGGAGGTGGGAGCGCTGGCATATTAAGCAAATTATAAATACGGTTAAATGTAACAGCTCTATTTGACAATGACATAAACTGGGGAAGAGGTGGATAGAGACTGGATATATAAATCACAGAAACGACTGTCTTTGCCGTGGTCTCTCTAGACTCTCCTGGCAAGACTTAAGCGTGACTGCAGTTTGACCCACATTTCTTAATACAGCCATTCAAAACACTGATGTGACTCTTTAATTTACCAAATGCCTCAATGGAGAGAGCTGCATCTTTTTTAGAAAACTAGGAAGAATCATTATCACTGACAGGCTCCATATCCTCAGCAGGGCTGATTGAAGCAGTGTTTATTTGAAGACTGTGGTGAAGGATGGCACTGTGATTAAAGCACTCGTTTGCCAAGGCCAAGGCCTCTCTGCACCCCAGCCCTTCTATTCTAAGATGCTACAGCAATACACGAGTTATAATGTCACTTCAGCCATATTTGTAGGATGGCACAGGCTGGGCGTGCTGCTGATGGTGGTGATGTTATTCAGGTTATCCATGTATGGGTAACTAAACTGGCATGTAAACACTGACTAGTAGGTCAAAGGAGGTGTGGAAACAAAAACAAAAATGTTAATCACATTTAGTGTGAAATATATCTACAGATGATTTTTTTTAACAACAGCCACAGAGGTTAGGAGAGATTGGTTGTTATGTTTTGTTTATGTGCAGACTATCTCAGGGCATGCGTCCTGGGTGAGGCAGAATCGGAGGCATTATCTGGCCACACAGTGTAAGCGATAGCAGAGGTCTATAGATATCCTGCTTGAGACAGACATTTCAGCACACCCCATGTTTATGTACCAACCAGGGAGACGGCGTGCTGTGTTTAGTCGAAAACAAACGGCCCCTCCTCCAATAAACTGTCTGTCCCCGTGTGTCACACTCACCATATCCCACAACAGCTCCCACTCTGTGACAATGTCACAGAAAACTGCAGTTTACAGCACATCGGTCACGTGGGATGTTTTACGTCATTTTAAAGATTTTCTGTGACGCAGCGAGGCACGCTGACAGACGTCAGGGTTTTTTAATTTTACAGAGCAACATTGTAACACTTACATCAAATATAGAATTCACAGATGTATTTACATTCACATTTCTAAAAGTCGTTTGCCAGATTTATACATTCATCAGCCGCTTTATTAGATACACCTTGCTAATACCATTTGGACCCCCTTTGTTTTCTTAACTTCTCTAATTCTTTGTGCCAACAGGGTGCTGGAAACAAAGATCAGAGATTTTGGTTCGATGTTGCTGCAGATTTATTCAACTCCACGTCCATGATGCGAATCTCCCGTTTCCACCACAACCCAAACTCTAGTAGTTTGAAATTTGGTGACTGTGGAGGCCTTTCAAACTGCAGTGCGTTGTCACTGAAAGCAGTTTAAGATCAACTTTGTGCTCATTTGCATACATTGATTCCAACAAGTGTTTATTTGAGTTATTGCTGCCAGCCTCAGTCTGACTCTGACGTCTCGTACTCGCACTCACTGGATATTTTCTCTTTTTCAAACATAGAGAAGGTCGTGTTGGGAAATCCCAGCAGTTCAGCAAACTCTGCAGTCACAGCCTGTCACTTTCACAGTCACTGGAATCACCTCTTTCCCATTCTGGTGCCCAGTTTGAACTTGAACACAGTATTTGCATTATAAGACAGTTGAACAGGGATGTCGCGGCCTTTTACGTTCCAAACACCAAAAAAGTCCAAGAAAAGGCCGTGGGTGGCAACGGGAGGTTTGTTTTAGAACGCACTTCTGACTCCATTGTTTAAAAATCATATGCCGTTTATTTCGTGGAAAATTATAAACAAAAATCAGCCAAATAACTTCTTAAAACTTAAAATTAAACGAAAGTTAACTTAATTTGCTTTAACAACTTCAAAAGTGGTCAAAAAATCATTTCCTAACCCTCCCGTCTTCCCATCTGACATTTGGCAAACAAAAAACCTCTTTACCACACCCATCCAGGGTGCTCTTAATCTCTTGATTAATGAGAGGGTCCATAAGCTAATAAACCAATCACTTTGCAAAAGCTTCTCCAATAAAATTAATTACAAATTTACATAACAAAACCAGGTCAGTATATTCTTACACCTTTAAAGAAAAAACAAAAATGAATACAAATTGCATTTTATAAACATTCAACAAAAATGGCCACAACAAGGGATGTCTAATAAAGTGTGTAATTAGTGTACATGTGGATATGTGAAGACATTTTTCCACCCGGCTTCACTCACCTCCACCAGGTTGATCATGTGCAGGAGGAATTCATGAGCATCTTGTTGTCTGTTGGAGGAAAACTCTGGGTGTCCCCTGCTGACCAGAGCCTTCAACATTCGAGCAGAGATGCCCTTCTGCTGGTGCTGCAATTAAAATATATATACATATAAAAAGATGTCTCACATAATCTGACTACGCGTAAATACTCGGCCTTTTCAGAGGACCATATAACACAAGAGACAGCTGACCGAGAGTGGGAATTATAGATGTTGGAAGGAATGTGTGATGTCAGGCTAATCAACATGTTTGTCTAACGTGACAATAATATATGTGCTAAAATATGATGCTACAAAGTAACACAGATACTTCAAAAACTCGCTGCTGTGGGGGCACGGTCTGCGGTGCTGCTGCAGGGGTGATGGACACACCTGCACGCCATCTGCAATCACGTCTTGCCGGCTTAAAAATCTGACTGGGTCCTGGGTTGTTGATGTCAATGCGAGTTGGGCTATGAGCTGCAGCTGACTGAGTGTGTGAACAGCAACCAAGTATGCTGAAAAGCATGTTAACGACAACACCATCGGGTCTGCGGTGGGTTCTTTGCACTGGCATCGCCACCTTCTTTGTTAAAAAACTCAAACTTTAAGCTAGCTGTCACAACAAGAAATACAGACGTCTGCATCACAATGCTCAGGTAAAAAGCATCTTTTCCAATGCTCGCCATCACTGTTGATACTTGCAGCTTGTGACTAAAACTTTGTTGCTGCCATACATATAAAAATGTGCTTTCACAAAGATGCAGCAAAAACATTTAACCTGGCTCCTTCACACATATCTACATTTACTTTGGTTAAACAGAAGTTAAAGTGTGAAAAAGCATAAACCAGCAGTTACTATAAAATAAGCAGACGTTTAAATATGTTGCTGCCATCCAATCTATATTTTTTCTCTGCAATCAAACAAAAGTAATAGTCTTTAACACGTAAAACCACCAACCTCCATCACGAGAACGTGTACCAGCATTAAGGAAACAATTTGATGAGACTCTGTGATTGTGCTGGGTCACACTGACATAATACAAGCTCTCCCCCCACATCTCCCCAGCTGTCAATATATGTCCAACCACGATTCCCCATCACACATGCAGGAAGCTCACAGCTCGGCCTGGTGGCTGGTGAAGCTTATGGAAGAAGCCCAGGGCTTACAGAAATAACCCTTTATGGCTGTCCTGTAATTTTGTGGCAGATGTGTACTACGACTCCGAAAAGGCAACAGTTTCAAATGACAAACAAACACGTAAATATTCATATAAATTAAACAGTAGCACATTTTACCCATGTAGCAGCATAAAGCTGTGATGTGAGGAACTAAAAGGCAGAACACAAAATATTAACGGAGCTGTTGAAGTCGAGCAGCTCAAACTGCTGTCAACAGTTTGTAGACCAAATGAAAACAGCAGGAGGAGGAGAGAAGCGACTTTAAACATATATAAACTCAACTACACTCCTTAAAAAACAACTCTGTTACGTTACTATGAAAAACCAAACGTTAAATCAAACTGAGCGGCTAAATCTGAATGTTAGGATTATTCGCATGCTTCTGTTGCTTATGGACCCAGTTTGGAAGCTGGACATACCCAGTTTAACACCTTGTATTCTTCTTTCATCACCTGTTCAATGAGCTCAGATTTCATGGGCGGTTTGGAGTACTGGCCTGAAAGCAGTCCATGTCCCAGTTTAGCCCTGCCACACAAAAACACACACATAAGCATAAAGTAGAGTCTTATTTTAGTCTTGCTGGGGTTATTTTTTAGATGGCACACCCTGAAGGAAGTGTGCACAGATGTCAAGGAAAAAGACACTACAAAACCTTCAGACAGGGCACTTGGAGGCCAGCTCGTGATAATCCTGAGTTTAAACTAAAGCAGGCTGTAGTCCTAAGTGCCTGTTTTGTTATTGGACTGGCTGTGGCGCCTCTTTGCAGCTCTTTGTGGTTGTTTCTTGTCTTATAAATACGTCTGTGCAGTGGTACTCCAGAGAGACAATTAGGAGAAATACAGTCATTTAGATTCATTCAAGGCTGATGACAGTTTTCATCGACTGTATACTACTTCATATTTATTAAAAGTGAAAAGGAGCAAGCAAGGGGACCTAGTCTGCTTCATTTGTTTCCCTGTCATATATACACTATTACACTGATGTTCTTATTAAACAGTGAGGTCATGTAACAGTTATCCCGATCCAGGCGTGTTTTCATGGGCGTTTTTCCACTCTTGGATCAAAAGCAGACGTCCGATATTCAGTAATAACAGGCACACAGCTATAGCTGCGAGGACAGTAGCTCCACCCACCTGCTGTTCAAACCTTGTGTTTATGCAGAGCAGCCAATCAGACGGACGTTTGCTTCAAGAGGAGCTAAAACAGTTTGTGCCAGACGGTGCATGAGTCCATAAATGTGTGATAAGTGGCGTAAACCCGGCCCTGTGTTAGCCTTACAGCTTACAGGTCACCTGCTTAACTTAGTGAGGCACGCAGCACCGCAACTACTGCAAAGATCTGGAGGAGAGCCTCTTCAAATGATTACACGACCTTTAGCAACATGCTAATTTAATGAACTTAAATATTTGGTGGCAGAACCTCAGCTCCAATCCCCGCCCCCCGAATGCGTCATGTGTATCATGAAAGACTTTCCTGTTTGTCCTTCAGCACCTTGACCTTTATTCACACGTAGCGTTTCTATTAAGTACCTGTTTACAACATAATTGTCTTCAGAATAATCCAACTTTAAGAGAGCGCCATTATACAAATAAACGGTTTACTTTCCTATGACCCATTTCTCGCTGACAAGCTCTAACAGTGACAGATATAAACGTGTTTTTATCTGGCTGCGTGCCTCACAGCATGAAATACACAGCTGATATCTATCGCCTTCCTGGCTAAGAATCTGCTTCCCATTCATCACACCCACAGCATCTGACTGGCCTCTTGCAACATACTGGCTTATGTGACAAAGTCAAACAGATTTTACAACTAGCATCAAAATTCATTGGCAAGATTTGGTTCTATTAGAAAACGACACATCGTGTTAATTATGTTATAATTAACAAAATATTCCAGTCCTGAGCAGCTAGAAAAACACCCTCTCCTGTTTGTGCAGTTCCACACTGCATAACGTGACACTGCAGTCACTTACATTTGAGTTGCAAAGTCCTGGGTGGGGTCGAGCGGTGAGTAGTCAAATATCCTCTGAAGATTACCCACATACCTGGAGAGCAAAGCATGAGTCACACTCTGACCTACAGAGGAGCATACGGGATGATGGACCCTCAGGAACATTAACTGTAAAGTAACAGTTTTAAATATTGCTCAAAAGATTTTTTTTATGTCCTCTGTCGACTGACATGAATAAATATTTGTAAATTATTTTGAACAACAAATTTACACTTTAAACACTTGATAAAAAACAGCTTTGATTGTTAATAAAAACTGAAAAAGTATTTCAGATTCTTCTGTGGTAACAAGACCTCATTTTTAAACTGGCTCTAAAGAAAAGCAGTCTTTCTGTGAAACCAGTACAGAATCAATAACATCTGACATACGAGATATTACTCACATCCTTTGGAAGTCTGGGATGCTGAAGAGGACCTGCATGACCGTACTAAGGTAGCAGCTGCTTCCCAGATTTTTGATGCCTGTATAACCAGAGCCATACACCTCCTTCAGCTTCATGCCCGACTCTTGGATCACCTCCCACTCGCTGACCCGCGGCCGGGGTTTATTGTCTGTGTGGTGCCCGTTTTCTGTCTGAAGGGGGAAAAGGGAAGCTATATTAGAAACACCTTTTGGGAGAAACAGAGTCTTCATCTGGTTCTCAAAGCTGGAGAGAATTTGACTGGAAAGTCTATTATGGTTTTTAAACTCCACCCCACATGAAAAACGCCTGGTTAGACCAAAAACAGCGTTGGAGAATCCAGGCAGGTCAATCCCAATCAGTCCTACACTTTTTATTCATGTACTAAACTAAACTCTGAGATGAAGTTCTTTTAAATGTGGATTGTTTTGATTGAAATATCCCCAAAAACCCCAGACTGATGTTTTTGGGACTGACACCTATTGGCACGATTTAAATACAGTGTTCATCAAATTTATTGGAGCATCTGACATACAAACAAGAAAACATAAATATTTACAGCTCTTTCAAAAACTTCAAATCAATCAAGCATAATATTCAACCACTGTAGGAATGCAAGTCAATTTGTGTAATTTGGCATTTTAATCAAAAATAATAGTGTGCTTCACTCATACAGATTAATATGGGAGAGGATTAGGGCCACTGGAGTCCTCTTCCATAGCATTAACCATTACAGAAACACCAATTACTACATTTAAATAGCAGTGATTTAGGGCAGCTGTGTCATAAACCTCTCAGTGAATTTAACAGCGCTACATCTCTTCAAAGTTTTCTTTATTTCACGTAAAGAAATGTAACAAATGTTTGTAAAACTCCAATGAAAATGTTCAGTGTGTAGCTGCAGCAGTGAAGCGTGGTGTGCGTTTGTTATTGATTTGATAATTGACTGATTATTACTGATTTCTTTGATGTGTTTTAGATGTTTTAGGCTCAAAGCAGCTAACTTACTCCTTTCTGCATCTGTAGCATGTCTATTCCAAAATGTGACAGGTGCTCTGATACGTGCGGGTCCAACACAGCTTCTTCTTCCTCAAACGAATAGATGTCTGAAATTTAAAGAGCAGTTAATCACTACAACAAGATTCATTGTTGGGATGGTAACTTACTCGCTTTAGAAATGAACTACAGATGGATGAGATCTTGCTTTGTATTTCCAAGAGTCACTGTGTGAGCTTCAGGAACAAAACTTTGATCGGACAGTCGGTAGGTGAAATTATTATTATAGCTACACGATGCTACACATTATGTCAAATTTTTAAAAACGAAGCGAGTTTAACTACATATTATTGTGTTTTAAACACTACCATAAATTTGATCTAAACTACAAGTTTTCTGTAGTTTTCTTTGCATTAAAGATCAAAACAAATGTAAAGGAAGGATCACTGACAACGTGAAATAAATGAAATTCTGGATTCGTGGAACGGCTCTCGTGATGATATCAAGAGTCCCAGACCTGCTCCATCGGGGGTGATGGTGTCCAGTTTGACAGCCAGAGGGTAGTTGGTCTCTCTGTAGTGCTCCAGCGCATGGCCGTTACCACCGCTCCCATCAAAGAACCACTTCCCACAGAGCACCGCTCCGTCTGTCAGGTTCAGCCACAGGTTCTCTCTCATCTCACACTTCTGACACTTCCAGCCACTGCAGACAACAAAACAGACTCGTGTTGTTGATGTGCCATTTTTAATCACTCAGTCGTGCCAAGCCTCACTTTTGACTGCAAAATGTCTGTGAAGCTTCTCAGTCATCCAGGTCACAGCAGTCTAAGGAGCTCGGATGGAGAAGCGTCTGGACTCCTTTAAGCTGCTTCAAGACGTTTCACCTCTCATCTGAGTTCTAAGGTCAAAACAGTCAATCTGGGACTCTCCACCATTTGACCCTAGAATGAAGAAGCTTCTCGGATGAGAGGTGAAACATCTTCAAGCAGCTTTTCCATCCGAGCCACTTAGACTTTTACTGCAACATTGCATTTTCCTCAACAACAGGGGTGAAAGTCGTCGGATTTACAGGTTCTCTCCTGTTCTTTAGTTATCAAAGCAACAGAAACAAAGACTACAAATACAAGACTTTCCTTATATAGAATCATTAAAAACATAGACGTTTACATCCATGCCTATTCAGACACGTATAATAAAGTACGCAGCAAAGCCTTTAATAGGTGGAAACCAAAGATTACTTTGATCAATGAAGTGTCAAATGTGAAATATGGTTCACATTTCGTTTTGGCTTCACTAACGAGGTTTTTGTAGTGTGTGCGTGCCATCATTCTGTTTGCAAACACAATAACCTGAATAAACTGGACTTCTATCCAGAGATGCCTTCAAAGTCAACTTAATGGCTTCGTGGTCAAAAACGGACAAAAACCGTAACTTTGAAACCAGAATTCTGTGGTGTCGTGATTATTGTTGACATACACAAAGTACGTGTCAGATTTGACCTCTGACCTCTTCAAAGTCAGTACATTGATCTGAAGGTCAAAGTGATCATGGTGCTATATAGAGCTGTTGTTTCTTACTGCCGTTATTTGTATTGACAGCATACAGGGAATAACACAGACTTCACTCCGACCTGGGTGGGATCCTGACCCCGTTATCCAGCTGTCTGAGGCTTCTGGCATGCCGAGACACCTGGATCTCCTCCTCCCAGGACTCAGGCTCCTGTTTCTTGTAAGCTGATGGTGCATTGAGTACTGCATCACAGGCGATGGTCACCTGGACGTCAGCAGAGTCAGCGGTCAGTATTTTATTTCAGCAATTATTTTCTTACAACTGAACATAAAAGCTCAGAACCACAGAAAAGAGCCAAAGAGGTCATGCAAGATTTGTGCTTAAAAAAGAAAGTGTGTGCCACGTCACATGACTGATTCAACACCGAAAGAGTTAAGAAAAATCCAGCAGCAAAACACACCTGCTCTTTTATTACACTGTACAATTAAATATTTTCCACCGCGGCAACATGAAATCGCACATGCATTAAATAATAAAACAGACGTCGAGGTCGTGCCAAAGCCAAGCTCTAAAAGCCAAACTAACGAATAAATGTGTGAAAAGTCTCTTCTGTGCTCCATGCAAGCAGTAAACACAGAAAACAAGGCACATACAGGTGCACCACATGGTTCCCCGAAATGTTTGCAAAGGTGTACATCTCACAGGTCACCCACCAATCCTCTATAATGAAGTTCGTTTTTGAATTTTCACAGATGTTTTTGAACCTTGAATGTAAAACATATGGATTGAGACCAAATGGTGGCTCTACAAGACAGACGGGGTGGCCACTCAGGGAACCATCAGCGTGCACTGTAACGGTAACACCGACTCACTGACCAGAGCGGGCAACTCCTCAATATTTGGTAAGGGGATCTCGAAGTGGTCTGGAAAAATGACGAGCTTGGCCTCATCCTCGTATTCATAGTCCTCCCCGTTAAAATCACGGTTCAGCTCTAAATCTTTCAGGGAGGAAGCAAACAGTCAGCTGCCACTGAAATTGTTCTGAAATATCTTTACTTGATGTTCTTTTCTGCTTGAATTTGAGATGATGATTTGTTCCTTTAGTCAGTAGCGGATTTCTAAGGAGCGGGCTTTGATCACCCTCCATACAGAGCATTTGTTTTCCACTGCAGCCTAAACGTGCATAATGACTCAGTGGGAAACAGGATCATAGGTTAACCCTGACAATGCTGTTATGCCTACTGATTGCATGCGACGTCAGCAGCTAGCGCCTTAATTAGATCACTGGACCAACGTGGGGATTATGGCGGATACGTACATAACCGCTGTCACTTCAAGATCTTAAAAGGATAACAGGAAGAACTGCTCCAAAGAAGGAGTCCTCAGGAAGAGGCAGGTAATGGCTGGAGGGCTGATCTAATCTACCCTTCATGGAGTGGAAGGAATTCCTCCGTCAGGAAGGAGGCAGAGTCACCTGGTCCTCTGGGCGCAGCGTCATAGCTGCAGCAGAAGCGTGTCAGCAGCCTGGACGGGAGGTTGACAGGCGGTGGCAGCTGAGAGGCCGGCGACTCTCCCTCTCCGCACCCCCAAAGAGGCGGAGATGAAGGGGAGCGGGCCAGGATTTGATTTAGAACAGTTACCAACCACATTTACAAATAAATGAGCTATATTTAGAGAACAAGATGAAGCGGAGGAAGAAGAGGAGGGGACACATCATGAGGAATATCTGACGCTTTGGGTAAAGGCTGGCAAGAGGGGGCGGCTGGAGGGTCACGACAGAGCAGGAGATGCGTTTCTGACCACATTAACATTAAACCACCAAAACAGTAAATTACTTCTGGAGCTGCACTTTTGCAAACACCAATCAACGAGATTTACTGTTCAGGTATGATTTAGTGCTTTAATCCTGCCTCTGCTGGAGTATAAACAGTTGATTACTCATTTTCCTGTTCTCATGCTACAAAATCCGTAAACATGATCGTCGTTACTCTGGTACATTTAAGTTCTGACGATAGGTCTCGTGGTGAGGAAAGGAGCATTTAGTGAGTTTCTTGTACCAGTGAAGTAAAACCCTGAATGCTTTTACTTATATTCATAAGGCTGTAAACTCTACTTGCACCACTGCCTCGGTCTTACCTAGAAACACTTTTCCATTTCTTCTTCTGGGGATGGCGCCGCCTCCAGCAGCTCCGGTGGCTTTCTGTAGGAAACATCACATTTAAACACCTTTCAGCACCCTGCACAGACATCCAGAATTACTTGAAAAAACACATTTTTATGCCGTGCTAAAGCCAATCCAGATAGTTGTCATTTTGTTAGGAATAGATGCTGGACGTTCCAGGTGCCGGGTCAGTTTACAAGGCAAGCGGAAAACCCCGACCATGGCAGGGTCAACATACAGGATGATTAATAAAGTGCTTCAGTACGACAGATACTGTTTACATCATGTGTGGGCCTGTCTTTGCCTGTAGTGTGTGTCATGGTCTTTTTCTGCCTCTGCTGCAATTGTCTCTTCATTGAATGTCGTCAAGTGCGATCAAAAAGGCAGCATGAACACAAAAACAAAGAATAGTAACATTAACATATTTTAGCTTTGACACAGTTATTGAATGGCTTAGGACCGTGAATCTGCAGAATCATCAGTTGGCAGCACAACTCCACAGCGCCACCAACTGGTTTCCTTTCAGTTTGATCAGGTTGGCCTGAATGAGCCTCTCTCGGTGGGTAAACAGGGCAGAAAGACGGAGAATGCTGACACGCTTGAGACCGAGTGGACCCATGGGAAAAAACCCAGCAGACACAGGAGCCTGCAGAATGTGAGCAGCTGTTTGTGGACAGATCCAGGCATTGAAATAGCAGTTCTCTACAAAGCAGAGCAGAAGCCAATTAGAGGCAGCAGCTCTGATCTTTGTCGGTCACCATCCAGTTTTCATAGAAAGACAAAAGTGAAGCATGTTTTGGTTCAGATGTGATACTTTTGCAAAGACTGTTCCCTTAAATGACTCAGCAGCTCTGTGGCTCAGTCTCAACAAAAGCGTAACGTTACAGTCTTTGGACAAAACATCATTAATTGTAATAAAACTCTACAGTAATAAATTCTGTTGTGATATAAATGGGTTCAGTCGTTTCACTTTTGTAATGCTCGTCTTATTGTTGCTTTCCAATTGGAAAATTGTTTTTACTCATGTTTTACTGAAGCACACCTCACTGGTCCAATCTTAAAAAC
The DNA here is from genome assembly GCF_057381845.1 of Rhamphochromis longiceps. NCBI lineage: Eukaryota > Metazoa > Chordata > Actinopteri > Cichliformes > Cichlidae > Rhamphochromis > Rhamphochromis longiceps. Next base: position 162,305 of record NC_140578.1, on the reverse strand, counting down.
ATCACAGCTTGATGAATTGTGGGTTTTAACGGCGTGTTCAGCAAACTAAGAAAAATAGATTTTAATCTCTTTATTACAAGTTAAAGAAATCCTCAACTTTCCACATAATTAGTAGCAAATTACCAAGTTAACTCTTGGAATTTTCCAAACACACAAAAACTAGAAAAACGTTCAGTGAGGAAAGTTAGAGGTGAGAAACAGGCCTGAAAACATCAAGTGTTACACACAAACAGGGGGGGGTGTAATGATTTGCAAATGAACCCATAGGGGCCCAGCGGGCGATCGTGGCTCAAGAGTTGGGAGTTCGCCTTGTAATCGGACAGTTGCCGGTTCGAGCCCCGGCTTGGACAGTCTCGGTCGTTGTGTCCTTGGGCGAGACACTTCACCCGTTGCTGCCTACTGGTGGCGCCAGTGTCCGGCAGCCTCGCCTCTGTCAGTGCGCCCCAGGGTGGCTGTGGCTACAATGTAGCTGCCATCACCAGTGTGTGAATGTGTGTGTGAATGGGTGGATGACTGGATGTAGTGTAAGGTGCTTTGGGATCCTTAGGGACTAGAAAAGCGCTATACAAATACATTTACCAAGACGATGCTAACTTGCATCTATTATGCTGCATCAGCCTCTGTGGGAGGAGAGTCTGTGTCCTGAACTGGCCTACCTGCCTGCAGTCCAGCTTCACCAACTGGAAACACTTATTGAAATGAACAATATGACCGAGCAGATGTAGGACCGTGGAGCAACTGGGATGCTGCATCAGACAGGGCCGGGATGACGTTCCTCTCCCAAAACTCAAGCACCTGGCCTACTCGCTCTCCAGACACTTTTTTCATAAACATTTCTCTCAGTTTACATCTGCGATAAAACGCTTTTACAACTTGACACGTTGTGATTATTTTTGTGCGCAAGAAATCTGGATTTAATTTGGTCTTATGTGTTAACAATCATCATTTAAATATATGAATCAATATTCCACACATCACTGGTTTTACTCAGGAGTTGTTTTTTTAGCTTTTCTGTTCGACTCTGTTAAATTCTATTAAATGAATTACCTTTATGTGCTACGGATTCAAACGTGCTCTATAAACAGGATTTGAAAAGCACTTTAGAAACAAAGATGATTTCTGTGCTCTGAATTCTACTTTAGTCTGTATTTACAATCAACGCCCGACAAAGCACATGGAGCAGGTGGAAGACGCACCTCTTTGACGTGCCGTTTGAGGTGCATGTAAACGCTCTGTCCTGTTTTGCGATAATGTCGCTCCACATGTTCTCGACCGAAGCCCAGGAATGTGTTCATACACACATACAGGCCTCCCTCAGACTCCTGCGGAGCAAAACAAACAATAACAATGAGAAAGCACAACTGGCACACTATGAGCACATTTGAAATATTTCTTACCGTGGGAACAATTTCAGGATCTTCTATTTTGCCCAGTTTGCCAAACTCATCACGGTAACATCAAACACAGAGATGTGATTCTGACACTTTCCAAACTCTTTCTCGCTCAAAGAATTATTATTTGCACCAAAAACTTTCCACCTTTCAGCATTTGTGCTGCTGACAAGCATTAGTTTTAATGCAAATGCCTCTTCTGACAGGTCATTTAAGCCAAGGAAAGTAATTGATTATTGTCTCATATTAGGCTTCATACGAGCAACATGATACAACAATTTTATGCTGTTGTTTCTGAAACTGAAAAGCATCCCATTACAGGCAGACTATTTCATTAACAACATGTCTGAGCTCTTGGGAGAATGATTTTTACCTTTAGTAACAGCCCATAAGCTGAGACTGACTTGTGTCATGTCTTTGAGAGAAGAACACGATTCTTTGGTCATCTTGTTATTATCAAAAAATGTCCACGTGAACAGTGACAGACACCTAAACATGCTTTCAAATCTACAATAATCAACCTTTTCCTTTCCTTGACAGTTCACTTCACATGGGAAAACAACACACTTGGAAAATACACCTTCAAAGTTAACCTAAATCTGCGACCAGGCCAGGCCTTATAAACCCCCCGTGATAAACCTTTAAGTGGCCCAGAGTGACATATGAGCCTCAACAGTGCAAGGGTAAAAATAACCCAGTCCTCAGGCCAACATGACAAACTCCAGACAGCTGAGTCACCTTTAAAAACGGGTTCAGTCGAGAAAGCGAGATTTCATTGGGGCAAAGAAATGTTATTTATATCTGTCACAGGTAGGAAGGGTACCTGTGACAGATACAAAAATGCAGGGTTCAGTTCACGTACAGGAAGAACTGAATCATCAGCGCATGAAACCCCTTAAAGGTTCAAATAAAGTAAAGCAGCAGCTGTGTTCATGATGTCCCTGCTGTCCTATTCACAGAAGAAAAGTAAAATGACAAAAATAAAGCAGAATAAGCATTTTCATATAGCAGAAGCATTAAATCTTTCACTTTTTGACTCATTATAGTCACAGTGTTGCAGAGACACCATGTGACCCCATAAAAGCTACTAAAAACCAAAACAACACCATTAGGGTCTTTAAACGTGTACAAATCCTGTTTGAGAACAGAAACATCACCGTGGACACAGTTCCAGCCAAGCACCACTGACGCACTTTAGGCCATTTTCAGACAAATTACAGACTATAAAAGGCCAAGAGTGGAGCAGTGAACTCAGTGTGCTGCTGCTGGAGGGGGAGCCCAGCTTCAGGCAGGTGTAGGTGTGTGGCTCCGTTTATTGGTCTAACTGGCCTGCGTGTGGACCTCCAGTAGTAGTGGGGTGGTGTGAAGTGGACACAAAGGAAACCCCTTTCATCTCTTTCGCCTGAGACGTAAACACCCTTTAATTGTCTTTTCCCCTCTCAAGCTCGCGGGGACGGTGACCATGGAAACACGCTCATTTACAGCAGATTCACGTGCGCCGCTGAGCTCGTGCAAAACAAGCTGTCAGCTTGCCTGCGACGCACTTTCTCTCCCCAAACAAGCCGCTCGTGTCGCTGTGTGTGTGTGTGTGTGTGTGTGTGTGTGTGTGTGTGTGTGTGTGTGTGTGTGTGTGTGTGTGTGGAAGGGGGCGACAGGCACACTTACGGGAGAGTCGAAAGAAAAGGCGCACTCGCTCTTGAACACCCGGTCTCCTGTTCTGGGGACCCTGATGGTGGGCATGTATGGGACCAGCAGCTCTCCGAGGTCTGCAGCCATCTTCGCATTCCTGCTTCTCGCACCACAATGCTGCGGAGCCTCCGGGGCAGCGCCTGTCACAGGAGAGGATGCTATTTTTAAAGCACTCCGTCTCTACATTCCTCCGACCAGGGGGATGTGACGCTGAAAAACATAAAAATAAAATGACCGAGGGGTGGAGGCAGGCAGGCTGCTGCACGGTGCGGCGCAAAGCTAATGTTGTTCTTTTGTGTTTCTATTCTTTTTCCTGTCTCCCATCACACAAAAAAAGAAAAATCTCGGACCTGCGCAGAAATTACATTGCTGCTGTTGGCTGTGGTGACGCCGCTGTGCTGCTCCTGCTCACGGGGATGTTTTACGAGAAGGCCCCTCCCGCCTCTGAGGATGATTCATAAAGCCGCCCACATTTACTACAGCATGTTTCCAGCTTCCAGGATTCAGGAAGTGCGTGATTATGGAGGACACTTTGATTTTTAGTAGCTGCTGCTGATCCTTTATCAATCTGCAGTCGGTTTGTTTAAAAAAGAGAGAGAGCAGGAAATGTCATTGCTCTGCAGGATTTTGCGAATATAATAAGTAAATAAACAAAAAATATACTGCAGATGGCAGATTTTTATTTTTAATATGTGATTTTAAGTCCACTTGTGCTGCGTGTGTCTAAAGAAGCCCGTTGTCCACTTGTGTCAAGCCAGCCTCCAATTCGAGACTTGCAGTCAAGCCAGCCTCCAGTTTGTTTTACGTTCCCTGTGTATTCAAAGTATTACGGGAATGGATGTGGAAACCGGATTTCAAAATAAAAGCCAACTTCGAGTGAATTAACAGGTATGTTAAGAACATAATAACATATAATTTAGGCTTCTTTTTTTTTACAAACTCTAATGTTAGATCTATATGACACAGCCTTGTACCCTAATTGTGCCCTGTCACTATCAAGGCCATCTTATTTTGGATTTCAAAGTAAAAGCCCTGTGAATCTTCATTTTTGAACTACTCTTTCAATGACTTAATAATGCTCTTAAAAGCAAAAGTCGTATTTCCAAATACTATTTGAACTTTATATCAACACTTTCCAACCACAGTCTTTTTACAGTGATACCATATCAATATCAAGTCAGTCTGATTTTGCCTTTCATAGTAATGGCCCTTTGAAATTGTCCATAATTGACTTAATCTTCTAACGATTCAAAATGCTCTAAAATGAAAAATTCTTGTTTCCACAGGGTAATTCCACCTTAGATCAACAGTATACAGCCCCACAGTGATACCATATCAATATCAAGTCATTCTGATTATGCCTTCCAAAATAAAAGCCTTTTTAAATTGTCCATAATTGACCTAACTTTCAGTGATTTCAAAATGTTTTACAATGGAAATTTCCTGTTTCCACAGGGTAATTCCACTCCAGATCAACAGTATACAACCTCACGATGTTACCATATCAATATCAAGACATTCTGATATTGCTTTAAAAAAATAAAAGCATTTTCAAACTGCCCATATCTGAGTTGCTCCTGGAACAATTTCAAAATGCTCTAAAATGGAAATTTCCTGTTTCCACAGGGTAATTCCACTTTAGATCAACAGTATACAGCCCCACAGTGATACCATATTAATATCAAGTCATTCTGATTTTGCCTTCCAAAGTAAAAGCCTTTTCAAATTGTCCACAATTGACCTAACTTTCAGTGATTTCAAAATGCTCTAAAATGGAAATTTCGTGTTTCCACAGGATAATTCCACTCCAGATCAACAGTATACAGCCCCACAGTGATACCATATTAATATCAAGTCATTCTGATTATGCCTTCCAAAATAAAAGACTTTTCAAATTGCCAAGATACGACCTACTCTTTTAAAGATTTCAAAATGCTCTAAAAGTGAAAATTGCTGTTTCCACAGGATAATTTCACTTTAGGTCAACAGTATACAACCTGACGATGTTACCACATCAATATCAAGTCATTCTGATTTTGCTTTCAAAAATAAAAGCATTTTCAAAATGCCCATATCTGACTTGATCCTGGAACAATTTCAAAATGCTCTAAAATGGCACATTCCTGTTTCCACAGGGTAATTCCACCTTAGATCAACAGTATACAGCCCCACAGTGATACCATATCAATATCAAGTCATTCTGATTATGCCTTCCAAAATAAAAGACTTTTCAAATTGCCAAGATACGACCTACTCTTTTAAAGATTTCAAAATGCTCTAAAAGTGAAAATTGCTGTTTCCACAGGATAATTTCACTTTAGTTCAACAGTATACAACCTCACGATGTTACCATATCAATATCAAGTCATTTTGATTTTGCTTTCAAAAATAAAAGCATTTTCAAACTGCCCATATCTGACTTGATCCTGGAACAATTTCAAAATGCTCTAAAATGGAAAATTCCTGTTTCCACAGGGTAATTCCACCTTAGATCAACAGTATACAGCCCCACAGTGATACCATATCAATATCAAGTCATTCTGATTATGCCTTCCAAAATAAAAGACTTTTCAAATTGCCAAGATACGACCTACTCTTTTAAAGATTTCAAAATGCTCTAAAAGTGAAAATTGCTGTTTCCACAGGATAATTTCACTTTAGGTCAACAGTATACAACCTCACGATGTTACCATATCAATTTCAAGTAATTCTGATTATGCCTTCCAAAATAATGGCCTGTTGAAAATGCCCATAATTTACCTAACTTTCAGTGATTTCAGAATGCTCTAAAAAGGAAGATTTCAGTTTCCACAGGGTAATTCCACTTTAGATCAACAGTATACAACCTCACGATGTTACCATGTCAATTTCAAGTCAGTCTGATTTTGCTTTTCAAAATAAAAGCTTTTTCAATTTGCCCATATATGACTTACTCTTGGAGCGAATTCAAAATGCTCTAAGATGGAAAATTGCTGTTTCCACAGCATAATTCCACTTTAGATCAATAGTATCCAACCCCACAGTGATACCATATCAATATCAAATCAGTCTGATGTTGCCTTCCAAAATAAAAGACTTTTCAAATTGCCGATATACGACCTCCTCTTTTAAAGAATTCAGAACGCTCTAAAAATGAAACTTGCTCTTTCCACAGGATGAATCCATGTTAGATCAAAAGTGTACATCCACACCATGGTACTACTTCAATTTCAAGTCATTCTGATTTTGCCTTCCAAAATAATGGCCTGTTGAAAATGCCAATAACTTACCTAACTTTCAGTGATTTCGGAATGCTCTAAAAAGGAAATTTTCTGTTTCCACAGAATAATTTCACTTTAAATCAACAGTATACAACCCCACAGAGATACGATGTTAAGATCAAGTCACTCTGATTTTGCCTTCCAAAATAAAAGTATTTTCAAATTGCCCGTAGACGACCTACTCGTTTAACGATTTCAAAATGCTCTTAAATTGAAAGATGCTGTTTCCACAGGATAATTCCACTTTAGATCAACAGTATCCAACCCGACAGTAAAACCATGTAAATTTCATGTTGGTCTGATTTCGCCTTTCAAATTAATGGCCCGTCGAATTTGTCCATATGTGATATACTCTTTCAATTATTTCAGAATGTTTTAAAAATGAAAATTGCTGTTTCAACACATATTGGGTTTTCATTTTGAAAAGCAAAATCAGACTCAATTGATTATGACAGAATTGAATCATAAAGATGATGTAAAAGGAAGCTGAAATTGCCACTAGGTTGTAATTGATAGTACGTTTATATTTTAAGTCTGTGGAAAGATGTCATTCTAAATAAAGAAATTACAAAACAGCTTGCAAACCAACCATGACATCTTTCCACAGACTTAAAATATAAACGTACTATCAATTACAACCTAGTGGCAATTTCAGCTTCCTTTTACATCATCTTTATGATTCAATTCTGTCATAATCAATTGAGTCTGATTTTGCTTTTCAAAATGAAAACCCAATATGTGTTGAAACAGCAATTTTCATTTTTAAAACATTCTGAAATAATTGAAAGAGTATATCACATATGGACAAATTCGACGGGCCATTAATTTGAAAGGCGAAATCAGACCAACATGAAATTTACATGGTTTTACTGTCGGGTTGGATACTGTTGATCTAAAGTGGAATTATCCTGTGGAAACAGCATCTTTCAATTTAAGAGCATTTTGAAATCGTTAAACGAGTAGGTCGTCTACGGGCAATTTGAAAATACTTTTATTTTGGAAGGCAAAATCAGAGTGACTTGATCTTAACATCGTATCTCTGTGGGGTTGTATACTGTTGATTTAAAGTGAAATTATTCTGTGGAAACAGAAAATTTCCTTTTTAGAGCATTCCGAAATCACTGAAAGTTAGGTAAGTTATTGGCATTTTCAACAGGCCATTATTTTGGAAGGCAAAATCAGAATGACTTGATATTAATATGGTATCACTGTGGGGCTGTATACTGTTGATCTGGAGTGGAATTATCCTGTGGAAACACGAAATTTCCATTTTAGAGCATTTTGAAATCACTGAAAGTTAGGTCAATTGTGGACAATTTGAAAAGGCTTTTATTTTGGAAGGCATAATCAGAATGACTTGATATTGATATGGTATCACTGTGGGGCTGTATACTGTTGATCTAAGGTGGAATTACCCTGTGGAAACAAGAATTTTTCATTTTAGAGCATTTTGAATCGTTAGAAGATTAAGTCAATTATGGACAATTTCAAAGGGCCATTACTATGAAAGGCAAAATCAGACTGACTTGATATTGATATGGTATCACTGTAAAAAGACTGTGGTTGGAAAGTGTTGATATAAAGTTCAAATAGTATTTGGAAATACGACTTTTGCTTTTAAGAGCATTATTAAGTCATTGAAAGAGTAGTTCAAAAATGAAGATTCACAGGGCTTTTACTTTGAAATCCAAAATAAGATGGCCTTGATAGTGACAGGGCACAATTAGGGTACAAGGCTGTGTCATATAGATCTAACATTAGAGTTTGTAAAAAAAAAAAAAGCCTAAATTATATGTTATTATGTTCTTAACATATCTGTTAATTCACTCGAAGTTGGCTTTTATTTTGAAATCCGGTTTCCACATCCATTCCCGTAATACTTTGAATACACAGGGAACGTAAAACAAACTGGAGGCTGGCTTGACTGCAAGTCTCGAATTGGAGGCTGGCTTGACACCAGTCTTTGTCCGCATGACCAGGCTAGTCTTGTCTGCAGAGCTCTGCCACCCGGTGGACGCTCGTGTTCATCGCAAGAAAATAAACTATAAACCAACAGGAGACCAACCTTCCTCAGAGATCTGGAAGAATTTACAGTACAAATAAATGTAAGGTGCAATTTGTTTTTAATTGCACTTGGCTGAAGCTTTCTCAGCCCTGGCTAAGCATTTGGATATATCTTGATCTTTGTCAACAGGCCAAGTATATCCTGGACAGGTTGTCAGCTCGATGCCGGGCTGATACAGAGACGGACAACCATAGGAGACTTTTAGAGTCACTAATTAACCCCACTAACTGCACGCGACGGAGAAAATTCAAACTCCTTCATGGAAAAAAAAAATGTAATTATAGATATTATGCACATTTGATTTACTCTTCAACTTGAACTTTATTGGATGATTTCAGCTCAGAAGTATTCACACAAACTGAAGACAGGGGGTCTCAGTGGGTTTCCTGCTCTGACACAAGCTGCCAGTCCCCGATCATCTGTAACTCTGGAATATCATCACGGTAAAGGTGTTTGCTGCATGAACTGAATTAAGACGCTAAAACATGAATATCAGAGTTCGATAGATACTTTATTCACGCAATAAGGGAAAAAATGTACAAACAGTGAGATTGATGTACAGATGACAGAAACATCTGGATTAATGGTCAGGCGATGACTTGGGGCTGTTGTCAATTAGCTCCTTGTTAAGGGTCGGCACTTGAAACCAGGGGCCGTCTCCTTGCTGCCTCATATGGCGACGCACCTCCAGCTGCGTCAGTCTGTGACAACAAAATCATGAATAAAAAGAGGCGGAGAATGTAACACCATGCTTTAGAAATGAGCAACCGGTTAAGTATGGAAGACTAATAATGTACGATGCTCGTAAAATAACAAAGAACTACATTTGTCACAGCTGCAGCACACACACTTAAATTGATTCCTCAAGATTTACCAATCTTATTAAATTTACCAATTTCAATAACCAATCTGCATATTTTTCAGAGAGCGTGTTCTGAAAAAGCCAAAGATGGTTCCCTCATAGGCTCGCCTGCACCTGTTTTCTTTTGGAGAGAGAAGAAAAACAAAAAACTGAGGTTTTCCACATCAGTGGAAGAATGCTATTATCAAGGAATGCAGCTGCTCTGCACGCCCTTTCAGGATCCCTCCCTGCACCAGAACTGCATCATGTTCTGGTGCTTTCCATGACTGGACACACTTAAGAACGGCTGCCGCTTTAGCGTTTGTAGTGAGTTTTCCATGACGTAGCAAACTGCTGTTTCCCATTTGTGCTGTAAAGCACATTTGTAAACCTCTGTGACAGTTAAAAACTCTCTCTTGGATGCTTCCCTCTGTAAAACTCAATATCAAGACACTGTTGGTTACACTACATAAACAGCTAAACACCAGCTGTAGCACATCAGTGTATCGTGTGGTGTATATGAGCCAAGCAGACACGTCTTCTAAAAGCATTTAAATTCATGTGTTTGTGTTGATGGTGAAGCGCACGAAGCACACTGGCAGTAACACCCACCTCATGTCTGCTTTTTCCTTTTCAATCTGGATCGCAGCCATCATCTTTTCGTAGTCCTTCACTGGGGAATCATAGATGTTCCGTGTGATCCACCTGGTGATGGGGTGCTGAAACAACAGCGCACAAGGATTTTGTGCAAACATAGGACTGTCCCTTTAGTGCAGGCATGTGACATACATTTGTTGCAGTTCAGTGTTATTGTGGTTACAGAGGAGCTTTGGTCAAGTAAACTTTCTTGAGGGGACATTTTTTATCCTGTTTTAATTCTTAAGCTCAAGATCCGCCTCACCAACAGCTTAAGGTCATAAGGAGCATTTACCAGGCTCTGCCCATGAAAACTCAGAAACCATACACTTTTTTTACAAAGATTATTTTCCTTTGGAGATGCTTTCATGTTGACTGTGGCTGGTGCTGCTGTGCGTTTGTGTCGTCTGGATCGGCTTTGGTGAATGTTTTGGGTTTGGTGTTGACATCTGTCCAGCCTCGCTTGTGGAATATTCCACTCTCACCCAAGGTGGAAGCGTGCCACTTGTGGCTAGGGAAGATTGAGTGCTTTAATGAACTTTGATTCACTGCTTGATCAAAGCTTGTGCGCCAAAACACACTGGAGGGTTTTTTTTTATAGGAATAAAAGCATTTTTAAGAAATAGAGTGCCACTGAGTCCTTTGAAGACTTTGCTTAAAAATCATACCCAGTTTAAAATTAGTTGCTTTCTCCTTATCAGAAGCCTCCTTAGACAGGAGACTAGCATGGCTGCTATTTTTAACTCCTTTCCTGGAAGTCCCGGTCTGTTCCATTGCACTTGTGCATCTGCAGCACATGATGGATCTCCTCCAGTGTGTCACTGCAATAATACTTCAACTCTAACTTCATTTTGGGGAAAAGGACAAAGAGCCAGAATCTAGAAAGTGCAAGGCAGTCGTCAGTGTGTGGACACAGACTGGTACGTGCTACGTACAGACTGCTTGCTCCAAGTCCAGAGATTATACTCTCACCATCTACAAGTCCGCTATGGCCTGCTTGAGTCCCAGTGATGGGACACTGGGCCATGTTGCCACTGTGTGCACCTATGTGTCTATGGAACTGTGCAGGCTGCACTACCGCACCCCCACACCCTCAGAGATGCAGGATTTTGAACTGAGCACTGATAACAAGCCGGACGGTCCCTCTCCTCTTTAGTCTGAAGGATGCTGTGTTCATGTTTTCCAAAAAACTTTGATTTGTCTGACCACAGGACTGTTTCCCCACTTGGCTCCAGTCCATTTTAAACGAGCTTTGTCCTGGATCATGTTCACATACGCCTTGTCTTTACATTATGATGCTTTGACATGCATTTGTTGATGACACGGTGACAGAATTATGACGGTTTATCTCTGACAGGAGCAAACAGGAGGGACACAAAGTAAGGAAGCAGCCCAGGGCAGACGCACACCCAGGCTACTGCAGCCCTTTGGCATACAGGTCGTTTGCACAACCAGGTCAGCTATGCCAGGGCTCCATGTCTGGTTTGAATGCAGAGCAGCCTGAGGGCCTGGAACTGAAGGGCAGCCAATATTGATTTTCTCCTTGTCCCTTTGCCCCAAAAGGAGGTTTCTCCAGAATCTCCAGCTGTGCTGATATTATTTACTGTGAATGATGAGATATTCAGTTTTGTGCAGTTTAGTGAGCCTCTGCTCATCGACACGTCTGAAACTCTGCCTCTCTAACATCATCTTTTTACACACAATCATGTTACTGACCTATTATCAGTTAACTTCATTAGATGTGAATTTCCCCCCAGTTATTTCTTTTTAGTACTGCTTACTTTTCAAGCTTTTTTTTTTTGGCCTCCATCCCATCAGTTTTTTGTTAAACCACGTAGCTCTAATCAAATTCAAAACGATCAAATGTTTTCAAATAATGTTTTCAAATAATTTTGGCCTGTTATAGGATACCTGTCAAAAAATAAAGATGCTGCATTGCACATAATGATGAGCCAGCTCTGCCTCACCGACATAACAGACATTTAATCGAGCAACATAATGACGTGCAAAGCACGCTGTTTCAGTCGAGGCTTCTTTTAACTCTACACTGAACGGGGCCCTCGGAGAGACTTTTACCTGAGGGACCCGTCGTAGCACCTGGGTTTGAAAATGTAACACAACAGTCCCATAAAACACTCACTGGAGGAAAACATGATGTTGGGGGGGGGGGGGGTTAACAATGAATATGCACATATTATGATTACACTTCAAAATAAAATCCGTGAGCATATCCTTCCCTTAATACGAGTTTGAAGCAATGACAGAAAGAAGCACCACAAACAACCAAAGAGACAAAGGGACGCACCTTGTAGTACTCCCAGTGCTCGGGCTCGTAGCCTTCAGGAATTTCAGCCAGCTCTGCCTCACCTACACGACAGACATTTAATCGAGCAACAGAGATATTCATTCCATACGTATTTGAGTAAGTCCTGGAAAATATTAGAAGCCGACTAGAATACACAATAAAACACTTATGCTTACTCACCGATGAAGATATTCACCCCCGTGACGACGATAGCCACTGGAACACCAGTCAGCAAGATGTAAAATTGCTGAGGGAAAAAATGAGAAGAAAATCAAATATATGGCAAATTCAGTTGTTGATGCGTGCAAGTCACCATCCAAAATTAACCAAGTAAGAAATATCTCTTACTTTTTAACTCAGCGAACTGACTTTTTTATTTTTTTAAACCAGCTTAAACAGTATCATGTTGGCCATTTTAGTTTTGATGTATGCACTGCTCTCTGCTGCTGGTGCCTTTGAGCAAGGTGAGTAACACAAATGTGGAAGCTTGTTTTTTGGCTGAGTGTAAGAACATGAACACAAACATTCTTTAAAATAAGAGAGAAAACATGGTTACTATTTAGAAACCTGCACTGTGGGTGAATAATAAACTTCCAACAGTACGTCTGAGCAGTCAAGGAAAATATGTTGAGGGAAAACTTCCTTTGTTACATTTCAATAACAAGATTTTGTTTTGTTCTTTCAAAGGGTGAACACAAACATTATATTATAATGATACAGCAAAGTTAACAGAGAGCACTTCTGCAGTGTATGTACGTGAGCTTGGTGGATGTGATGGTGCTCTGCACTTACCAATAGGCGCAGAAATCTCCTGTCATAGTAGTCAGAGGGTTTGATGACAAACAGTCTCTTTCCGTGACCCCAACGGACCGCAACTGCAAAACAGGGCACAGTTACTATCATGATGCCTGTGATTGGTTATAGTGAGCACGCACGCTGCCTCTTCAGTTGCATGGAGGCTCTGTCCAGTGTACCAAGTATCTCTATAATGTATTACAAATGCAAAGTCTATGACCTACCACTACATCATGATTAGGTGGGTGGAGCTTGTATTTTGTGTTGTTTTTCTAGCAGGCTTAGATGTTTTACATGGTTGACACGTTTGCCCCATCTCCCTTGTTGAAGAGACGTTGTTTCTAATGGTGGCTGCCCGATTGAGTTTAGTGCTATAATTACATATTCATATAATTGGACTACAAAAACTCAGATTATGATTACGTTTCACTTCAACAATAAATAATCCCAGATTATTTTTGCAATAATGGCAGTCATCCATTACTGCGGACATCTTCTTAGTAATAATCTTTGGTTTGACCATATGGGCAAAAATCAAGAATGACCATCACTGCAGCTCTTCAAATGTGTATTCGTGTGGCTGTTCCCTTTAGAGGTTGCCACAGCAGATCGTCTCCCTCCTTCACTACATCCACAAATCTTCTCAGCGGCCTTCCCTTTTATCTGCCTTTGCAAAACAAATCCACTACCTCTCCTCTGTAATTGTCCAAACCATCTCAGCCTTGCTTCTCTAACTTTGTCTCCAAAGCGCTCAGCCTGAGCTCATGTGCTCATTTCTAACCTTGTCCATCATGGTCACTCCCAATGAAAGTCTGAGCATCTTTAACTGTGCCACCTGCAAATCTGCCTTCTGTCTTTTTGTCCATACATAATAGCAGACCTCACTACAGCCTTGTAAACATTTATTTTCGCTCTTGCAAAGTATTGCATGAACTGTTTAAAACAGGGGTAGGGAACTCCAGGCCTCGAGAACCGGTGTCCGGCAGGTTTTAGATGTGTCCTTGAGCCAACAAAGCTGATTTAAAGGGCTAAATTAGCTCCTCAACATGTCTTGAAGTTCTGCAGAGGCCTGGTAATGAACTAATCATTTGATTCAAGTGTGGTGACCCAGGGTGAGATCTAAAACCTGCAGGACACCAGCTCTCGAGGACTGACGGTCCCTACCCCTGGTTTAAAGGGTGTCCCACTGAGTCAGGTGGCTTTACTGAAACCTTATAATTTAAGGATATTAAAGAACATGTCGCTATTAAAAACATGGTGAAACGCCTTTAGATAAAACTGCAGACCATAGCACTGCATGCAACAAGCAGATTTATGTTAAGCGTTGACACAGAGATGACAAACTATCATTCAAACCCTGTAACCCAACTAATGTTTACTAAATACGCACCGCTTACTGCAATGAAAAGGCAGAGGTTGAAACTGGAGGATAAACAGTGGCGTATATAAACAGTACATATGTATACGGAGCTATAATAAAGTCACTGTCTTCCTTTATTGACACCAGGACACACGTTAACAGCTAGCTCATGTTAGCAAGCTAACAAGGTCATGAGAAAAGACAAGCAGCCTTCCGGTCAGTCGTCTCATTTTTTAAACGACTGGGGTGTGTCTTACCTTTATCTGTGCGGGGGATTGCTCGAGTGAGTAAATTAGCCGCAGTATTTCCAGATTTCAGAGGACTCAGTCTGGCTGCAAAAGCAGCAACAGACCTGAGAACGCTCGTGCCCACCATCGTTACTTTGGGAGGACGGCCCAGCAACACGAACTGTGATTGGCCGTTAAGCGAATAAGCGAATCATATTTGATAAGAGCACAGGTGTAATTTATTTTCAACTGAAATGTTATACGGGGTTTTATTATTAAATTAATATTATAATAATGTATTTAGCACCATAAAATTATTTAAAAATATATCTTTCTTCTTTTTTCTTTCTTTTTCTTTTTAAGAAAAAGAGACAAAATGCATTCTGGGTAATATGGGAAGCGCTACATCAAAAATGGCGGCGTCCTCATCCGCAGGACGCGTTTTGACTCTTTGCAAGCAGTTTCAAAATGTCTTTAGGATATCCTCAGCGACAAACGCGCGACAGGGCGCTGTTAGTTCGGCCAAATGCCAGACTTCTCTTCTCAGGTAAGAGATCAGTTTAATGCATTCCCCAAAACGGAACAATAATGTGGGTTAACAACGACACATTCAAAGCTGTCGGTCAACAGCTCAGCAGTCCCTGTTTGCGCAAAGATGCCAGTGATTGTTTACAGCAAAGTCAAAGAGACAGGTTTTCTTTATTACGGTGAGGTAGAAACCCCGAGTTCCCATGTTGATGTACTCAGTGGACATTTATGGTTTTATGGCTGTATTTAAGACTGAAGTGAGATTTTGACTGCTGTGATCGTGGGGTCTCCATTATGTCCCATCAATACACAGCTGTTAACTATACGTGTGAAAAGTAAGTCACAGCCTAAAGACCAACTGACAGGTCAGTGATGTTTTAGGACAGAAGAGGCTCCAAAGAACTTCAAATGATCCAAAGTCTTATTTGACGTTAAAGAGCTTAACACCAAAAATATCTGCCTGGGATTAAACCAGAAAGTGCTGAAATGTAACACTTAAATTTCAAGATGGAATTCCCTGAATTCAGTTTTTGTTGTTTGGGGGTTTTTTTAATTGCGGAAAAATAATTTACCTGCTTCGGCATTTGTTATCAGGCTTACTGTGTGCACTTTCTTCATGTTCAACAGGGAGAAGTCTCCCATTGTCACCCCATCCTGGAGCAATCCCATCAGCTCTCCAGGTCAGTATCGAGCTCTGCACACAACCATCAGCAGGAGAGGACTAGAGGAGTTCTTTGATTCACCTGAGAACTGGGGAGAGGCCAATGTGAAGTCAGGTAAAATATTACAGCACGCAAAGAGAACATTGTCTGCAGGTTTGATTGTAGTTTGAATCAACCTGAATATGTTCATTTTATTTGCACCTGAATGTAGATCAGTGTAAACACAATCTGCTAAACACTATTTATCAGCACAATTTGTTAAAAAGTATAGTAAATACTGTTTAACAAATTGTTTGTGGTCAGATGTGTGAGTTTAGAGTGACATGATCATTTTACTATTGCACTAACGAGGTTGTTATAACTTCTTGCACTATTAGGCGCACCGTGGACTGCCAAACAACTGAGAACAAAGAGCAACGAGGACTTGCACAAACTCTGGTGAGCTGTGTGGAAATGAAGCGTCTCAGTGGAAACATTTAAAACATTTAGCGGCGTGTAACCCTCTGATTGTGTCTCAGGTATGTCCTGCTGAAAGAAAAGAACATGCTGCTCACACTTGAACAGGAAGCAAAAAGGCAGAGGGTCCAGATGCCAAGTCCAGAAAGACTAAGAAAGGTTCGTCTCATGCTGAGCTGATAGCTGACACGATGTAGGTGCCAATGATTATATGAGGCTTTCTCCCCTCCCAGGTTGAGCGGTCCATGATCAGGCTAGAGACGGTGGCGAAGGAGAGAGAGAGTGCACTGCGTCTGCTGCAAACAGGACAAGAGAAAGGCCGACCAGGAGCCTGGAGGAGGAACATATTTGGATATGTGTACTGGTGAGGGCAGTCTTGCATATCAGACCTACATGGGAAAAAGATATGTCATACCTTTATCATATGGTGATGGGGAAACGGCCTGTTTGCAGGACATAGTAGGTCCATATAAACACATGTGGTCCAAGCTTTGTTACACATATTTCATTCTCAGATTGAGCCTGAAAAATATTATCAGTGTTTTCTTGGATTGAAAAATAAAATAAAGAGTATTTACCAAGAAACCAGTTTAAGCTGCTTTCAGCTCTGCGATATGCTGCTTGATCCTGCTGGAAGCAGTCATCAGAAGATCAGCATATTGTTGTTATAAAGGGATGAAATGATCAACAACTATACTCAGCTAGGCTGTGGCATTTAAATAGCCCCCACACATCATACCACCACCACCATCAGCCTGAACTGTTGATCCGAGGCAGGATGGATCCAGGATTTCATGTTGTTTATACCAAATTTGGACTATTGTCTGAATGTTGCAGCAGAAATGAAATCTCATCAGACCAAACAATCTTTTTCCAATCTTTTGTTGCCCGGTGCTGGTGAGCCCTTGTGAATTGTAGCCTCAGTTTCCTGTCTGACAGGAGCGGCAATCCATGCGGTCTGCTGCTGCTGTGGCCCACCTGATCCTAGGTTTGACATATTGCGTGTTCAGATATGCTCTTCTGTATGCCTTGGTTCTAACATGTGGTGATTTGAGTTACTGTTTCCTTCCTATTGGCTTGAAACAGCCTATCAGTTCTCCCCTGAAACCACCAGGCTATTGTTTGGACAGAGAACTGCCACTCATTGGACAAATTTTCAGCAGTTTTGAACTACTTGGAGCAGCCAATCTGGCACTAACAACCACGTCACGTTCATCTTAACCTTGCCGCAATGCGATTGGCTTAAAGCGCTTCGAGTGCTCAGAGTAGAAAAGCACCACGTAAGCACCCGTCCATAGTTGTGGTAATGAGCAGCTGAACCGATTCATCCTTGGCAAAGCTAATTTGAGACTTTTATTGGACGCCCTGTAATCTCATTGATTTATTTCCTCCACAGGTATCGATTCAAAGAGTATGCTATTCCCTGGTACATGAACAGACGATACAAGCGCAAGAGGTTCTACACACCCAAGTTTGTTGAACCACATATAAGGTAAGACCAGTGTATGCAATATCATGTACATTTTTAAGTACGTGATACTTTTCTTACAAAGGATTTTACTTCCTTTCTCCTTCAGGCTGCGTATTGAGAATTACCTTCGGGAAAGGGCAAGGAATGAAAACTTAAAGAAGAGACGTCTCACCAAGTTACAGGAGAGGTTCCCCCAGATTAAAGCTCCTGCATCCTGAAAATGTGGATCTGACTAGTGTGAATCAGCTCATCAAATAGCCATGGATGGACTGAAACTGTTGTATGACCACCTTTCATGTGATCTCAAAGATAAATTATGTAAGATGGCTCTAAAGTGTGCCGCTCTCTCTATTTGACCCCGACTCCGGTGTTCTTTACGCTCCTGTATGAAAACCCTCAGAACTTAAGTAACCAGTGGGCTATTGAGACTACAGCACTCAGTTAATCATTAAAAAAAACCAACTTTATTTGTAAAAGACCACATGAAGCCAATGACAAGAAAGACTGAAAATTAAATACAGATTTGAGTTAATACCAGTAAGCACAGGTAGGAACGGACTGGCCTTTACCTGTGACGACTTGACCTGCTACATAGGAAGAAAAAAAAGGTTCATGAACGAGACGATATTCACGTCAAACTAACAGGTTGTTTTTCCAAATACATCCTAATCATCCCAAGTTTACCATATCAGCATTCTGCACAAATCATTTTGGCTTCTGTACTCTGTCGTTTTGATCAGAAACTTGACTTTTTGATTCGAGGTTCCCACCAACAACTTACAGATAAGGCAACCGGCCGACTTTCAGGGAGCTCTCAGAGGAGCTGAAATTGCAGATGTTTGTTTTCTACAGCAAATCCCAGACAGGTGTATGGACAAACTCTGTTTTAAAAACAAGTCGTACAAAAATAAAACAGCGAGGTGTTCCTGAGTCTGGGTCAGAGGGGGGAACCATTCACGACGTTGAGCTTGCAGTGAAAAAGACGATGAGGATCGGGGGTCAAATCAAGGGCACTTCCTGTCCACGCACTGCTTTCCTCCCTCCTCATACTCCTGTTTGGAGATCCACATCTGCTGGAAGGTTCCCTGGAGGATGCAAGAAAAATGTTTAAAAGACTCTGAAAACACTTTAGTGCCTTTAATGTGGTACAGACATGAAGTCATTTTGTGTGTCCTTACCAGAGATGCCAGGATGGAGCCTCCTATCCAGGCGCTGAACCGGCGCTCCACTGTAGTGCTGTTTGCTATCAGCTTCAACCTCATACTCTGCAAAAGCACGCGATTAAAGGTCTCTCAAAAAATGATGAACAAAATGTAGCAAATTTAAAATGGAAAGACAAACATTGCAGTACATCACTGACTAAAGCTAAAGATGGTACTGATAAAAACATATTTAGTGACATGCTGGCACTGGCTGATACTCACCGGAGGGGTTTTCTGGGAGAGTTCTCTGTTCAGTCGGTCAGTGAAGCCCTGAATGAGCGTGTTTCCACCAGTCACCACCACACTGCCATACAGACCCTTGGATAACAGTCACAGGTCAGTAAGTGGGGTTGTAGGGTTTAGGCACAGATACGAAGCACAAAAACTACTCAGATTACATAAAACGGTGTTTCTGAAAAGAAAATCCAGTTGAACGAGGTGCTTACAGGCCGGATGTCGATGTCGCACATTCCCACACTTGTTGTCACGACGTGGCCAACTCCTAGCATGGTGTTCCCAGACAGTCCCTAAAAGCGATCAAACACAAATGTTACATTCATAAATAAAAACATTTGACCACCTCAGAGCAATATACATTTAATCACCAGCGCCGTTCATTCATCCGGGACCTGCTGAGTAAAACTCACCTTAGCATTGGAGGGGTCAAACAGCCCCTCTGGGATCTTCAGCCTCTCTGCTCCAAAGTCACAGTTGTAGCCATTGGGCAGCTCATAGTGCACTGTGGGCATCTGGGCAGCAACCCTGATGAACAAAAGAAAAGGGGGGGAAAGTACTGAAATGTATCATATCGATCTATGTGTGAGTAAACATCTCTGGTTCTAATGTGACTCTTTTTCTAGTACAGCGTTAGAGTGAATCTGTTAAACTGAAGTACAGGATCAAACCACTCTCACTGTTCATCATATGGAGAGTCTGACACCTGCAGCACTGATGCCTGGAAGTCCTGGATTACACACTGGAAGAAAAAGACACACTTTCATTACCAAACATGTAATTATTATTACTGTGCTGCCGAGTTTGCTGCTTACATTACACATGTAGTTGTGCCAAGAGCGGGTGACTTGAGGTAGTTTCTCCTTTTTCTTCCAACTGGCTTGGGCTCCCTCCCGCACTGGATCCTGTATGGACAAACCCCCCCACTGTGGTTAGACTCATGGCAATAAGGGCTTGAACCCAGTAATGTGGCAATGATGTGTAGAAAAGCCAGGCGTGGTAAATGTTGAGCAAAGTTAATCATTTAACATTCATCAAATGAAACAATCACTCCCACAGATCGTACCTTCGATGCAATCATGTAGGGAGGGATTATCTCCACATTTAGCTCCTGAAACAGCTCCCTGCACTGCATGCTCATGAAGTCTCCAGCCAGGGGCGACTTGACGATGCCTGTTGAGAGTGAAAGAGTAACGCAACTTCAATGACACGGTAACTTTGTAGGCACCGTAACACATATCATTTAAAAGCACTCAAAGACCGTAATGTGACTTCAGTAACACCCCATTTATCATTTTCTACAAAGACTGCACAGTAACAGTGACCCTGAATGGATCACTCCCATTCCTGCTGGATTTTGTCCTCAGCATAATTAATAAATCTGGTCTTATTAACTAATGAATAAAACCTGACTTTGCTTTTCTATTTGTCAGATATCCTGTTCTTCATTTATCTTTAGAAAGACAGTAAACAAAAAAGGCCACAGAAAATTTTTGTGGATGTAGTGAAAGAGGACACGCAGAGTGCTGCTGTGACAGAAAACAATGCTGCTTAGGAAAACGTTAGATGGACACACGATCCGCTGCAGCAATCCCTGAAGGAAGGAGCCCAAAGGAGGAGGAGGGCAAGTACTTGACCAATCAGAAACGTTCACAGTAAATCCTGCTCCCAGTCTCACGATACCTTTGCAAAATAATCTCCCACAGTTCAAAAACATGCATGTTATGTTAACGGTCCATCCATCAGCCCTGCGACAGGCTGGTAACTTGTCCAAGGTGTACCCGCCTCCTGCGTTACGGCAGCTGGGATTGGCTCATCACAGCAAGCTGAGCTCTTCTGGTCAAACTGCAGTCCCTTTATGATTTTATGATGTGTATGTTACAATAGCTTCTCACCTTGCTGCAGAACATAGCCGTCGTGCACTGGAATTGCAGTAGTGTGTGTTGCACCACTGTCTAGAACCAGGCCTGTAGACCGCCCATTGGCAAAGCTTGTATGTTTAAAGTTAAAGAAATATGTGGTTTAAAGTCCAGCAGATGGCATGAAATTTCATCAGAGCTGTCTGTGATGATTAACTGAACGCACTGCTTTAGTGTCCGTCCTGGATGACGTGAAACAGTAAAGGATACGCAGAGAGCACGGCTGACTTGCAAAGGAAGAAGGCAGGAATGTTGTAATGCTCAAACATCAGCTCTGTTAGTTTCTCTCTCTTTGCTCGTGTGTTCCACTGCAAACACAGAACAGAAGTTAGCCCACTTACAACAAATCACTGCCAGATACACACAGATACCTGCAGATGGTGATGAGGGCAAGGACAGGAAACACACTCTTCACATGGCGCTGAGCTCAAATAGCTCAGATGTTAACATCAATGTGTCACATATTTATTTTTAAACAGAGCAGCAAATCAAACAGATTAATTTTTTGAGACTCAAAAGTTAACTCACCGACGCTTCTGACATGAGCACGGGGTGCAGGCTGGGTTCAGACTTGAAGTGCATCTTGTACGTGTGATCCAGAATAGCCTGGAAACTGTCCCAGTCCTCAACTAGAGGCAGAGTTAAGAGAAAACAAATGAAGGGCCTGGTAACTGCCAAACACCTCTGAAATCTTTTTTTATGTCACCGTACCTACATTAAAACATATGACAAAGCAATCACTTGTGCATAGAATAAGGTAGCCAAAACCATTTACATTTCATATGAAGAGCTGCAGCTTTTTGTTAACATTTACTAGTTTAAATTAAAAGACGTGAATATCAATCGTGGCTCAAGAGTTGGCAGTTCGTCTTGTAATCGGGCAGTCTCGGTCGTTGTGTCCTTGGGCAAGACACTTCACCCGTTGCCTGGTCAGAGGGGCTGGTGGCGCCAGTGTCCGGCAGCCTGGCCTCTGTCAGTGCGCCCCAGGGTGCCTGTGCCATCACCAGTGTGTGAATGGGTGGATGACTGGGTGTAGTGTGAAGCGCTTTGGGGTCCATAGGGACTAAGTAAAGCACTATACAAATACAGACCATTTACCATAAGCAAATAACAGCAACGTTGTCATGCTAAGGCTTTGCAGTCTCTGTGGATACAGACCTCAAAAAGCCCCTTCATCAACACTATCATGTGTGTTGGGTCAGATGGCGGAGAAATTGGAGCAATTATAATTTTTTTTAGATAATAATTTGAGCACCAGGCACCATTTTTCCAGGTTAGCCCTCTAAGGGAGACTCTGGTCCCACTGTGCTCTTCTGCTGCAATTAAGATTTGTGTCACACTCATCTCTAAATAGCCTGAGAAACTCCAGTGGACCAGATTCTGATGAGCATCAGCAGCTAGGTCAGTGCACTGGGGCACTTGCCATCACTAATACTTTGGGTAAATGCTTTAAAAAGTGTCAACACCATCAGTGGACTGCAATCACTTAATACTTTAACTGGCAAAAGCCATTTATTATCTGTGAATCAAGCCACTACAAACAAACATGGCCATTACAATTTTTAGTTGTCCAACAGTCCAAAACCCAAATATAGAAGCAAACTGCTGCGATGTTAGAGCCTGAAATGGCTTAGTTAAATGAATTATATGAAAAAAAACTAACAGTAACTTTATGTCACTTCTGATACTAATAAATGTTCAAGTAAGTAAATCTGAAAACTAAGTAAAGGGCATTTAGGGCAAATGAATAATTGTTTCACCCAAAGAACAATCAAAAGATCAGTCGATGACGTGAACAACCATAAACTGCAAATATCTGAAATTTCTAATAAGGAAAGAAAACTGTTCAGCTGACCAGAACATAAAAACGAACCTCTAAAGCTTAGTCCGCTCCAGCATACAAACACCATCGCAGAAGAGCCAAATCACCAATTTAGTCTTTTTTAAACCAGTTTAGTTCATTTACAGCCCTGCTGCTCACTGGGGAACCAGACCAACAGCAGCAGCAACAGCCCTGGTTGGTGACCGTTAAACTGAAATCCAAAGTTTTTCAAAATAAGCCCAAACACAGTTTGGGTTATTCCGCACATGCCCCGTTATGACACAGACACTGCAGTAAACCACAGATTGCAGAGGGCTTGGCTTCCATCAGGAGAACACTGCACACCACAGCTGATGCTGATGAGCTGCCTTGAGCTTCAAATAATCTCATTAATATTCATGATGCGCTCCAGTCATATATATATATACACGTCAGCCAGGGTTTAACGAGCTCGCCAATGAAGTCGTTGTCAGACCAAAACAGACTAATTATGGATTTGGATCAAGCAGGCCAGATTATACACATTCACATTTGCATCAGAGATCAAAACCTGTTCCGTGTTTTCCAACAGCTCTTCTTCCCATTTATTTAAATCCTTTTTTACAACATACATATGAAAAGATCAAGGCCAGTCTTTTATGTACAGGTGAAAAAAGTCCTATTCTCCAATCACTTGGACTAAACGCTTACTCATGCCATTCTTGAGCGGAGACATGACCTCCATGTTCTCTCTGGGTACCCTCAGCTGATTGGTATCAATATAGTAGGTGGTGCCGCTCTGCTTGCCCTTGTCACCATCAGTCTCCATGGGTGTGCTGCCATCCTCTCGGTCAAGAGTCACACCTATTACTGTGGGAAAGTCCGCCTGAGATGGGACAAAAGAAACAAAACACACCAAATTACAGGTTAAGGCTGTTTGCAAGAGCCTGATTTCGGACCAGCATAACAACAGAAATTCACAAAAACTCCTTTCACAAAGTTAGTCATCCTCCTTTGCAGTGAGTGAATGAATTGACATTTTTGTGGAACACTGAGGTGCCATAATGTGATGCAATCCCTCCTGAATTATGAAGACAAACAGTTGGGAAATTTTCAAAAGTACCTGATTTGAATCTGGCCGTTTTTGACCAGTTTATTATGCAAAAACTGTATTTACAGTGTCTAGCTAAATGCTGAGAGGATTTTCAGAAGAAGAGGGTTATGTCAAAAGCAGAAAGAAAAAACATCTTTTAAATGGTAGAATTTGTGCTTGCATATAATCTGCTGATAGGCGATTAGTGTCCATCTGTAATGTCTTACATTTATTCACACAAGATTCATTTTATCCCTCAGGACTTGCACGTAAACCAGAGGAAACAGAAAAAGGAAGTATTCTGGAATAATCTGAACTCAATTTATGCCTCCTGCCTCCAAGGTGACTCCAACCCTGATTTCTCATCATTGCCGTTCCCCCAGAGGGATGTTGAAGATGCACAGAGGAAGAAAAGACACGTTGTTAATAAGGTCATTCGAGTGAGCCACTTACCTTGGGACAGTCTTCTCCTGCGTAGCCAGCTCTTACAGAATAAGAGCCAATGTCAAACACCAATGCTCCCACCTCATCTGCAGAAATAAGGGAAGGGCTGCGATTGAACATTTTTCGAATGAAGTTATGCACAAAATATGGGGGAACATTTTATTCCTGTAATTTGTACACAATGCGGGCAAAAGTATTGGGCTACACATCTTAATCTTTGAGTTCATGCATTTTCACTGCCACAGGTTTATAACATCAAGCTCCCAGCCATGCAGCCTTCATAAAATCTGTAAAAAAAAAACATGGGTCTTTGTAAAGAACTTATTGATAAATTAGACAGCAAATTATTTGAGACGTTCAACAATCTCTCCCAGAGTGATTGCAGTCAATGCACATCAGACTGCAACTGTTTGCAGAAAGGTTGCCACCAACAAGGTGAGATGTGCCTCCTTATTGATAGTATTCCCAGAATATTTTAATTTATTTAATAAAAGATTTATATTTAGTGTCACTGGATCGATACAATATCCCCACGCAAAACATCGCAATACTATGCTGTATCAATCTTAAATAATCATTAACCTCCTAAGACCCGAACTCTTCCACGGCATGCATTTTTGATTTCTCTTTGATATTTGGGCTGATTGGGATCCAATGAATGTAAAAAATATATATAAATTACTAAAAAAAATTTTTACCTGATTTTTTGTTTCTAAGAAAAATGAGAACCATATATGAGGATATTTGTTTAAAATTTCGACAGAACAGTAGCAGTATAATGTCCTCATGAGTGGATTTCAGGCCCTTGTAGAGCAAAATTGAGTATTTTGGTCTAAATAACCCAAAATGTGATGTCTTCATATGTGGATGCCAGGTCCTAAGAGGTTAAATACATTGAAGCTATCTATAAAGTGAGGTATCAAATACAAATTATATTACTTATATGTGTATATGCGTGCATGTGCGTTGTTTGTTGTTGTTTCTGTTCTTTTCTCCTCCCTCACCCAGGCAGCTGTCCCCACCTGTATGAAGACTGCCACCATCATCCCAGTCCCCAAGAGCTCTGCTGTGACAGCCAGTAGCCATCATGCCGATCGTCACGAAATGCTTTGAGAGGCTGATTATGGCCCACATCAAAGCCACCATCAGAGTCACTTCAGACCCACACCAGTACGCCTACCGGAAGAATCGATCCACAGAAGATGCCATCTCTTCTGTGGTTCACACCACCCTCACCCACCTGGAGCAGAAGAATTCCTACATCTGTTTGCTCTTCATGGACTTCTTCTCCGCTTGCAATACAATTATCCCGCAGACACTTGTTGACAAATTACTGACCCTGGGACTGAGCTCCTCTCTTTGTAACTGGGTCCTGGACTTCCTGACCAACAGACCGCAGTCTGTGAGGATCCACAACGTCTCCTCATCTTCCAGAGTCCTCAGCACTGGCTCCCCTCAGGGCTGTGTGCTAAGTCCCCTCCTGTTCACGCTGCTTACATATGACTGCTCACCCATCCATCCAAGCTGTGTTATTATAAAGTTTGAGGACGACACAGCTGTGGCTGGTTGCATCACAAACAATGATGAGACCAGCTACAGGAAGGAGGTGGAACACTTGGAGGACTTTTGCAGGAAAAACAATCTCTGCTTAAATGAGAAGAAGACGAAGGAGATGGTTGTGGATTTCAGGAGGGGAAGACACACACCCCTGCACGTTGGAGGATCTGCAGTCGAAGTAGTACCCAGCTACAAGTACCTGGGTACGTACCTGGATAGCAACCTCACCTTGAAAAAAAACACTTCCAGCCTGATCAGGAAGGCTCACCAGAGCCTCTACTTCCTGAGGAGGTTGAAGCGTGCGGGAATGGAGAGCTCAGTCCTCATCTCCTTCTACAGATGTGCGGTGGAAAATGTTCTGTGCTCTGGCATCAACGTGTGGCACAGAAACTGCACTGTGGCACAGAGGAAAGCTCTACAGAGGGTGGTGAAGGCTGCACAGAGAGTTGTCGGAGGCAGCCTCCCAACCGTCACAGACATATACACCTCCAGATGAATGAAGGACCCCACTCACCCAGCACATACATTCTTTGTCCCCTCAGGCAGGAGGCTGAGGAGCATTAAATACAAAACCAGCAGACTGAGAAACAGCTTCATTCCAGAAGCTGGGAAACTTCTCCATGCATAATGGACAAGAACTGTTATTGTAGCACCTTAACCACTACTGACACTGTCACTTTATCAATGCTGGTCATCATGCCCTTTGCTGCTAAAGTATTTATTTACACCTATATTTATACCCACACTCTATACTGGTACTCAGCTTGTTGCACTCTACTTATAATATTATTTATTGTATTGTCTTATTAGCTCCTTGAATCCTTTCTAAGCATCTTACTATAAGCCGCATGCGTCACTAATGAAAAGGTCTATTCGGTACCTACACGTTTATAACAACTGACACCGGCTACCCGGAGGAACTATGAAGTTATTCTCTGTAAAACACAGGAACGACAGGATGGGTCATCAGTATGTCTTTGCAGGGTCTTTGTATTGGGTTTATCGCGATGAGAGCCTCGGTATCGTCATAACTACCGTTATTTTTACCGTTACATAACATAAACGGTATTTGTTCGTGAGCTCGGCAAGCCCATTTTCATTCATTTCCTTGCTAGCTAGACGACACCGGCTGAGTGACTTGTATAACACTTCACGTCTGCACGACTAAGCACCTGTGATATCTATATATTTGAACAGCCCTAAACACATGAGAATTAAAATGGACACAAGACTATATCGCTGACCAACTACGAAGCAGAACTTTAGCATAGCTAGCATAACGAGCTAACTAGCTACAAAGCTGGCTAGCTCCAACCAGGGACAACGTGGACGACAGTTGTGTATAAAATCAGCATATTATCATACTCACCACCACCGTACACTCCACCACTCATCCTCTAAGTTATAACGACAGTAACTTTAACAATATATGTTATTACAGGAGAAACACAACCACAAAGCGATTAATCACAACAAAGGAAATCTGCTAGCATGCATCAGTCCAACAAAGCGGGCTCCACAGTGCTTCGAGACAGCTGTCCAATCAGAGAGCAGCAATTCTCAGTACTTCCGTTTCCACGGTGATAGTCGGAAGTGACTGCGAGTACTTCCATGCTTTGGAGTGGACGTGGCCCTGAGGATTTCATATCGACGTGAGTTAAAACTCGTCATAAGTGTCTCAAATGTAACTTTAAAGATTAAAAATCGATGCACGGATCGTGCACGTGCAGACTTGATGAGTACACGCTGGTGTTGGTGAATGAAAAGTGGAGGACCTTGAGTCACGGTCACGGTCAGACTCAAAACATTGACTGTTCTAAGCGAGCATGTCCACGCTGAAAAAGCAGCAGCGCTGTTGTACGGACACGCTTATATTAGAAAATCGGAAATGCAATCCTTAGATTACACGTTATGCGTCATCATTGTCCAGCTTTTGCAGCTCAATCCAAGTTTTCCAGCCTCGTGTTTGTCCGGTGTTGGGTTAATTGCGCAAGCGCACGGTGGAAATGGTTAAGGAACTTGCTGGACAGTAGCAGAGTAGCCTCAGGAAAGGTGTTTATATAACTGTGCCTCTTCTCGATTTCTAATTACTAAAATACACTTTTTATGTAATATGTAGGTTCATACATGTCGCAATAGTGATGTTTACCATGTTATTAATTCAAAGTTAATATGAATATATCTTTGAAAGTTTTATCTTTTTATGGATTACTTATGAGGCCCAGTTGGCTCTTGTTTGTTAACAACCTGCAATATTAGACCAAGACAGTAACACTGGTTGTGCGATAAAAAGCATGTATTTTTGTTATTGATTAATTTAAATCAATTTGCTTTTTTTTTTTCCATCCATAAAACATCAGAAAATTGGAGATAGCTCTGTTGTTTCAAGGTGGTATCATCAAAATGTTCCTTTGGCTAATAATGACACATCAATAAGATTATGTTTACTTTTTAAAGAGTATGAAACTTAGCACTTGTTAATTTTTTTTGCCTTAATGTTAGCTATAGGTTCATTGGTTGATTTATAGATTAATTAATGAGTTGAATTAGTTGTAGTAACAAAGTCAACACAGTCCGGTGGGTTACACATTCACCTAACAGAGTCTCTCTGAGACTTCGTCAGAAAGGCCACTCTTTACAAAAATCCGACAGCCAGCACTGCCTGCTGTGGTGACCCTTTGTGAATACAGGGAGCAGCTGAAGGTTGCTTCGTTAATAATAACGTCTTGCATTACAAGACCTACATTATGTTCACATTTTTATTTTTGTGGAAAGTTATGAAAAATAGCTCATTTTATTAGATCTAAATATTTAAAGCCAAATGTTAAATGTTGCAGTGAAGCTGGCGGCTCATCACCCTGTAGGGGAAAAATATCAAACCTTTTTGGGTCTTTTCAGCCTTTCAAATGTAGTTTAGGTTTTTTGCTGCCTTTATATAACTTTAAGCTCCATTGTTGTATGGAGGATTTAAGACATCTCTTTTAGGTCTAGAATGTAGTTTTCATTCCTCTTTTCACTTTAAAGCTGAAATGTCAATAATTATTTATGAATTCTCTTTAGTGCAAAATAAATTTTTAACTTTGCTTCCTTCCAGCACTCATGCAGCGCTGCACCACACTGACCCTTGCTCGGCACAGCAGGCTCCTCTTAAGAAGTAAATTTGCACTTGCCCAGTGCCAGCAGTCAGCAGCTATGTCAAGTCTACTGATCAACCAGCCCAAATACGCGTGGCTCAAAGAGCTGGGTTTGTCTGAGGACAACCCAGGTGTTTACAACGGTAGCTGGGGAGGTAGTGGGGAGGTTATCACGTCATACTGCCCTGCCAACAATGAGCCGATTGCCAGAGTTACCCAGGCTACTTTGGCGGAGTATGAAGAGACTGTTCAGAAGACGAAGGAGGCTTGGAAGTTGTGGGCAGACATTCCCGCTCCTAAAAGAGCGGAGATTGTGCGACAGATTGGGGATGCATTGAGAAAAAAGATTAAAGTACTTGGAAGTCTGGTGTCACTGGAAATGGGCAAAATCTATGTTGAGGGAGTTGGTGAAGTTCAGGAGTACGTTGACGTCTGTGATTATGCAGTTGGTCTGTCTAGAATGATCGGCGGGCCCATCCTGCCTTCAGAGAGACCGGGTCACGCCCTCATTGAACAGTGGAACCCAGTCGGCCTGGTCGGCATTATCACCGCCTTCAACTTCCCCGTAGCTGTCTACGGCTGGAACAACGCCATCGCTCTGACCTGCGGCAACGTCTGCCTCTGGAAAGGAGCTCCGACCACTCCTCTCACAAGTGTTGCAGTTACCAAGATCGTGGCTGAGGTGCTGGAGCAGAACAATCTCCCTGGCTCAATCTGCTCCATGACCTGTGGCGGAGCAGATATCGGCACGGCCATGGCAAAGGATGAGCGTGTGGATCTGTTGTCCTTTACTGGCAGCACTTATGTTGGCAAGATGGTGGCCATGATGGTGCAAGAAAGGTTTGGGCGCAAGCTGCTGGAGCTCGGTGGCAACAACGCCATTATCGTGTTTGAAGATGCTGACCTGAATCTTGTGGTGCCCTCTGCCGTCTTCGCTTCCGTCGGAACCGCTGGCCAGCGCTGCACCACAACCAGGAGGTTGATGCTGCACGAGAGCGTTCATGACACAGTGGTTGAAAGCCTCGCCAAGGCCTATAAACAAGTCCGCATCGGAGACCCCTGGGACCCCAGCACCCTCTATGGTCCTCTGCACACCAAGCAAGCTGTCGAGCAGTACCTGGCTGCCATCGAGCAGGCAAAGCAGCAGGGCGGCACTGTGGTGTGTGGAGGAAAGGTGATGGACCGTCCTGGAAATTATGTGGAGCCCACCATCATTACAGGACTGGCTCATGATGCCTCTATTGTCCACACCGAAACCTTTGTCCCCATCCTGTATGTCCTGAAGTTCAAGACAGAGGAGGAGGCATTTGCCTGGAACAATGAGGTGAAGCAGGGTCTGTCCAGCAGCATCTTTACCAAAGATCTAGGCCGGGTTTTCCGTTGGCTTGGCCCCAGAGGGTCAGATTGTGGCATCGTAAATGTCAACATTCCCACGAGCGGAGCAGAGATCGGAGGAGCTTTTGGTGGGGAGAAACATACAGGCGGTGGAAGAGAGTCAGGCAGTGATTCATGGAAGCAGTACATGAGGCGCTCGACATGCACAATCAATTACAGCAAGGATCTTCCTCTGGCCCAGGGAATCAAGTTTGAGTGAGCCAGCCGGCTTTAAGCGTCGATGAGCCCCGAGGACAACACTAAATAGTTTGAATGGCCAAGTGAAATGCATGGTAATGCATTTGCATTCAGAAAGGTCAGCTTGTGTTTAGATCTGTCTCAGTCACATAGGATAAGTGTATCTGTATGAATGTAGTTTAAAAATATTCTGGATTTAAAACAGTTTCAGGAGTTTTTGTTCAAGGTTAAATTTTCCCCCAAATGTGTGCACCTTTCTACAAGCACTTAATGAAGTTTGGCTAATCGATCAATTACAATCGTTACATTTTGGAAGAAAAACTAGACAAAGTTGTAAATGTGTCGATCGTTGCAGTTCACCATTAACAGAAATGTTGCGTAGTCAACACTGGCTGTTTTGCACCCAGTTAACACATGAATATACTGTAATTTCTATAATACACAGTATTTTCCAGGCAACCAAACAACAATAAAAGGCAATGGGTTGACATGTGTACTGTCTGTGGATATTTCGTATTTTAATGCTTTCACTGAGAGAACCCAAGTGCAATAGTCAAATCCCAGTAAAATTTGGATCATGAACATATATCTTCTTCTTTAAACAAATAATGTGTGCTGTAATAATTTCCATGTTCGACATGCACTGACAAGGAAGTTACTCCCGTGACTTGGGCCTGTCCTGGAACACAGACGCTCAGTTAGATTTGGATGGGGGGTTAGAGGCCAGGTCAGTGCCTTTTTGGCTCTTTGGTTTATAATAAACAACCATGAAATTGTTCTTCAGTGGAAAAAGCGTTGTCGGTGCATTTTTCCCACGCTGGGCGAAAAGGTGACTGGGAAAATCTCTCTGCAGGTACACATCAGTGTAATGTCCAATAAAGGCCAGGTTTTGTGAAAAAGTTGGAAAGAGATGATCAAAGTTATTAGCCTGTTGCATTTTAATGTGACTGACTTTGAAAATGAAAGTTTTTAGTTGAGCTCATCTTATTTTTTTTAGAATTACAATCCTGGATTTTAGTTAAGATGTACACAGAGGGACGAGAAGATAAAAATCATATATAAACAAGCAGCGTACATATTTATTATATTTGACATGGTTTAATTTTATGGAACTTTGCAGCTGCTGATTACTGCGATGATTCAGTCGACATGGTATGATATGCTCTGAGCACTGTTTAAATACTGTCACGTTGTTAGGTACAACAAAGGGACATCTGTTGAACTGCTCGTTAATGCAAATATCAGACAGTCACAAGGCAGCAGCTCTATTTAGGCATGTAGACACATCCAAGCATCAGAATGGGGAAGAAAGGTAATTTTGAGCGACTGAGCCAGACTGTTTTAATCTAATAAGAAGCAACTCAAATATCACTAAGGTAGGCAGAAGAGCATCTCTGAACAACCAGCACCCCTGATGCTACACCTGATGCTACTCTCGGCAAGAACAGGTAACAACTCAGCCTCACCATAACTGGCAACGGAATATTGGAAAGATGCTAGCTGGTCCGATGAGTCTTCTGTGTGACATCCAGATGGTGGGGTCAGATGTTGGGGTGAATGACATGAAAGCATGGATCCACTGTGCTTTCTATTAATGCTTCAGTCTGCTGGTACTCTAATAGTGTGAGGGATGTTTTTATGGCACACTTTGGACCCCTCAGTACCAACTGATCATCATTTAACCACACCCTACCTGAGTGCTGTTGCTGACCGTGTCCATCAGCAACAACACTCAGCGGTTGCTAAAGGAAATAGCTCGCCTGTATTAGCACAGTGTAGCCGTCTTCTGCTTCCAGCAGGAGAGTGAGCTGTGGCACAAAGCTCAGGTAATCTCAAACTGGGTTTTTGAACATGACAATGAGTTCACTGTACTCAAATGACCTCAAGTCACCAGATCTCAATCCATTAGAGCACCTGTGAGATTTAGTGGAACAGACGTCACGCATTTGCTGCTATTATGTAAAAATGGACCACAATCTCAGAAGGATGCTGTTGAATCGACCCATTTCATTTTTGTCTTAGAATATTCTAAACCGTTACAGAAAGGAAGCACATACTGGACAAAAGTGTTACTGTGGGAATGGATCATTTACAAAAATGGTGTAGACATGAGGCAGTGTATAAGCAAGTATATACAGGCTGTGTATGAATAGAAGCGTGTTTCTGCCATTAAAAATAAATCTTAAAAAATTTACCAGGTAAAGCAATTAAGCAGTAATTTTCTCAGTTTTGAGTTATTGTGTTGGATATTTTTAAATTGAAATTCTAAGAAATTAACTCAAAATTTTGACTCACAAATGGAAAAAAAAAGGTTTTTTTTCAGTGACAGAAACAAGTTTTCATATACAGGAATGGTAAAATAAGAAGTCACACAGATGTCTCAAACTATAAATGCTCATGTTTGAAGATGCGCGTCAGAATCATGTCAAAGGTTGATGAGTATTTTGGAGCCAATTTTGTTTATGCTGTTCTTCTAGGAAGCCCTGTATGAAAACACGTGTGGCCACCTGCCAAGGGACCTGCAACAAGTTTTTTGGTGGGAAAGTAAAAAAAACTGGGATTATTCTTTCATTTCTATTTATTTACATTCTTCAACTAGTACTGAAGAAATCAACTCTGTCCCTTTAATAGAAAAATTACTCCATCGGCTATCCTTTGTCTCCCCCCCATATATCATCACCCTCCCACTCAGTAGCTCTCCATCCTCTAGCTCTCCATTTGCTGCTCCTCCTGGCAGCATCTACACTCACGGCTGAAAGGAAGAACTGAAACCACGGCGCTCTGTGCGACTCATAATCCATGCCATTTAGGACATATGCAGAAACAGCCACTTCCCCTCCTCATCTGCACTGGAAAAGGTAGAAAAGCTTTCATTCTTTTTTTTTTTTAATGTCAAGCTTTTTGATTCACAGCAATGATGTATTGGCGCAGTAACCTCTATATTTACCAGGGAAAATGTACTTACTCAGGAATACTGTATACATTTAAGTACAAATGAGAATATTCCTACTGTTTTAATATAATATTTAAATATTTTTTTACATAGAAAAATTATGTTTCCAAGGCTAAAGTCTGCAGTATAAACCTTACTAAAACTCAGATATTTTTCTGGCACTTAACTCACCTTTTGGTGTTTGCAGTGTAATAGAGGAAACGCTGGTGACTGTGGTGTTTAGTGAGGTTGTGAACTCAGACTTTGTACCTGGTATAAAGTTGGTTTTGAGGCAGTGCAGAGGTGAACTGTAGATCTTATCTCATGTTAAAAATCTGTGGTGCACCAAAATGTCAAGTCAAAAAAAAAGGGAAAGAAATAGTGTGCTCGTGGTAATAAATTAATGATCATGTGGCGTGGGAGGGTTGAAGCTGTTTGGCAGCCTCTGCAAAGGGTGGTATTAGCACACCAAGGTTATTCCTCACTCCCCCAATACTGATGTGTGATCGACTTCTTTGGAAACTCATAGCATGTTGGTTCATGCTTTGTGCTGCTTGTTGCACCCCTGGTATACAGAAGTGTCTGGGATTCCCCTGGACCGAAACACTCTCACTTCTTCTGTTTGCACATTTCCTCCGCAGCTTCTCCCTAAATCAAAAGATTAAGGGTTGCTCTTCCTTAATGTAATTGAGGGTGTCGTTTGATTAATAAATGTGGAAATTGTGTACTTTTGAAACCCACAGTGAAAATATAGCATCAAAAAATATGCGGCTTTTCAACAAATAGATAAATTTTTGGACACTAGTACATTTATTTGATTTTAACATGGATATTCACATTATAGAAAAACACTTTTGCTCTAAATTTTTCTTCTTGTAATTTAATGTTGTGTGCTGGAGACATAAAGCTTCGTGGGCAAAAAAAAAAATTAAACCTGATTTTATTCTATGTGAGAAAGTCAATGATGTCATAATAATGGCATCGCACAGATCTATGCATATAGATGTATTATCTTCTCCAAAATGGACACAGTGTCACTTCTGTATTACATGTCCATACTTCTGTTTTGCTCTACCAATGTGGACAGCAGCAGTACATGACTTCACAGTCGTTGATCGAGGAGAGTGTGATTCCCAGCACAACACGCGAGGCATGATCACAGAAGGGTTCTTCGCCAAGCTGCTGCTGTGTGACACTCTCATGGCCCAGGAATAGCACTGAGATTAGACAAGAACCTAAACCCTTCATGTTATTTTTATGAGTTCATAATGACATCAATTGCCAAGACCCCCGAAGCGTCAAAACCATGGCAGAGCTGAAGACACAGTGTCTCCTCACCTCTTCTGTAAATATTGACAACAATTTGAACATAAACTTTCGAATTAGGATTCACTCCAGAAGCCTGTTGTTACTGATTTTCTGTCCAGTTCTTGTGTAATTTGGCAAACCTCAGCCTTCACCTCTCTCTGTTTCCCTTCCTTAAGAATGGCTCTTGACAGACACCTTTCCTCTGAGACCATTTGTGAGACTTGAACATAAGATGCATCTCTCAAATGCATCATGTGTCAGGTCTTTCCTAGATTTGATTCGCATACTGATCCTCTGCTGTAGATAGTTTTTGTAGGCCAGTCTCCTACATTTTTTTTAATAACGCACTGCACACTATGCTGAGATATGCCATGTTTTTGCACCACGTATTGCACCCAAAGCAGACAATGTCCAAAGAAAAAGTTTGAAAGACCTTCGGGAAGCCTGGACCCACTGCTCCAGAAAGCAGCCTGGCTCTTTGGAAGCAAAACATAACGGAATGAGGAGTGGCACAGCACTTTGACAAATGACACAGAGGTCACAGGACAGGATATAGACCATTATGTGTCCAAATGCAGAGATTGTTCTCCATCAAGCTTTTACTCAAAATACATAATTTAACAAGAGCCAATGAAGGCTAAGCTGTGGCAGTCTGCAAGTAAACCCAGAATTTGCCAACATCTATTTCCCTCATCACACAGAGTGAGACAGGACTGGTGAGCTCAGCAAGGCACGCATATTTTAAGTCACTTTGCACTCTTCAAGAGGGCCTTTTTTTCAATAATCCATTATGCATAGCAGCTCTGGCTCTCCCTGGTATTTCTCCTACCTTTTTGACGTCAGTTGCCATTTGTGAGGGTTACCCTGACAACGGCCTGCCTCCCCGGGAGATGTCTGGTGGATAAGACGGCCCCGATAAAGCCTTTTACTGTTGCTACACATTTTAATTGCCTCTGATACTGTGAAAGTATTACATGGGGGTGTGATGGCATGTGGCCTAAAATCGAAACATCGGGATTAAAAAAAACCCAACATTTAGGAGGTGGGGGATTGACGTCCCGTTATCTCCACTCGATCGGATCCCCCACGTTTTGGGGTCATTATTGAGCAGTCCTGTGAAACTGAATTGGATATGATAGATCTATTTTTGAGCACACTGTTCTACACAAGACACATGCATTACCCAGTTTAAAAATGTCATATATAAAGGTGGTGTAATATGAGAAAAGATCACTGGAATTCCCCTGAACAATATGCACACAGATTTATGATATGAGGCAGAAAGATCAGATATTATCCTGGTGATTTTATATTATTATTATTTATTATTTATTAACTAAAATGAAAAACAAACCCTAACCCCCTCCCCTTATGGATTTCCAAAAACGTCAGTGATAATACGCTGAAATGTATTATTACAGCATGCTGAGAATTTTGTATCCACGCTGACAAACAGAAAAATCTAAATTGTGCCGACCTGTTGATGGTTTTGGGATGACTTGTAGTCAGCAGTATACAGGTACGTCAGTTCTTGCTGTTTCTCCTATGCCATAAAATCATCGTAAAATTCAAATGATGTTATTCACTTGCATGACTGCTATGCTTTGAGCTGTGTTGCTAAATTCGAATAAATGCAAAAATGTACAACAACACGACAAAGCTACTGTACACAATACCTGTTCCAGGCTCCAGGAAACTATTTATAGCCTCGGCAACATGTGTGTCTTTCTTTTTTTCACACACCAGGCTATTGATGTTCTATTTTTACAGTGTCAATTTGCTCCCCCCAACCCAACCCTGCTTCTTCCTTCCTGGTTGCTAAGCAATGGACCAAGGGACCTGATTGGCCTAGGATGTGCTTTTGGACACACTGACTGCGATTCTCAGCTGGTTAATGAATTCAGTCTTTTTTGCTCACTATACAGAGAGAACACAAGCTGACTTCTTCTTAGGCAGTTATCTTCCATTTAAAACCAATCTCTGATCCAAAACACTACAAAAACACAAAACAAAAAAAACGACAGCACTCAGTGTTGACTAATGTAGCACATGACTAGAGCTGAGCTGTAGCGGTGTTCAGGCTGCATGATTTAGCTCTACCTTGTGCAATTAGGAGTCTATTTTTGCATAACTTCAGACATGATCTGACAAAACGCTAAAGGGTGACCCAGTATTATGTCATCTGTGAAACCGGCTGGCTTAAACTTGTTAGTACAACTTTACAAGCACGCTATAAATGAAACAGTAATACTAAATCCACTTAAATGTTCTGATTATCTTTATTATGACTGATAAGATGTATTTTCTATAACACATGGGCAAATTATTGATTGTGGTTTTGGCAGGTGTCATCCTACGGATCAAATTTCTATTTTGCTAAATGCTGTAGAATGTGTGGTTTTAATGTATGAATACAGGCTAATGAATAAAACATACTGTGAATAATATCCTGTTCCGAGGCTGTGCAAATTAACACTGTAAAATAAAGAAAATGTAATCCCATTGGCACTAATGGCAAACCATCCAAGGCATATGTCTCTGCTATCATGGTAATCCTAATCCTCATACTACTGCTGTGTGTATGAATTAAATTAGACTTAATCTGCCCCCATGCAACTCCGAAAGGAAACCAGGCGCTGGAAAACTTTCATCTCCTTTCCATTGATTATGGCTCGTGCAGAGATATGGAAAAGCCTATCCCACTGCTCCCTTTCATTGGCCCCATTAAATATTCATCCTGTCCTAATGGAGAGAGATCGTTTTCAATGAACCCACTGCAGGCCAACTGCTGTGTGCCAGGGTGAGACTTGGCACAGCTGTCTCCTGAGGGATTTCAGTTTGTTTTAGACAGATTTATAATTCTAACTCACTCATTAGATTTGTCTGAATAGTAAAGCAACGAAATCCATTAAACTGTCAAGAAACCAAAGGATGACTAGAGAAAGTAGACAAATATTTCTGCTACTTTGATGATGAAGAGCGAGCTATGTTTGTCATACACATTTTAGAGCTGCACTTACCACTCATTTTTGATTTTGATTAATCGGTTCATTTCTTGTCTGGCCTTTCACGGTGCGAAGCTCTACAGCAGACCTGCAGGTACCTTCACGTCTCAGCCATCGCTAGTCTATGTGGTCACAACTGTTGCTGTTGACAGACTACATTCGTGAAGTTGTTAAAAACACTGCAGTCTCCTCACCTTTCACTTCTACTGCAGTGTCTGCGTTATTTACTCAGTTTGTATTTGAATGAGAGGGCAAAGGTGGAGTTTGCAAACCTTAGATGACTGTCGTTTGAATCACTACAATGACTGGCTTTTTAGGTCTAATATTTGTTTCCTGTATCCCATTCGGTTCCTTTTTGTAGAGGGAGCTGCCAGACGGTACCATTTCGCCCGTAGGGTGTACGAGTCATTATAGATATTTTTAGAGCTAGTTAAAGTGTTGTTAATGATTCCTCGAGATTATTGACGTAATTATAACTAATTTAGTACGACATTGTTACACTACAAGTTGTTGTATTAACAAGGAAACATGAATATGAATGTGTCATGTAGCGGGCACCCCTCAGCGTAGGCTGTTGCTATGTTCCCACTTTCATGGGTGTGGTGATTAGCCTGCTTGGTGAAAATTTTAGTCAAATCCGACACGAGTCGCGCTCGCTTCTGACCATTTAAACCGATTAAAACGGGCTTAAAATTAGCACGGCTCCCTTTGCGATTCCCTCACAGCTGTGGCCATGGTTGTCGTGTGAAAACGGATCGGTGTGACTCGGACTGAAGGACGGACGGAGCCCCAAACCGCCTGTTTTCAGGTGAGGACGTGCACTCAAGTCTTGATATTTTGGTGGCGTTTTTTTTTTTATTTTTCTTTTACAAACGCTATTTCCTGCTCTGGTCGCGGCTGTTTTTGTTTGTTTTACATTGAGCTCGGCTGATATGCAAAAACCGCCGTTAGCTGGTTCGCTCCAGGCAGCAGTGTTGAAATAACTGTTCCCGGGCTGCGCTGTTTTCTTTCTCTAAGCTAAAAGCTTTACGTTGTTGAAATTTCTCTGCTCACCAAACGCGGCCTTTTACACACTGTCAGGCGGAACTATAGGGGCAAAACCCTTCACTGGGCAGACAGCAGTTCAGATATTTCCATTTCATACATCTGGTTCTCTCATATGTGGCTGCGTAGATTTTCTTTTCCTTTTCTACTAAATATACATGACAGCCTTCCTCTGAGCATCAACTGGTGCCGCGCCGTTTGGCTCCTGCTCTTTGGTCCGTGTGTCACGGATGTATTCAGTGTCTTTACACGTTTGTAAAAATGGAATACATTTTGCTTTTGGTCTTTGCATAGTAAAGTGTTTCACTGTTTAAACAAAAAGCTTTTAAATGTGGGGAAAGGTAGACCGGCT
The DNA here is from genome assembly GCF_057381845.1 of Rhamphochromis longiceps. Classification (NCBI taxonomy): domain Eukaryota; kingdom Metazoa; phylum Chordata; class Actinopteri; order Cichliformes; family Cichlidae; genus Rhamphochromis; species Rhamphochromis longiceps. The sequence continues at coordinate 123,022 of NC_140578.1, read as the reverse complement.
AGCTGATTGGTCGATAAGATGATCGGAAGGATGACCACAAATGTCCGCAGCTCGGTGTTTCGCAGAGGTTCATGTCCTACTATAAACTGAGTATGCTCGGGTTTGGGCCTCTGCTTTGACCCAGAGCAGTGTGACGCTTTGGGGGGATTTTATTTAAGCATTAACCTACTTCAGAACAAGTGTGGAAGCAATGAAATCATAATCATGGCGCATATTTCCTGTGCAGTTTCATATGTGCTCTAGTTATTGCAGGAAGCCTCACCATACGGGACATTTTTCAGATATTTGCTTCATTCTCTAGATGTCTGGAATAGTCTGTAGGTCACCTGAACAAGTTCACACCTGTGGAGTTGCCCTGCTGCCTCCTACTCATTTCAGTAGGTGCACATTCACTACAAATCACGTTTTGTCTTTTTGGTGTGTTTTCTAACAAATAACCCAGCACGTGGCATCAGCTGAAGACAAACAAACAAAAAATCTAATACTAGTCAATCTTATCTAGTAATCGGAAGCTCGGTGGTTCGATCCCAGATATTGATGCCTTCATCTGAGGGTGATAGAGCACTTAGACAAAGCAAAAAGACCTTGTGTGAACAAGGCATATTGTATAAAGTGCTTTGAGTGCTCGCTAGACAAGAGCCTGAAAAACGTTGGTTTAGAGCACTGATTGATTCCAAGTAATTAAAATTTTATCACAAGGTGTAAGTCATTCTTTTTAATAATAAGAGGATTTGTGCTGTATACAGGTATAAGATATGATTTCAGAAGTCATAATATGGACAACTTACTGTAAGCACTGGTATAAGGTGCTCACAGCAGGCCCAAGTGTGTCCACACCTGGATGTTGGTAAACCTCCTGCTCATTTTATTTTGCCGTGCCCCTAAAGCTGCTGCTCTGTTAACCAAACTAGACCACTGTGTGTTCTCACAGTTGGATTTTTCTGATTCAGATCTCATAGGATTTGCCTTTGGAGTTCCCATGCTGTCCTTAGGTGTAGTTCTGCCTTAACATGAACTACTGTGTCTGTGTGTTTGCAGGAGCAGACACTGAACAGTCTGACACGGATGTAGAGTTTAGTGAGCGAGCAGTGAACTTATGTGTCTTGGAGTTGGATACAGTTCAGATAACGTTTGTATTCCTCACACATGATAAACACAGACAGGTTCGCAGTATTGATTAAGTCATAAAAGCAGCAACAGCAGCCAGTATCATAGTCAAACTATTAATTAACATTCAAAGAAACTAAAAACAGTGAGTTTAAAAAAAAAAAAAGATTATTATACTGCAGGCTTTGAGGCCATGTGTGTTTTTTCTGTTACTGTAACAAATCTAAATGTCATTTTAATATATTGTAGTTTTTATTTATTTTATAGATTTCTCGTGTCTTAATTAAAATGTTCTTTGTCCTGATGATTTGATGCTTTGTGAAACACTTTGTGAACTATATTGATCAGTACTTAAGTCATTACTCCTTACATTTGATTGCTGCTGTTAATGAGAAGTTATTAGATAAAAGTCACTTTGGCTTTATAGCTAAACATTTTGTGCACAAACACTGAGTGATGCTTAAGCTGTTTGTTGAGATTATTCTCAGTGATTTACCAGGTGACACATTCACCTGTAATGTGAAAGCTCTGCGGTATGAGACCAGGAGGAGACACACCCGGGCTCGGGGCATCAGCAGCTAGTGCTGGGCCCAGGCCTGGAGTCTTTGCACGATCAAAGATGCACATCTGTCCGCTGTCCTGATCCTTTGGGAAATAAGGGAGCAGCCGAAAATGCCTGTGGTCAGTTTTCAAAATAAAATGTAGCGTTTGTGATTATTTCCACCAGTGCCTTTCTGTCTTACATGTCCACAGTTTGAAGCAGGCAGCAGATGTTTTATCCCAGTTTAGGCACCGCGGTGTCCTGTCGGCCACTGGGAGCACCAGGCTGAACAAGATGAATGAATGCACGGAGGGCTGTGTGCTTGGATGTTGTGCAGAGAAGTAGCAATTGTGGCCTCCCGTGGCCTATCGCAGAGGCCCCAAATGTGGCGGCGGTGCCAAGCAGACCTATCTGCTATACTGGCACCACATACTAAACAATGGGCAGCTGCAACACACAGCTCCGCTTTTGTTGCGGCTGATCCTGGGCCATGATCTAGGTCTTTGTAGGCCAGCTCACTGGCTGCACGCATGACTCAAATCACACAAGTGGAGGGAAAAAATACACACATACACAAACGACCCGAGTTTCACAACTGTAAGTCACTACACGTAAATGTTGTATGAGCGTGTGTTTTGCCTGTCTTTGTGCTTACGACAGCACTTTCATGTGTTCTGTTTTAGCTGCTGAATGAATAATAATCACTACTGGAATATGAACATTCATGTGACACTCCCATAAATCAGTGCTTGCAGTTTTATTCTGGTTGGATATCCTTCTGTCTGTCAGCATTATGAAGCTGAATTATTTCTCACGTCATCTCCCAGCATAACCAGGAGGTGGAGAAGGTCAAACTGGGTGTTATGGTCCTCCACGAGAGGCACATGGTGACGTGGCAGAGAGGTACAGGGTAGTGGATCCAAAGCAGTGATAGCGTGGGTGCACATCACTGGAGAGCTGACGCCCAGACCCTTCTTAGTGGGGGTTGCGTCAGCTGGAGAAGCGCTGAGAGCGTTGCAGTGCCTGTCAAAGACCCCGTTGGCTGAGCCAAGGCCACGACGAGCAGTCGAGGTCTCTGTTGTGTCAGTGCAGTGGAAAAACGGGCCAAAACCAGCTCAAGTGATGTCGAGATAAAAGTCATCTGAACTGTATAAACATCTTATCATTATCTTATGTTGTTTACCTGCCTTTTTTTCCACGATTGTGCTCATGAATTACCTCGTGTACCACGGCTTTAAAGCATCTGCAAAACTGAAGCTGAAACACAAACATCCTCCTCGTTACATCTGCACTGTTTCCTGTGAAGAGGAAAGACTGAACTTGGTTTAATTGTTGAATTTTAGAAAACGGGACTAAAAATGTAATCTCCCTGAGTTTGTCTTCTGGACTGTGAAACAGAGTGGAAAGTCAGGGGGCGGGGCGAGGTATGTTGGAGCCGTGTGGAGGGGGGGTTGCTGTCCAAACATTTCCAAGGAGTGTGTAAGTGCTCTGTGACCCACATTCAGACTCCCCAAGGTAAAGGAAGTGGCAACCGGCATGTGCGCGTGCATGTTTGTGCGCATGCATCTGCAAAGGGATGACGCACTTAACCCTGACACACACATTTAGATAGACACTCACACACAAACTAAAAAATATATGCTTTCTTTCCCCACTTGGACATGTTATCAAATAGACAATCCAGATCTGCCCACAGTACACAACAGAGCACATTCAACACAAAAACACAGACTGCGGGCGGAGCAGCCAGTGCAATGCAGCAACACAAAAGGCTGATTGAGCCAGTAAAGGTCAGAGCCTGGCTCAGATGGCCTTTTGAACCAGACTGAGGAGGGTGTTTGAAGAGCCAGACCACCCTTGGAGCTCCGCCCGGCCCCACCCTCTGCAGCACCTTCTTCTTTGGTGTGAACCCAAACAGGATACTTGTGTTTGTTTCCCATCCTTCAACCTAAAAGTGTTTCTTCTGTCTTTCTTGCAGGCGTCAGCTGGTAAAGTGTGCGTGAGTGCGTGTGTGTGTGTGTGCGTGTGAGTTTGCATGCGTGTGTTTTCCCAGCGTAGTCGGTGTTTGGAGCAGAGCGTGGCCCATCAGCGAAACAATGAGCGAGCTGGAACAATTGCGACAGGAAGCTGAGCAACTACGCAATCAGATTCGGGTACGACGACATGCTGTTTGTGCTTTTTTGTTTATATTGTTGTTGTTGTTTTTGTGTGTGTGCATACATCACACGTGCGCCTCTGTGTGTTCACTGCATGCAGCGACACTGTGACGTGTGTAACTTTTGTCAGACCGTCACTTGAATAAACATCAGTCGGTCTGTGTGATTGCTGTTTGATCATCTCTGCGACTGGCGGTGAATCACAGCAGGTTTAAACACATTGATGAGCCGTTTGCTACGTGGTGGTTGAATACGCTAACATTTCCCGTTTTGTTACGTTGCAGGATGCCAGAAAAGCCTGCAGTGACTCCACTCTGTCACAGGTACGAGTTTAAGGTTACTATATATCTATAAATGCATTTACCATTCGGTTCATTGGTAGATCTTTTTGCCACACGTGTTACTTGTGAATAATGTGTGAAAAATTACATAAATTTGATCAATTATATCTCATGTAAATCAGAATAAAAACCGGGGATCTCAGTGTGTCAGTATTTACACATGCTGTCATTGGATCCATATAAATATCCCACAGACGTGCAGCAGCGTGAGCTCGTCTAACGTTCGCCCCGCTGCCTCGTCGACAGATAATGGCCTGTTTTTGGTGTCCACTGATGAGTGTGTGTGAGCCTTCTAGTGTAACCGCTGACACTTCTTCCTGTGTTTTGGCAGATCACAGCTGGTCTGGACTCGGTGGGCCGGATACAGATGCGGACGCGACGCACTCTCAGGGGCCACCTGGCCAAGATCTATGCAATGCACTGGGGGAGTGACTCCAGGTAGTGTGCTGGTTATACAGACAACAGAATTATTAACTGCAGCCAGGATGTGAAATTCACTCGAGCAATGTTCTTTTTCTGCTCTTTCATTGAGCGTCTGCTTACTACTAGAGATGGCACGATACCACTTTTTTATGTCCGATACGATATCATAAATTTGGATATCTGCCGATACCGATATGAATCCGATATAGTGTTTTTTAATCAACAAAACTGTTTTTTAAATATCTTGCTGCATTTTGTATAAGTTCATACTCAAGTTTAAAACAACAACTACACTAAAGCTATTCTGTTATACCTGTATGCAAAAAAAAATATTTCATAGTTCAGCAATACTGATCAATCTAATAAACTTAAACCTACACCATCCTCCCTATTCTGGTATTTTAAAGAGTACTTAGCGTAAATATTAAGCAACCTAACTAATAGAGTTCCAACTCCCAGCAACAACAAAAATAAATAAATAAAAAATAGGGAACCACCCCTCACGCTCCACCTCATGATGCTTAATCGACGTAATCAACCTTAATTTGATGCAGTGTGAAAAAAAAATGCACAGAAATCAATTATTTTTCAAGAAATATTAAATAGATTCAACATCTTTCTTCAACAAAATTGCAGACTGCACAGATGGTACCTTCCCAAAGGAAAAAGTACTATAGCTTACTAGGGTATATATATTAGACTTAATAGTCACTATATACAGTAATTGACTTCTATTCATTTTACATCAAATTAAAACTTTGTGTGTCAGATAATTATTTATTAAAAGCTAGACATTTTAAATGAGAATAAGAAAGAAAAGTATGTCTTTGTGCCCCCTTTTCCCTGTTCATGCCCTATCGGCCCCCCTGGCTAAACTTTGATAGATCCGCCCCTGCACAGTTACCAGCGTCAGCTACGTAGAAAAAGATCCTCGAGTAGAAAGTAATATTAAATAAATTCTAACAACAGCTGATCAAGCTTAAACGTGCTGCTGTTGTTCAGCCGCTGGTTTCCTCTTTCTGGTGCAAAGTGGGCCAAAAACAAACCAGAGAGATGGACTCGCGACAGAAAAGCCGATCAGCTGATCGTTAAGCAGTTTCATGATTGAAGTAGCAGCAAGAAGAGGCAGTCGCTCCATATATCGCTTGTTACACACTTGCTTTACTTCTCTCGGGGATAACTTTGTCGGAGATGAAATGCCGGGTTGCTAGCGAAGCTCCAAATGCTATCCAGACCACCGACAGGTCCCCATGCCACAGCCGCTCTATCACGTGATGCATACTGCTCCGACGTGCTAACGTTCTGAGGCGAGTTACGGCGCGTTGCAAGTTTTGTGAGGTGCTTTCGTGATATTTAATGGATCGGATTACATTTTTTATTTTTCTCCGATATCCGATCCAGTAATTTAGGTCAGTATCGGACCAATACCGATACTTAATATCGGATCGGTCCATCTCTACTTACTACGGCTTTGGTTTTTGTTGTATTGGAGCATTCGTACATTAATCACTCAGCTGTTTTCTGCTGGAGGAGTCCAGAGCAGTGAATGTTGGACTTGTATTCACTGAGATGCTGCTTCGCCTGATGGCATCTTTTCTGAATTGGCAGTAGTTGATCTGCTTTGTCTCTAGCTGGCAGTGCTGGCACTGAATTTGAGTTCTGGTTGGTCAGTAACAGAATGACCGTGGTCAGACTACATGGAGTCTGCCTGTGGGGCTGATGGTCTGCTTTTTATTGAAATCAAATATGAACACACCTTTAGAAAGCAGTCATAACCATAAATCCTCAGTCACATCCTGGGTTAATCTCTGTTGATGCTTCATTTATACGACATTTATTAACAGTTTGTAGACCAACACAAGCTCCAGGTGAAAGTGTGCTGCACAGCAAAAATGAATTTACAGTCGTGAGGTTCACAACCTCTCGTATTTATTGCTGTTAAAAATTGTATCTTTGTGTGTGTGTGTCACTCTCTTTCTTTGTGTCTGTCTTCCAATGCAATGCACTGGTGCAGTGACGACAGTCCCAGGTGTGGGGCTAAACTACTACCACTACTGCTGTTCATGTTTTTACTGCTACCTGTCTATTAATATGACTAATACCACCATACATGGGACGAGCACCGTTTTACTGTGAGCACAATAGTAATCGCAGCTACCACAGCTTATTTAATAATCTTCTTAAGGATGCAGTTTGTAAGTTCCTAAAATCAGAACATTTTTAAAAATAATTAATATATTTCAAATTTTACCAGTGAGGAAATCTTCAGCTGTCGCTACATGCACTGAGTGCTCGATGAATTCAAGCTTACAAACTGCCTTTTTAACGGTTTGCTGCAGTTATGAGCACTGAGACGGAGCAGTTAATGTCACCATGAGTGTGCATGCACATCACTAATCCTTAGGCAATACGTTGGTAGATACAGATTAATAAGTGTCTCTGTTTTTGTAGTTAGTAGTTTTTATTAACATAAGATGCAGTTTCATTAGAAGGTTCTGCTCAGATGCACAGGTGTGTCCTCGTTGGTGTGTAGGTGTGAATGTGTGCCTGGGTGTGCCTCGCACCCTCCAGGTGACCCTGCAGGTGGCCACTGTTTGTTTTGTATACAGCTACTGACATTTGAGCATGATAGCTCTCCTCTTGATTTGTACCGCAGCACCAACAAGCTACTTCCTGTCCCCGGAGAGATGGAAACACCCAGTCAGGATAGGAGGGAGGGGTTCCAGCTGTTTGTGCATCTGCACCATCTGTAGATCTCGCCCTATCGTACCCATCTCTGACTCCACCTTTTCTCGGGGCTATTTTTGCTGCCGATACATTTAGCCGCCCCACCTCTGCTTCTTTCTAGCGCTTTCCCACCCGACAGTAGACTTTTATGTAACTGGGGTAATAAATATTCCACAGAGTGGGACATTACCTGGGACGAAGAGGCTTCCAGCGGGAGAAGAAGTGAGAGCGTTGTAACCAGGCTGACAGTGCAGCGCAGTAACTTGCAAGGCTGGCTCTCATTGCTTTTAATGAAACTGGGTGCATGCAGCTTAGCTCGTGTAGGCTTTTCACCACGAGCTCAGAGTCACGCTGCTCTTCTCACCTCGTTTTTAGGTTACTTGTCAGTGCATCACAAGATGGGAAGCTAATCATCTGGGACAGCTACACAACAAATAAGGTTTGATTATTTTTGTTGTGATTTTTGTAACATCTACAACTGCACCTGCATTAAGATCCAACCCAGTGCAACGTAAAATAGTGATTTCAGACCCTCATCTCTCACGTATGCATCAGTTAATTATGGCTTCTACTTTCTTTATTTTATTTTGTTTGCAACAGCACCAGATGAAGAAATAGAAGAATCCATCCTTTCATTTCCTTTTTACTTAAGTTCCTATAAGTGAAAATAATGTTTTGATCTAATTTTCATCAGTTGAACTCAGCCTTGAAGCTTTTAGTCAAACTAAGGCGCCACATGAAGCGCTTTCACTGTATTTAATAACGAAATCACTTTCCTTTTAATCAGATGCACGCCATCCCTCTGCGCTCTTCATGGGTGATGACGTGCGCCTATGCCCCTTCTGGAAACTACGTGGCCTGTGGAGGTTTGGACAACATCTGCTCCATATACAGCCTGAAGACCCGCGAAGGCAACGTGCGCGTCACCAGAGAGCTACCTGGACACACAGGTAAGCACACGCTCAGCCAAGAAACAAATACAGACGGTTAATTACAAACGAGCACTAGAGCCACATGAAGGGGAAAAGTTAGTGAAACTGTCCGTCAGAGTCTCAGAAAGTCATCGTTTGTGTTTTAGCTCGTAAACACAGGGTGGGGATAAGTGTGAGGATGTTGGGGAGCTCTGCAGAAAGCTGCAGCGATCAGAAGGAAAACCAGAACTGATCCGAAACGTTTGAGTCGTCTCACTAACTCATCTACATGAGCCGGTTTAGAGGCTGGCGTGGAGTCGTTTGATTCATCAATCTTCACATTTCAACTTTATTCTCAGAATGAATATGTGGCCCTGATACTCTGTCATAATTCACAGACCCTCAATAAGATCTTTCATATTTCTTTCTTTTTTATTATTTGTTGCTTTTATCGGAGAGTGAAGATTAGACAGGTGAGTCTGGGGGAGGGAGAGACCAGCGACCCTTATATTTATTTATTCTGTTTTCATATTAAACATTTGAATCCAATCTGACTTCTGTACTGTAGCTGTAGATCCTGCATGTCCTGGCTGACGGGGGCCATAAGGGCTTTTCTACAGTGTAGTGGCTCACACCTCCCCAGTTTGATTTCAGGAGGAGACATTAATCCCTTTAGGGTTGCATTAGGAAGCACAGCCAGTGTGAAACATGTGGAAGAGCTGACAGTAGGAGAGAGGAAGTACACAGTGTGAGTGGGGAGCACACAGGAGTCCTCGTCTCATCTGGAACCTTCTGTTTGCCTCCAGGTTATTTGTCCTGCTGCCGTTTCTTGGATGATAACCAGATACTCACCAGCTCTGGAGACACCACCTGGTGAGCAGTTTAAACCATTCAAATATTCCAGTGATGTTTCGCAGTAGACTGCGGACGCTCTTACGAGCTGCGTAACGTGCATGTTGTCATCACAGGAGGTTTGTAAAGCTGCGTGCAGAGCCTTTGATCACTGCGATGATATTGCAATACGATCCATGAATGAGAAAGTCTAATAAAGCATATTTTTCATAAAGAATTCATATGTCTTTCCTGCTTCCTTGTTGCAGTGCATTGTGGGACATAGAGACGGGCCAGCAAACTACAAGCTTCTCTGGCCATACAGGCGATGTGATGAGCTTGTCTTTGAGCCCGGACTACAAGACCTTTGTGTCGGGAGCCTGCGACGCCACTTCCAAGCTGTGGGACATCCGCGACGGCATGTGCAGGCAGTCGTTCACCGGCCACGTGTCTGACATCAATGCCGTCAGCGTGAGTACCCGAGATTTAATCGCAAGGAGACGTGGGAGCGTCGGCGATCACAAAGACTATTGCAGATTGATTATGTCTCAGCATTTTAGAAGTAAATGTGACCTGGTGTTTATCTTTTTTATGAGCGCTTCCGCGTAGCAGACTTCTAGGAAAATTGTGGGCTGATCCTGTGTTTATTCCAAACAAACGGCTGTCACCGTAGCCTGACAGAGAACCGGGATAATACTGGAGCAAATGTTGAGCAGGAAGAGCACCCAGCCAAAGAGGGTGGAGGGTGAAGTCTGACTGAAATGTATTAATAAAGTTATCATTTAGTCAAATGAAAAAGGCTCATTTTAAAAACCTGAAGACGACGTGAAGCCTGGTTAAAGTTCACGGCCTTTATGTCAGCATGATGAAAGCAGAGCGAGTGACAGACTGAAGCTGAGCACCTTCCTGTGGAGGAGCAGTGACGTCAGTGTTTGACAACAATAATCATCAGTGTGTTGGTTGTCATGCTTCCTGTATTATAATCTTTTCCTGGCAGTGTAAAACAGGCATCGTCATAGAAACGACTTCCTTAGAGACAAAACCCTGAAAACGTACAATTCATCACTTATCTGCGCGATCCATGTCCCCCCCCGACAGTTTTTCCCCAATGGGAATGCCTTTGGGACGGGCTCTGATGACGCCACCTGCAGGCTGTTTGATCTGCGTGCAGACCAGGAGCTGATGACGTACAGCCACGACAACATTATCTGTGGCATCACCTCCGTGGCGTTCTCCAAGAGCGGCCGCCTGCTCCTGGCCGGCTATGATGACTTCAACTGCAACGTCTGGGACACGCTGAAGGGCGAGCGTGCAGGTGAGTCACACCTGAACTCTGATTGTGGGTTCTCTACTACTGACAAATGTCAAGAACTTATTCAGCTCCTGTAAACAGTTTGTGTTCATGAAGACGCCCATGTGACTTTTTAACGATCGGTGGCGTCTGTCAGCTAATGACGTGCACGTCAGTGAACCTTGCTGCTTGTGCAAATACAGCATTTCAGATTTCTTATTGTTCAACAGCAGGGTCCGACTGGTCCCATTAAGGTTGTGGTATTATTTAGAGTTGAAGGACTCAGATGAAGTGAGGGAAATGCACGCAAACTGAATTCAACTCTTCTGAAGTGTGTTTATTTAAATTCAAACCAGCGAAACCAGTGGACTTTTTTCGTTTTCGACGAGATAACGGATGTAAAACACGAGCTGATAAATACAGACATCATGAAGGCCTGCATCACTTATACAGCTGATGTTTTAAAGTCACTGCTGACCTGCAGTCTCGATTCTCAGTGGGATGGAGGTTTGTTTTGACCCTACCTGTGACTGTGGTTTGTTTTTCACCCTCCAGGTGTGTTAGCGGGCCACGACAACAGAGTGAGCTGCTTAGGAGTGACGGGCGACGGCATGGCTGTGGCCACCGGCTCCTGGGACAGTTTCCTCCGGATCTGGAATTAAACGAGCCTGTCATACTCAAAAACTACCCCCTCCTCCCTCCACAACCCCACCCGGCATATCCCAACTCATCACTGGGCGGGTGCACACACTGTGTTAGCTGACTCTCCTTAACTCAGCCCCCAGTTATCATCTCTGCTGGTGACCTGTGAGAAAGCACCAGATGTTTAGTTTTGTTCACCGAGCTGTTGCTCAGCAGCAGAAGTCAGAGCGTCCAGGAAAAATGTTACAGAAAAGAAGATTTGGTCCTCACACGAATAATTTTCCAAAGGTATGTGTTACCATGACTAACAACACGATTAGCATCGGTGTCTAACATGTACATTTATATATAAAGACAGTATATACATATATATGTATAGCATTGTGTGTGTATATATGCATCATATATGCATATATAATGTGTATGTATATATTTTTTTAGATTATTTCCAGCCCTTGAGTTGTTTTTTTTTTTTATAAATATCATTTTTGATATTGTATTTTATTTTGAATGGACATACTCATGTAATGCAACAAGATGCCAAATCGTGTGGGAGTTTAAACGGATACAAAGCAGTGTAATGTTTCCAAATTTTCCCGTTGATTTAGTGGCACCGATTCATCGTGCAGGAAAACAGGATCTGACACCTAAACCAAAAATCAAACTCACCTTATTCACCTGTATCTCTGTGTCATGGTTACAGGTGGTGACATCATTCATGCACCCTGTACCTGTAAATGTTGCATTCATGTCAATGATGGCTGTGATCGCTCTCTTTTTAAAAAAAGAACAAAAACCAACAAAAAAAGCCTGAATCCCAGCGTTCCCACCAGTCTTTTATTTTGGAAGGAAGTGATTGGAGTGCTGTGGTTTAAGTCTGGATCCAGCTTTAACCCCAACGTAGAAACTGGTGAATTGTAGACTCAGATAGAAAACTTTATTTTATCCGAGGCCCTGCTTGAGTAGACTGTGGATGCTCAGGGGGCCGCTTCGGTCGCAATGATAGGATTGAAGGAGGTCGTTGCATCCCTGTTTCGTGCGGCCTACGCAATCTGAGATCACGCACCGCCCTTCAAATGACGCCGGTGTCCTTGCGCTGCAAGTGGACACCTTATCCCCGAGCGGCCTTTTAAAGGAGGAGCTTCATGTCAGGACCGCCAAGGACATTAGTGAGTCCATCAGAAGGAGGGATGACTTCCACAGCTCACCGTGACGTTTCTTTTCAATGAAGGATGGGTTGTTTGTCATTAACAAGGTGTGTGACTGGAACCATGGCAGCCACTCCCAAAGTCACAGCAGTGCCACCACAGGCCTGTAACAAGAAGAAAAAACAAAACTACACATTTTTAAGGGTTTAACACTTTCACTGTTTTCAACAGAAACATTATGAACTGTTACATATGGCAAGTGAAATGTACACTTAGTAGAGAGCTAGAAAAGCACTCATGAACTGTAGTACAAATGTTAAACCGTCGAGCACACGTGACTTATTTACACATAGACGTGGTAATTCTGATTTAAGTATTTTCTTATCGTGCATCTTCCATTATTCTCAGCTCCTTAAAAGGCTTTAAACACTCACACATGTGACGTGTGTGAGTTGGACCTATCCATCAGCTGTCTCAGGTGCCTATTTATAGATGTAAACATTGAGCCGCACGGCTGGATAACGAGGGTTGGTGCACCTGTGGATGTGGAGCTATCGTGTCTCCATTCTGCCTTACGATATCATTCATAATCGGAGGTTAAACTAGCTTCAGCTACCGTAATGTTTTTCTCTCACGCTTCCTGTTTAGGCGCTGATCAATAAGAACGTTTTCCCCGTAGAACACTACAAAACGAAGGCGTGCCTGCAGAAAACCCACCGCAACACCACAGACGGCTTAGAACGAGTGCTCAGCAGCACCTTTTATACAACTCTGCTTTCTAATATTACTACTGCAGATCAGTTTGTAGTATGTGTGAGATGCCCGTTTGCCCCCGTGTCAGTCTACTGACCCGCTGCTTCGTCACAGCTTTGCATCATGAAAGTCCTTTTTCAGCAAATGTTAAAAAGCAGTTCTAGTTTTTGAACCTGAGAATATCTTTGTGAGGTGTGTGTGGGGTGTAATCTGATGACGTTTGTGGATAACGTATAGATCCAAGTGTTAGACTGGTGCCAAAGTTACCCACAGACCTTGAGCTGTGAACTGAAAACTACACGTTAGCTCACTGTACTCCAGTGGCAGCCTCCTCCTCTTCCTCCATCAAATCAAAAGTCACCTCAGCGTCTGATTTTAAATCCAGTCTGGTGTTTGATGATCAAACAGGGCGGCTGCTTACATGTGATGGTGATGATGAGGAGAGGACGATGAGTTTTCCCAGAGTGCTGACAGAGCTCATTTTTCTATTCAGGTCGGTGGACATAAGGTGTTCACGGGTCCTCAGCTTGAATTTAAAGAAGCAGTATGAAATTTTAGGAAATGTGCTTTCTTGCAGTCGTATCAGAATATTAAAGTTAATTAAAATGTCACTGGATGCCACTGTAAATACAAACTAATATTCAGACTGTCACAGAAACCAGACAACATAATACATGAATGGGTTTGTTTTTCCAATTTATTGCTTAAAAATGTATTGAGACATTTCTTTCACTGGGAAAAATTCACAGTAACGATGTGCAAGTCTCAAACTCACAAAACCACACATATCAGACGTGATGCATCAGGGTTAAACAGCCAATTCATCACCAGGAACATCCAAAGCCTCCATCCTGGTGTTTGTGATAAGAGTGTGGCCTTCAAACTGCACGATCGTGGGTTAATTACTTGACACTCGTGTGTCATTAGCATAACGTGACCAAAATGTACAAATTAGACTTTATTTATTAATCTAGTGTGACTCTGAGCAGCTGAGTCTGTAAACTGGTAGAGGTGCATTGTCTGTGATGCCTGACAGTAACTAGATGCTGCGTGTTTGTGTTCAGCTTCATAACGGCCTTTGTCACAATTAAAAGTGCTTCTCTTAATGAGGAAAAACACTTTTCTCAACATTTTTCCTGTAAAAACAGAAACAACTTCAAGATTAAATGGACTCGTATTCATACTACCTGAGCTGCATTCAGCCATAGCGCTTTATTCTGAGATCCACACAATGAAGAATAATGAAAGGCAGGGTTTCCTAGAGAGGCAAACGATGACTGTACAGAAATATGCAGCCTCTAAATATTGTTGTGAGATTTTGCCTTCCTTTCGGCGCTTTTAAAGAATAAATAGGATCCATCTCTGCCATCTTAGCGTGCGAGTCCCCGTGCCAGGAAGTGAGTAGACACCTTTCCCACAATGTTGAGCTGTTCCTTTAGTTTTTTCACTTTCATTTGCCAACATTAGCTGTGAAAAAAAAAAAAACACCTCAGCCCTTAACAGCTTAAAAGGAAGGGAGTGTGTGTGTGTGTGGGGGGGGGTGTTGTCTGCATTACTGACAGTGACTTAGCAGACAACCATCGTGTCGCTCTGTAATTCAGCACTATTAGCAGCTGGAACCCGGGAACAGTAATCCTTTTATGTGCCTGTGCCGTTCGCTCATGCAAGTAGAGCAGGAAATTCTTCAGTCAAAAAAAAAAACAAATACAGGTGCTTGACTTCATCTAACTGTTGTATTTACCTGAAGTCTTTTCCATCCCCGCAGCCCTACGTGATGTCCTTATTTGATACTTTTAGAGTCCAAAAGTACCAAAAACCGCAGTGTGTTCATTATTGAAGTAGACTTGACTGCACGCTGTTGTTTTTCAGCAGCTTTGGCGCATGCAGTGCAGATGTTGAACCTCAGAGCAGGCTTGCAAACGTCATTGCTGCACGCGTTCGCAGTATTTTTGGCAAAGGCCGTGCAAGTTCATCAGAAAATGGAAAAGTTGTTTCTGAAAGTCGCTCATCGGAGGAAAAAAGTATTCCCCATTAGCATTACAGGACCACCGCCGCCACCGCATGGTCACAAGAAAATGCACTGCCCTTCAAATCTACTTTGACTTACTGTTCTGAAACTTCCTTCGTTTGATTTTTATTTATTATGTTTTAAGCCAGTAAAGACCAGGGACTTGGTGCCATGATAATTCTCTTACAGTGCTATTGTGTGAAATTATAATCACTTGTTATGGAATAATTTTTATAGTCTTTTTTTCACACCAGACCTTTTTTTTTTTTTTTTGTATTTGTACAGTGGCGTGGTGATACTGATATGTTGCCATGAATTATTGTAACCAATAAAAAGCTTTTAACCAAGAAAACATGGATGGTCTTTGCAAACAAATACACAGCGCACACTCACGCAAACTTTCCCGCCCATATAACTGTGAAACACATCTACACACAAAGTCAGTCAGTGAGGTAGTTTGAGCTCAAAATGCTCTTTTTAACTATTATGTAAAGCACATACGAGTCATTTGATCGTTATTTACTTAGAAGTTAAAACAACGCGCAGGTGCCTTCGTCAGGAGTTGCTGTGGAGACTCGTAGCAAATGTCTTGCTAACAAGTGAATCAAGTCATCAAGCTATAAACCACTAATATAAAATGAGTCTGTATTCTTAGGGAACTGCAAACATACTCGGAGAACCTCCGTCCTTAAAAGAAAAACGAAATCCTGCACAGTTCCTATGCCAAGCTGTTTTTTGTTTTGCTTTTATGGCTCTAGTCACACCAAACCAGCCTCCTAATTCAGTGACAGATTACAAGTAGTTGTGGTAACCAAATTGCTGGTTGGAAGCAATGTGTATCCTAATAACCGCACTGCATTCACACTCAGATTTGCTAAGGCTTGCAAATATTTGCTAATTCCCAAATGCGGCCGATTGCCAAAGCATATCCGAGTCACTCTGTGCAACATGTCTGCAGTGTCTCAGTACAACAGCGGACTCCACTAAACTGGCTGTTTTCTGGTTATGCTCCTACATAAACCTCGGGTGCAGCAACTACATCACTATCAGTGGAGGAATTCCTCTTTCAAATTGATGTAGGTCTGGCTGGAGATTTCTGTGCATGTAGACAGCCACAGGTTGGGCTTTTGATTTTTGCTGTTCATTTTACAGTCAGTAGTCATTATCAGCAGCAGACGGCATGTTATTGTCGACTTCACGCCATTCAATCGTAAACTAGCAGCAGAGTGACTCTAATTTATTGCAATATTGAACACATTTGACCTTTTTTCTGTAAGTGTCCAAAAAGAAACACACAAAATCTCGTTTTAGATCGTTGCAGTTTTAATGCAATTTGGAAAATCTACACATACTTCAGGACACATTTGAGGAAAAAAAGTTTACAAAGTGCACACTGGTGTAGTCATCATCGGGTAATGGGTATAAATAAAATAGGGTATTATAAAATATATATATGAATATTTTGAAAGCTTTTGTTCTATACAGTTTGAAGTATTAGAAAATAGCCGACAAGGCTTCAGCTTTTCAATCGTACTCAAACGATTGAGTGAATTTACTGAGCTTCCTGTAACTGTGAAAATGTTTTCTTTCATTATTAAATTAATTTGTTTTTCACACAATGTAGATGTGACCAAACAGATGCACGTACAGTCGTACTGATTTGCTCCATAGAGGTTACTGAAATATTCACAGTCAGAAGCACATTAGTGTCCAAATACAGCACCCGACCGGTGGTGTGCACGCCGACCAGGATAACCGTGACCCGTGGAGCATATCTGCACTACAGGATTCAGGTGTGTTCACTGCTTTTAGAAGAGCCTGACATACAGCAGACCCTGTTGTGTCTGGGCCTTTGCACGTCTCTCTGCTAATCATGAAGAATCGTCTTTTTTTTTTTTTTTAGATTAACAGTCAAATCTACAAAATCACAAAAAGAAGGGAAAAAATTACAAGTGGCTATTCAGATTGAAAACTGTTCCCGGGGTACCAACACAATTATAAATGAATAATTGAGAAGCTGATTATCAAAACATCGGCGCATAAACCTCGGCTGTAGTTTGCGCGATCTTGCAGTGACGTGGCACCGAACTGAGGAATGACTGACTCCGTGAGAGCTGAACTGTGGAGCGATGAAGAACAGGATCTTCACTGCTCAGGCTGCAAATACTGCTTGGTGAACTCCTCCAGCTGTTTCTCCAGGTCAGTGGCTTTATGTCTGCACACATCGTGTATAAAGAGAAATACTTGACTTATTACCTTCTTGGGTTGAGATAACATTTTGTGATATCTGTCATGTAGAACTCAACTACACGTTTCCAATTACTGTTATCATTCATTTGATCTGAGACGTTAACGTTCCCCACACTGGTTCCTGATAAATTCCCAGACAGACACTTTACTTTTCCCGTTATTCCCGATAAGAGAGGGAGCTGGACTGACCGCAGGCTCTTGGAGCGGCTCTGGATGCTCTCCAGCTGATCGATCTTCGCTGTCAGTTGACGGATTTCTGCCTCCAGCTCTTTCTGCGTCTGGTCCACCTGCTGACAGAGCCTAGCAAAGGTGGTTGCCATCTCCCTGGTAACACAGAGGGCACAGTGTGGCACTGCTTATTTATTTAGCTCTGTTACAGAGGGCGGGGCTGAGCTGTGTAGGTTTAAATTAGGAAAGGAGGCAGGAGGAGGGAAGCAAAAACCATGAGGCTATAACCTGTTCATGCACACAGAAGAGCAAGTGGCAGAAATGATTTTTAGATGGTTCACAGTGCACACCGTCAGCTCACTGGATAGACAGATGATATGAAAGGCAGCACACTTACTGTTGGACTTGTTTGCTACAGTTTGCACTCGTAAGGCTGACCATGAGCTGCATTTTATCGGATGCATAGTCCACAAACTGCCGCTTCAGAGCACGCTCCTTTGCCTTCGTGGTCCAAGTGAGTTTCTCGTATAGGTACAGCAGGCCATAGAGAGAGGCTGACAGGGCGATCAGCCTCCAGCCAACGGTTCTCCACACCTGAGAGAGAGTAGGCAGGTGAAGCATGCTTATTTTGCTGTTTCAGTGGTGGAAGCTTAGATTAAACATGTCGAGTTCAGCACCATGTATTTGCAAATACTACTCTTCTCTCTATAGGTTTACAAAGACGGTCGTCTAAACAATCCTTTTGAGCTACAATGGAACAAATATCAACCATTTTTAACAGGAAAATGTTAAACAGGCTAAAATGCACATCACAAAGTTGGGAGTACATGGTACATGTTAGTTCAGTGGTGGCAAACATAAGGCCTGAATTTCGTTGGACACACAGTTTTGGACATTTAGCTGAACTTTACATTACTTTTGATTTCTGAATACTGGAACGCCCTGGTCCATAACAAAGCTCAGGGAGTGCAACAAATAAAAACTCAATATCAAGACAGTTTCTTACAGTTAAATATGTCCAATCAGAGTTCATATTGTTCGACTGTCCACTATTAACTGAGAGGTTAAAATGAGACCTGGGTTCTCGGGCTCCTTTTATTAAAACAGGTTCAAACATCTTTGACAGTGAAACCAGTGCTGTGGTTAAGAGCAGCTTCTTCTATTTCTTTCTTCTTTTTATTGTAAATCACTTTTGTTTGAAATGTGCTAGATAAAAAAAATGGACTTACTGTCTTCCTTACTCACACACCATATTTCATATGTTGGAATTAAAAACGACCTCAGACACAACATACCACTCCTCCAACGACCAGTACGCCCATTGAAGTGCGGGAATTGAGGGAAGCGATGGCTACTATCAGGTCCTCCTGGGTCATGAGGGCTGTCTGCTGGTTGGGCACTGCCACGGTCGTGGGGGGCGCAGAGGAGGAGGGTGTTTGGGTCTGAGGCAGTGCTGGGAGAGGTGTCTAAGGAATGACAAGCAGAGTTTTTCAGAATAGGATGTGAAAAAGTCTCATTACAATAATAATTCTTGATTGGTGCGCACCTGAAAGTTCTGGTCCACCAGTCTAAGAGCTCTCTCTGCATTGGCAGATCCCAGAAAGCGGTGGACTAACGCTTTCCAGCCCAGCGAAAACTTAAACTCAATGTCTTCCTGGAAGTCGCTGCAAAGTGTGGCGCAGTTTAGGTCGTAACTCATGTCAAACTTCCTGCTGTTCATCAGCATGGACACCTGGCTCTGGGTTGAAGAGGGAAGCAGAGGGAGCATGCTCTCTGGAAAGGGAGAATCCCAGCATAAAATGAAGAGAAGGCATATTTGGACACTAAGTGGGCAGCCCTTCAAAATGAGGACATTCACATTTGGACACATTTGGAGCTGGTATAATTTTAGGGACCTGCTGGGCTCAAAGTTAAGAACCAAATATGACACGTTTGTGTTGCACTTTTCCTTACAAGGAAAAAGAGAAACCGATTTATAGAACAGCTCCGGAAGTCTTTTCATCAGAGGGCACATTAACACCTTTACAACATCACTGTCACCGAGCACAGCTTGCATGCGTGCATGACAGTGACGCATTTGTCGCATAATGGGGCATGGAATGACGGCATTCAGCGAGGAGGGTAAATATAGCAGTGATCAGGGTGTAGCAGACATCAGCCTGAAGGCAAAAAGGTTCTGACCAAGTTTAGCAATGCTGCGAATGAGTGACGGAGCGAAAAAATGCTGCCCTGAAGCCATTTTCTAATAAAAAATATCCATTTCTTAAGAGATGAAACCATTTTCAGAAATTGCGTTAACGACTTCAGCTTTTATATTGCAACATTGCAAAGGAGCTCTTATTCATTAACATCCGTGTTACGTGAATTACCTATCATGTATTCCTGGGTGGACTGAACAGAGGCGTTGACAGCATTGGAGCAGCGGAAAGCCAAATTCTTGCCCATCCCCTCCTCCACGTGACCCAGCAGCTCCTGCCAACAGCAACAGGGGTCAGAGGTCAGATGGAAAAAAGGATCTTTGCACGCATGGCACTGTCACAGTGTTTATGCAGACTTTGCATCTGTTATTCCACTAAAACTGAAACTGGAACACTGTAGTGCTAAAGCTAGCAGATGCTAAATGCTTTCAGAGGCCTGTCAGATAAAGTTAAACTAAATGTGTGTAGTACACAGTGTAGCAGAGAGAAACTTCAGCAAGTAGTATGTACAGGCAGTTTATCTGCTTGGTGACTCAATGTGTAGCAGACAACTTTAATGAGCATCGATTGTTGACCCTTACAGCCGGCTAAGCAGAACATCATTTTATTGGCTTTTATTTCGTCTGAGGTGTTTTTATGCTGCCTTTACTTACAGACTTGTACATTTTGAGGACCTGAGGTGAGGGGTGGAAGTCACAGTGGAACTCATCAACAATTAAATGAAGGCGACAGATCTCCTCCCCCATGGCGGTGGAAACCTGGATAAAACGCAACATGGGAGCTCAAGTTGATCTAGTCAGTGACACACAATGGAGCTTCCTCTGGTTTCTGTCCAGGCATCAAGAAGTTTTTCCAATTTCAATATCAGCGAAATAAAGAAGAAAAAAAAACCAATTACAGTTTTATTTTTGCATATAGAGGTAATTAAGTTACTTTCATTTAAAGGAGAAAGGAAACAGACAAAAGCTCTGTTAATCAGCTTGTCACCTGCTGACTCTGAGAAAGTGATCCATGCGTTTATTTCATCCAGGCTTGACGACTGTAATAGTCTTTATTTCGGTACCAGCCAGGCTCTGCTCTTCAGCTAGTTCAGGATGCTGCAGTCCGACTCCTGACAGGCGCTCGTAAACATGACCATATCTCTCCAGGCTCGTTTACACTGGCTTCCAGTGCATTGTAGAATTGATGTTATTGCTTGTTTTTAAGTCTCTAAATGGATTAGCTCTGTCATACCTCTCTGACCTTTTAACTAAAAATACTGCAAACAGATCTCTCAGGTCAGCTGATAAGTTGCTTCTGATTGTCCCTAGCAGCAGGCTACACACAGAGCAGACTTTGGATCAGTCTGCCTCTTCAGATTAGGATCTCTCCAACACTTGACATTTTTAAAGCCTGTCTCAAAACACATTTTTACTCTCTAGCTTTTACTCATGACTGAGTGTTTTATTCTCTGTGCGTGTTTGTTCTACTTGTTACTTTTCGTTAGCTTCATAGCATAATAGCATAATTGCCTAAGTCATTGACTTAGTCAAATGACTTAGGCAATTATGCTATGAAGCTAACGTTTTGTTACTATGTACAGCACTTTGGTCAACATGTGTGGTTTTTAAATGTTGCTTACAAATTGATTGATTGATTGATTGATTGATATAATATTTGCTATTTGCTGACCTACTGGCATTTATAACATCTGATAAATTTATCAGCTGATCTAAAGAAGAGACAGGTGAAACACCCTTCAATCAGGTGTTGATTATGCATAATTTGGCCACCAGAGGGCACCCTGCCATCTGCTGTTGGCAACGTGTTTGCTAATAAAAGCAGACAGCGTGACCAAGTTCATAAATAAACGAGAAATCTGTTTTATAAGCAGAAAAAAAACCTCTTAGCTGATATATAGTAATATCTGGCTCCTTAAAAACTATGATGAGATGAAACACCTAAGTGATCAGCAGATAATTAGCACTGCATGTGTTGGTGTAATCACAAAGTAAATATCTGAGGTTGGAGATCCTTCAGGGTAGAAAAAAATCAATTTCTCCTTTTGTCAGTGTTACCTTGGACTCCACGTCCTCACTGATCGCCTTGATCTTCTTTTTAATTTCATCGACTAGCAGGTTGAGTTGATTCTTGACAAACTCCAGCCGATCCATCTGATACTCTCTGTCCTCCAGTGCCGCCACTCTGAAGACCCCCACCCCCCAAACAGGAAATGCTGTCACACATGCAAACTAGCAGGTAAATAACTTGACAGTAAAACGTTGATTAGACCTGCACAGCAGAAAGAAGCAAAACAAAAAACAAAAAAAACACATGTTGACAACTCAAATGATCACATAATTTTTCAGCATGCTGATGTTTTATCTCTAGAAACCCTTCAGCTGGAGGAAGATCAGACATTATAAGTAAAGAAAACGTAGTGGGCGCTCACCTCTTCTCCGCGGCCTCGATGTGGATGGCATCCATTATGCTCTTGACTTGTTCTGTGATCTGCTTGGCCCTGATAGTGTGCTGCTCAAACTTTGTTTTCACTGCTGACTGCGAGATACACTCCTGCGAGGCCATAACACACAAGTTACTGTGACATTTACTGTGGCTGCTGCTGGACGCCGTGCGGGAATTTGCACGCCACCAGGGACGAATGTAGGACAAGATAAACACCTGCTACGTTTGACTTAAAAGAAGAAGAAAAGAAATGGAAACACAGGTGTGGAAACGACAGCAGCAGAGTGCGTATCTTGTGTCACGCAGCCCACATTTGGTCACAGTAGTGTGTTGGTGATCTCACAACAAAATTAAGAAATAAAAATCAACATATTAAGTGAATTTAAACACAAACGCAACAGAATGAAGGAGGAAGTGCAACATAGATAAGTAGGAATTTATGTCATGTTGGGATTTAAAGTAGCTGTTCTTCATTTTAAGTTAAGTAAAGAGTATCGCGATGACTTACTGGAAACAGATTCCTGACCCTGACAGAAGCAGCTCTCTAACGATATAGTAAATCTACGTCATCAGAACTGTGCTTTCTTTGTTTTTCTCACAGAGCACTTTTTGTTTCCCCTTTCCCAGCTGTATGATGATTTGTCTGATATGCTCTCTTCCAAACAATTCCTCCTTTATTGGGCTATTTCAGGTGTAAAGGAGGAGGAGAAGTGTATGCTAACTTGCTAACTGCCTACTTTAACATTTTCCTATGTTGGATGTAATCTGATGTTCCAGCATCCATCACTAACAACCCCAACAGCCAGACCAAGCTGCCAGTGAAGCCAAATGTCTCTTATTCTATGTGCTTTTATTCCCAGGATCTATACAGTAAAATACAACAAAAAACAAAATACCACAATAAGATGCAAAATTTAAAAAAATAAATAAAAAAAGCAGCAATAGAAAACTCAATGAAAAAAATGTGGAATAAAACAAACGGCTGCCCTCACCTAAGTGAATCTAGATTTCAGCAATGAAGACGCAGGTTGATGTAAAAAAGGCGCAGCGAGTGGACGGCTCTGCGGGAGTCAAAGTCTGAGCAGCTGGCTGCTTCTGTCAGCTGTTACTGCTCGAGGGAAGACTCACGCCGACTCTTGGTTTTTTTTTTAAACATCGAAACACACAGACTACTACTACTTTGAGCTGGCAAAGGAACATCTGAAGATTTCTTATTTATTCCACAAATGTTAGCAGACTTATGCAACAAGCTAAGTTCTGCTTCTTGTAGAGCAGCCACTCTTTTCTTCTCCTGCTCACAATGAATGAGGAAACAATCTCAGTTAGCTTAGCGGTGAGTTCCCTTCTTTCTTCAGCGGTAATTTCTGACGATGCGCTAACTGCAGCTCTCAGCAGGCATCCATGCAACCTAACGTTTCTTTGAATCCTATATTTGTAACGACTGAAACATCCATCCAACACTCAGTTTGTTAGTAAACATTGGAATATACGCTTCAATGTATTCGTTTTCCTAAACGCACACAAACACACCTCAAACCTCCTTTCAAAGCACTGAAACTCCTTCAGTCTCTCCTGGAAGCCCTCAGCAAGAGCGCCACCTGTTGGACAATTTAATCACATTAGAAAGATCATAAAGTTCTGAACATGACTGCAAAAATGCACGCGTACAATACTTTGACTCACATCGGATGTAAACATCTAAACCTCTAATTTAATATTCATTCATAGTTCTGCTTTATATTGATATCAAGGCTTCTGCGTAACACTGGTGAACACACGTGTATGAAATCTGGGTAGTACACTTTGTTAGTCCGACCTTCCCTGTATCCTCACCTGTTTCAGGCATGCCTTGTGCACGCTGCATACGGGAATTGAGCACCTCCTTTGCAGAGACAAAGAAAATGTGGTTGGGTGCCTTATCACTGTCCAAAACTTTGAGCTCATCCACCAAGAAGTTCACACAACGGTCTGTGTGCTGCTTCCTCACCTGAAAAAGAAGACACGCCACCTTCACGTATGAGGTTTTTTACATTATGTATTCTCAAAGTAACAATCTCTTTCATTGGAGGCTGATGACACAGCAATCCCATACTCACGTCCTCCATGTATTCTGGTTCATTTGCTGAGGCGTCCCAGCGATTGTTGAGGATGAAGATGTTCGGCTTTGAAAGACGCTCATTCACTTTGTGGAAAAAGTGCTTTTCCTAGAAGCAAAGAAGTTAAAGGACAGTCTGAGTAGTGCAGAACAGTAAAGACAGGAAGTCATTTCTTTCTTTCCAAAACAAAGCTCCTGCTTGATTTGACAGGGTGCAGACTGCAGGGGTAAAAATCCTCACGGTTTCCACACTTATGCAGAAATGGTAGCTTTATGTTTGCTACTCAGCCATCAAAGTTATTTACATAAATCCTCGATTTATATCTACAGAAAAGCCCAGAGTGGAATGCAAGTCTGCTTTGCCTTTAAGAACTGCAGCTGCGCTAAAGATCTCTGTGACTGGCTGTGTTTAGCTTCACGCTGCATGAATGTGCAGACAGAAAGAAGAGTGGGGTCTGTTTGTGGTCAGGCATAAACACTGGCTGGTTGCACTCTTATCAGCTCAGCATAGAGAACATCCACACGGCCCCTCTGGCACTCACAGAACTGGAAACTTGGAGTTCTTTAGCCGTCAGAATTGTTGTCTGAAGACCAACAAGGATACCCAATGGATTTACTTTGCCCAATGGATCATCACGGCCTTGCCGTATTGGTCCATTTGATCGACCTTTGTTGTTATTATTTATTTTATTTTCAGTTGTTACAGATGGGACAGACATGACTGAGGGATAGGAAAGGGAGAAAGAAAGATGAAGGAAAAGAAAAACAGAAGGGAAGCGGGACAGTGAGAAAGGGCACTTAAAAAGAGAAAGAAGAAAAAAAATCTCCCGGATCACCTGTTGAGAGGAAAAAGAGAAAACAAGCAAAAAAAAAAAAGCAACATACTAAACACAACACCATCACGTTAATCTAGCCAAGTGTAAACAGCAGTAAATACTAAATATTGAATGTTGTTGTGCAGCACATAGGAACGACAGTGCACAATGTGCTTGGAAATAGCAGCCAATAGAGGTGTAGTTTGTGTCTATGAACAGTGAACACCTGCGTGCACACCTGTGTGGATCAGCGCGCTTGTATTCAAAAGGTTTCCCCATGTAACGGTCTGCTAGAGGATGTAGAGGGCCATAGCCCCGTTCCCCAAGGCATGAAGCAGGCATGGAAGAGATCCAGGCCCCAGACATCCAGAGGCCCCAGAGTACGAGAGTCCAAGGAGGACCACTGGAGTGTGGGAAGAGCTGAGGAGAGCCCTAGATGAGGGGTCACCCAGTAGCCACGGAGCAGAAGCCAGAGGGGGCTGCGGTGGCGTGCCCGCCGGCTCTGCCGGCAGCCAGCTGTGCCAGAGTGAACCGAGCCACAGGCCCAGAGGCCGGAGGCCCCCCTTTGCCCCGGAAGAGACCTGACCGACCAACAGGCACCAGGCCCCGCCAAGTAGTCACCGGGAGTGAGCTGGTACATGCCTGAGCGCCCAGCCCCAGACACCAAGAACCACCAACGCACCGACCCCTGAGGGCATCAGTTACCGGCAGGGAGTGTGGTGAGGGGAGATAGGCCTTTGGAGGACACCATCCACTTAAATTAAAAACTTAGAGGCTTATAGAGCAATGACGGGTGACAACGGGCCGACGGACACAGCGACCCTATCATCTAATAGCTATCAATATATGCATTAATATACATTTAAATTTTCTTTGCAAGCTCCTTTGAATACATTTAAACAAGTAACTGACAAAGAAAGAGCAGATAAAATATCAGTAACTAACAAGCCTAATAATGGTTTTAATGACTGACACAAGCATATAGGCAATCTGAAAAAAGCTGACTAGACAGATAAGATAAGATGACAGGTGCTGGCAATACGATGACAAAATTCAGAGCTGAATTACAAGCGGGAACAATGAGGGAATTTCTTTGATCAATCCTTAAGTGAGTGGCGCTCACCCATGGAGCTGTTTCGATGATTTAAAACGTTATCCGGCCTTTTCCCCAGCTCGGGTTATTCCCTATCTACGCATGAAAGTGCCGCTGCAACTAATTATTGAAACAGAGTGACACCAGGACAGCAGCCAAACATGAGTTTGATGTGTGTGAGACACTTTACCGTGTTCATGAGTGTAGACTCCGAGTTTGCCACCAGCACAAAAACATCAGCATCCAGGCAAAACTTGTCTATCCAGCTGTCCAGCTCTAACGTGACGTCTGTTCCGGGGCTGGAAGTCAGAAGGGAGGTCAAATACACCAAATGTACGAGATAGGTGGACTTTTCAGATGCGAAGATCTGATCCTGTTACCTGTCTACAAGCACCAGGTCATCTCGCAGCAGAGCACATTTTGTCTTTGGCCAGAAGACACGTACTAGGCAGCCGGCATCCAGGCTTTCATCCATGAGAAGCGCGTGAGCCAGCTGGTTCACGGTCTGCAGACAGGGAGGAAATCCACTGATCTTAGGAATATTTACACAAAAAGTTTATAGTAATGCAAATGAAAATTATAGCACATTTTGCAGCCACCAAAATGTGTTAAAAACCACCGAAGGGTGCTGAATTGTCCCAAGAATCCATCAGAGTGTGAGAGAGTGTTAACAAAGCACCTTAGGTCTGTATGACTGGAAGAAAAGTGGCTTGTAGTGAAAAGTGCTTTGAGTGCTTGATTCGAGTAGAAGCGCATTATTTATAAATATGAGTAAATTTACCACTTGGAAACCCACCTAGCTTTAATCACTTGAGTTATAACACGTAAAAACACCGGACTGATTATTAGGAAGGTGAGACGAAGCCGCTCAGCTCCACACAGTAAACAAGACTGTAGGGTCTCCTTTAAATTTCAGACACCTGACACTGCAGTAAACAGCCTGCCTTCATGTCACATGTTCTTACATGGCTACAAGTTCAGCCTTTGCCCAGTTCAATTTGCATTCAACTGACTATTTACGTGGCTGTAGCTCACGAGGTAGAGCAAGCCAAATCAAATCAAATCACTTTTATTGTCACATCACATGTGCAGGCACACTGGCACAGCACATGCGAGTGAAATTCTTGTGTGCGAGCCCCACAAGCAACAGAGATGTGCAAACACAACAACACAAACGAGCAAAATACAAGAATGGCCAACCTGAAACTAATAAATATATGTACAATATATAATAGTGTATGCATTTCTGGATGTGTATACTAAATATTTTCCTACGTGTGTGTGTGTGTGTGTGTGTGTGTGTGTGTGTGTGTGTGTGTGTGTGTGTATACACATTTTTACAAATTAAATAGTAAAAAAAATAAAAATAAAAATAATAATAATAATAATAATAATAATAATAATAATAATAATAATAATAATAATAAAATATATAAAATATACAGAGTTGAATATGTGCAGAACAAGTGGCATTTATATACAGTGTGGAGTGCATAATGTTGAAGCCATCGACTACCTGAAAGGTTTGTGGTTCAATCCCTGGCTGCTCCATTCTGCATGCTTGCAGACACATCGGAGTATGAATGTGTGTGAAGTTAGACAGAAAGCACTTACACAGAAATAAGTGCTGGTGTGAAAGCGCCATAGAAGAACCAGTCCATTTAGCTACTCAAGTTCTACATTTATCTGCAACTGTGAAAAACCAACAAGAATAAGAATGTATAGTATGATAGAAAGAGCGGCAAGCAGTGTGAGCAGATGCTCTGATTAACGACCACGGTGGCATTCTGGTGCGTGTGTTCACATAAACTTTGTCCTCGGTTTCTCTGGAGGGGATCAGCTGCACATAATTACTAGACAGAGCTCGCAAACTTCCAAAAACATTCTGCTGCCTCTGAATTAAACTTACCTTGACACTCTTCTTTTCATCTGAGCCGTCTGTCTTGAGGTAGGCCTTATCGTCATCGGTGCCCTCCACACTCAAGAAGCAGTTGGTGGTGTGGCCGATACCACTTGGCAGCACTCGATCCCTCAGCATGGCATTAATCACTGTGCTTTTACCATTACTGGTCCTGAGATCAACAAACAGATTCTTTACTTACTTATTTAACCTTTATTCACACAGGCGGTCCCACTGACACTCGAGGTCTCATTTGCAAGTGAGACCTGTTGTTGCTCAGTGTGCTCATAATTTTAAAAACTCATAAAGAAATGAAAGTGTTATGTACAAAGTTCCTGTTATTTTCAGCTAGTCCAGCTGCTGTATGGTGCAATTTATTGCCATCTGACTGAATTACTTTAATATAGGACATGCTTGTTTTGCTGTAACACATTAGTTTCACGGTCAAGTAACTACTCGAGGCACGTGACTCATAGTTAAAGAAAATGAAAGTAAAGACACACCTATCCACACAACAGGGAAAAGAGTGCTTTACATTCCCACGACTGAGAGCGTCACAAAAAAAAAACCCACTCTGGAAAATACCATTTAAGAATAGCACCGCTTTTGGTAGAGAATGTGTAAAGCATCATGGTTATTATAGTTCAACGAAAGTAAACATAAAAAGTAAAACTGGATGTGAAAACACCTCATTACACCGTTTATATTGTAATACCTGTTCTGATCTTCTTAAATCTCACAAACACATAACTGAAGTAAACCGATAATAAAAACTTTTTATTAATAAAATGTCATTAAATAAAAATAAATCTGGTCAACAGGTAGACTAACCTGCCAAAAAAGGCCACTTTCATGTGCCTGCGTGCCAGCACCTCCTTGATGACAGCCAGTTTGTCTCTATATGCCTTAATCTGCTCCTTCTGATCCTGAGTTGCGATGTTCTCCAAAACTTTATTCCCGCTGATGTCTGTCAGCACAAAAACACAGCATGAAGAAAAGCAAGTGCTGTGCGCCTCCTGCACCAACACTCCTGATTGACAAGAAGTCGGTGTTAGAAGCTCCCAGGCAAACTTCTCTCACCTTCCACAAACTCTGAAGTCTCCTTCACGTAGTGGAGTAGCTGCTCGAACACATCGCTTATCGTCTTCTTGGCCACAACAAAGTGCTTGAGAGGGGAAAACTCGCCCCGGGCCGAGTCTGTCCGTCTGAGTGGAGGCGCCGCAGCCATGCTGGTCAATCTGAAACCGGAGGCGTCAGCAAGGACAAACACACTCGTATCAGCGGGCACGAACAACACCGCAAACACAGTTTGGATCGAGCCGAAACACTTCTCTTGATCTTAATATTACAGTTACATAACTTAAGTATCAAAGTATCAAACTGCAGTGGATGGAAGATGGATTGTTTATTAAAAGTGTTTTAGCAAAGTTATCGAACAAGAGTTAGCAGTGACGCCGTGCATCTTCCTACACATTGCTACACACGGTGTTCAGATAGGTAGCTGTACACACATATGTCCGGCTTTTCTTGGTTAGTTATTAGCAGCTGTCACACTTGAAAATCTCTCACGGTGAGTGCTGTCCTGGAGGCTAACCGATTAAGCTAGGTCATGTTACAGGCAGCCGTAAGCTAGCATTAGCCCCGGTGCTACTTTTTTTCCTCACCGCTGTCCAAAGAGAGCCCGCGTCCTCTTCTCATAACACAAATAATATAGATCCGGGTGGACAATGCAGAGATCTCCTTTGCTTACTGGAAGATTGATTGCTGTCAGACTGGCCCGTGTGTTCACTGTAATGTCACAGCGCCAAGTTAGTTAGAGGAAGAAGTATGCTTCCGAAACAACTTTTCAAAATAAAATGCAGCTTTGACAGAAACACTAGAAAGTAGGGCTGGGTATCTCACTGATTTCAAGAATCGATTTGATTCCGATTCGATTCAATTCGATTCGATTTAAATCTGGGAAATTTTGCCTCAGACAGTCAGAAATATTATAATTCAGATCATTACATTTACATATTTTTCTATCTATAAAAAGGAAGCTGACACTTTCCAGACTTTATCAAAGGTGTGAGCATCACAGCAGATGCCTTTGTGTCAAAGTAGCTGAAGATAAAACACAGAAAAACATAAAGGGGATTTTCCTGGACTGGAATTTTATAAAAATATTCTGCAGTACATCAGAAACAAAAGAAAACCATTAATCAACATATGAACATTACCTCTGAAGTTAAACAGCGACCGACAGCGCTGTAAACAACGGTAGACTTGTGCGTAACAAGCAAGCGAATAATGCAGAAAACAGATTTTTAGACGGGAAACTGTTGTTGAAGTATACTGAGAGAGAGAAAGAAAGAGAGATGTGCATGTGTAACCGGTGTGATTCTGCGTTGTGTCTCTCCCACAGGGGAATTGTAGAAAAAGGGCAGAGGCAAAAGGGGTACACTGTATTTATAGTATTGCACCAAAGAAGAAGAAAAGAATGAGGAGGGGCTCTAACTGATAATGAACACAACTACAGGCTTGGAGGTCCTAAAAGTCAGGTATAAAAGGAGAAGTTTGGGGGTTTAGAACACATTTTGTGTAATTATAACAATGTTATTTATGACTCTGTTACATTCACCCCCCAAGAATTACACAAAATCCTAAAGGGTACACCAAAAAAAATATATAAACCCACAATAACAGATACAGTGGCCTCAAACAAATTCACATCGCATATACAATGAATTAGATCAGCAATATAGCTTCCTCCAAGGAGGATAAGAGACCTGAGACCTGCTCGGCGCCTAGCAAGATCCCAGGACTTTCTATAGACAAAATGAGGTGCCATTTACACCACACAAAACAGGCCATAATATCTATGGGCGTCACTATCAGACTGCACAGACTGACAAAATACAATGAACTCTGTGCCTGTATTATTCTTTTCCAAAAACAATAGCAATGAAAAACATACAGAAATAAGCAAATTCACACATCAATAACCGCTGCTTGAATAGGTTCAACACCAAGGAGTGTTTCAAGTTGAGCCATTGATTCAATCAAGCGACGAACTGGTTTAATGATTCTACCAAAACGTGTGGTAAGTCCTTGATCCACGTCCACATTTTTGGGTTCAAGAGAATGAAAAGTGTGGGACGGGAAAGCAGCAGGGGAGCCTGGGGAGGCTCCATCACCAGCCAGCCCACCAAGATCAGAAACACCCATTATGGGAGGGGTCCCATGAACGCCATCTTCGACCGGGTCAGCGGCAGATTGCTGATGGATCCATGATAGTGTGCGGTCATCACACTCGCCAATGCTGGAGACGGAATCCACAGTCCAGGTGGCAGGAGGTACAGCTCCTGTGCCCCCAAAAGATGTCACAGACCCATCCAGGTCAGACTCAGCGGGGCCACTGACAACGCTCACAGCAGGATGTGCAGCATCGTCATTCAGTGTTGTGTCCAAGGGCAAAAAGTTAACTTGAAGGAGCAGGTTGCGATGCACCACACGCTCATGACCTTCTTTGTCTCTGATACGGCAGATGTGAAGAGCAGGATCCAAGTCAACTACCGTGTACACAACAGGTTCCCATTTGTCAGAGAGCTTCCTTTTTCCTCTGACTCCCTTGTTTGCCAACAACACCTGGTCCCCTAGTGAAAGAGGCAGACCCTTCACTTTTCTGTTGTACTGGTCAGACTGGTGTCTCTGCTCCATTGTGCTGTGTTCCTGGGCTCGGAGCATGGCAGAGCGCAGGTCATCCATCAGTGACTTGACATAGGTATCATAGTCACAAATGGTGTCATCATGAAGGACATCCCGAAACATGAGGTCAACTGGCAACCTTGGCACCCTCCCAAACATCAGGTAGAATGGCGCAAAGCCGGTGGTCTCGTGTGCCGTACAGTTATACACAAACGTCATGGACTGTATCATCTGCGGCCATTTCTGCTTACATCTGGGGGGGAGGGACCGTAACATGTTTCCAAGGGTGCGATTAAATCTCTCTGTGGTACCATTACCCATGGGGTGGTATGGTGAAGTGTGGGATTTGGCAACGCCACCCAAAACCAGAAGCTCTGCAAGCAGCTCACTCTCAAAACTAGCTCCCTGGTCAGAGTGAATGCGCTGAGGGAAGCCATACACACAGAAGAATCCATCCCAGAGCTTTTTAGCGACTCTCTTAGCTGTCTGATCCTGGCATTGGAATGCATGTGCTAATTTTGTGAAGTGGTCAGTAATCACAAGGACATCCACAGACTTGTTGTTGCTGTCCTCAGCTGACCAGAAGTCAATGCACACAAGTTCCAGTGGAGCACAGGTCTTAATGCTTTCCAACGGGGCCCTAGCTGCTGGCTCTGGGGTCTTGCTGAGAACACACCTGCGGCAATTTCTCACATGACCGCGCACATCCTTCTCCATATCATACCAGAAAAAACGCTGACGAGCCAAGGAGAGTGTGCGAGGTTGACCTTGATGACCAGCATTGTCGTGTATGCCAGACAGCACCACTTGTTTTAGGGAGTCAGGTACCACAAACTGGAATCTCTTGTGTTTGGTCAGTGGGTCCCTCACGACTCTGTAGAGGACACCATTGAGGAATGTGAGCTTATCCCATTGTTTCAGGAGCCGCAACGTATGTTGGTTCTCATGACAGCGCTCACGTCTGGAGGGTCTGCGCTTACGCTCAACATAGCGGGCTACTCTGGAGATCACAGGATCCCCTGTTTGATGAGACAGGAGATCAGCACGGGACAGCGCATGAGTAACATCACAGTCAGGTGGACTGATGGAGGTTAGGTGACCAGCGAGGGATGTTGCACGCTGGCGAGAAGCAGACTCCCACTCACAGAGCGAAGACATGAGAGAAGACACGTCATCAGTTGACAGAGACACATCAAGCACAGCAGAGGGTGGAGCACTGCGTATCGATTGAGGTTGACAGGTCAAACGGAAGGCATCTTGGACACTGGCATCTTTCACACCACTGACTTGCTCTAGCAGCTCAAAGTAGGGCTCCGACAGGAGCCGCTGGGCCAACGGCCTCACAAACGGTTCCCTGCTCAGGGTGTCTGCCACAATGTTCAGCTTTCCAGGAACATATTTGATCTCAAAGCAGTATGGTGCAAGCTTAGAGACCCAACGCTGTTCACAGGCATCCAGCTTTGGCTTAGTCAGAATGTATGTGAGAGGATTGTTATCAGTCCAGACAGTGAACCGATGACCCTTGAGCCAGTGGCTGAACTTATCGCACACAGCCCACTTCAGAGCCAAAAATTCGAGCCGGTGTGCTGGGTATTTGGCCTGACTGCGGCTGAGAGACTTACTAGCAAAGGCTATAGGTCTTGCTCTCTCCTCACCAGCTGGCACCTGGGATAAGACAGCACCCAGCCCATCCATGGAAGCGTCAGTTGAAAGGATGAATGGCCTCTCAAAATCAGGATGTGCCAGCACCGCACAGCTGAGGAGTGCACCTTTGAGTCCCTCAAATGCTTTCTCACAAGCAGGAGTCCAATCTTGAGGGGTGAGCTTGCGAAAAGTTCCAGGTTTCCGACTCCCATGGCAGCCTTTAGTCCTCTTCTGACCGGCAGTTAGAGCAAAGAGTGGCTTCGCAATACGAGAGCACCCTGGAATAAAATGCTGGTAAAACATCACCATGCCAAGGAAGGATCTCACTTTCCTCTGAGAAGGGGTGCAACCGTCACCATCCATAAGGTCAGTCTTCTGAAAATTGGCGATAACCCTCACTTTATCCTGATCAACCGAGACACCACCAGCATCCACGACATGACCCAAAAACCTCACAGAGTGTCTGAGAAAGTGACATTTTTTCTGCGCCAGCTTCAGATTGCTGGTCCTCAGGCGAGAGAAAACAATCTCAAGACGTCTTAGGGCCTCCTCTTCTGAAGGCGCAAACACCAGCAGGTCATCAAGATAACACAGGAGGCTGGAAAAGTTCAAATCACCAAAGATGCTGAGCATCATCCGCATGAAAGATGCTGGGCTGTTGCATAGACCCTGGGGAAGTCTGTTGTACTCATACAGGCCAAGAGGTGTAGTGAAAGCAGTGTACCGTCTGTCAGACTCATGGAGGGGAACGTTGTAGAACCCAGATGTGAGGTCCATGGTGCTGAAGAAAGCATTCCCACCAAGGGCAGCAAGACAGTCAGCCTGATGGGGCAGTGGGTGAGCATCCTTAATGGTTTTGGCATTGAGCCAGCGGAAGTCAGTGCATATCCTCAAGTCACCTGACTTCTTCCAAACCATTACCAGTGGCGAGGCGTATTCGCTGGTGGACTTACTGATGATGCCTTTCATCTCCATGTCTGACAGCACCTCTCGCAACTTGTGATAGTGAGCCGGGGGTACTCTGCGATAGGGAAGCCTGAAAGGGCGGTCGTCAGTGAGGTGGATACGATGGACAAAGTCTTTCACCTCACCACAGTCCAGTTTGTCTCTAGAGAACACATCTTGGTAAGTCAACACAAGCTCCACCAATTTCCTCTTCCACCCATCTGACACTTCACAGCCCTCAATATCAATGTCAGCCAACCCAGCATCTTTGAGTAGCTGTGCAGAGTCAGGCACAGAGTCTGATGAGGGGGGAAAACTGGTATGCTGGTCAGTCAGAGTCTCGCAGAGACCTTGAGTGATGGGCAGGTCCTCCACAGCAATACAAGGAAAGACATCCGCAATCTTAGCATTGCGACGAAGTGTCACAGGGCTCTCTGTTGGGTTAAGGACTTTCATAGGGACCCAACGATCTCCCCACATGGGTGTTATAATGCGCCCCACCATTATGTTCTTTGGAGTGGAACGGGCTGATGTGGGTTCCACAACGACAGTACTTCCTGGAGACACGAGGGCAGAAGGTGGCAGCTTTCCCCAAACTACATATTCTTTTTGTGGCAGGAGAATGACACTCTTCCGCAACCTGACTGTACCTACTTTATCTGGCAACACAGGAGCAGACCACCGTGAGATACAGCTCAGCAACTGCAGGAAGTCTTCACAATCAGTGCCAGTGTAATTGGAGTTAATAAGCTCCCAGTACTTTGTATCAGCCTTCATCTTCTGAATGATGGGCCGGATCACATTGCTCCCCACGATGAGCTCATCTTTTTGCCCAGGAACCACAAATGTTGGTACAAGAAACCTAGTCCCATATACTTCAATGTCCAAATCATAGATGCATTTCGGTTGTGTGAGAAGGCCACCGCAACCAACCAGCACCACATTTTCAGGGATATGCTGCGGAATCAGAGCAACACCAGCGGCTCTTAGCTTGCTATCAGCCTCTTCACTTAGTGTGCATGACATACTTCCTGAATCAAGCATGCTTGTCAGGGAACACCGGCCACTGACCGACACTGGAGTGTAAAACAACTCACTAGCCCTGCCAACTCTTTGTGAACCCATAATAACAGTCTTCTCATCAGAGAGGCTACTACAGCAGTTAACATATATGGCTTCTGGGTCTGTTGCATTTCTGAGGGTTTCATCAACACTGCCCATGCTACCCCTCTCGTTACATGGGCTGGCTAGTTTAAAGCAGCATCGGTGGGAGGAGGGACTGAAACGCTTGGTTTCTGGTGCAACTGTGGGCATTCACACCTCATGTGTCCAGGGTCAAAGCAGCTGTGGCATAGCTTGTACAGCCTACAATGCACATGGGTTGTGTGTTCATGTGAGCCACACACTCTGCACGAAGCACGATGAGCATTGCGGTGCCCATGGGAATGACCTGTGGGTTGTGGGCACCTAGGACCAGTGGCTAGTGATGCAGTGCACATGGACAGAACCTTGTCAAACAGTGCTACCATCTGTTGAACACCTGGCTCAGCTGGAGGAGGGCCAGAAACTGGCAAAGATGGGGGCATGACATGTAGAGTCAAAGGAGGACAAGCAGAGGGCTGCTGCACACTTACCATGCCATCAGAAGAGAGAGGCTGACATGTGGCTGCAGAGGGAACAGAGGGCATAGGATACGAGGCTGGCTCATGTGTTACTGGGACTGCTTGAGCACCGCTGGAGTGGGGCTGGCTGTTAACAGCGACAGGGCTCGGATGCGGGATGGACAGACTTGCTGTATTATGAGACAAAACACTAGACTGTCTCATTTTCCTCACATAGTTGTCCAGACGGCTCTGAACCTCAGCTGCAGTCCACTCCTCAGGGGCCTTCAGTTGAAAAGACAACGTAAGACTGTGGTCAGGACAGTGATTAATGAACATCGAAACAACCTCACTACTGGGGTCCTCTACCATCTTGCCGCGCCTGCGGAGACACTCATCAGCAGCATCAATAGACTTGTTCAACCGGATCCAGTAATCCATGGCGTTCTCACCTGGACGTGGCACAGTACTGTAGAAATCTTTCATGGGCAGGCTGGAATATGTCAAGTCGCTGAAGTTAGACCTCAGTATGTCAAACACAGCAGTAATAGGATCATTCCGATTCAACTCAGGGCGGCAACGAAGTGACACCTTGACCACATCTCTGGCTTTGCCAGTTAGTCTAGACATTAATATGGCAAACATTTCTTCATCTGTGTCACAGCTGATTCTGTGCAGATAACATCTCATCATGTCCTCCCATTCACCGATGGGAAATAGATCTGTGTTGTCACCCTTGAAGTATGGTGGAGCTTTGGTGTCTGACTGAACAACAACCTTCAGCTGGGACTGGTCATTGCAGCTCGAGGGCACATTCTGGGGAGACTGTGGCTGGGTGGGGGCTGGCTGGTGCATAGAGTTAAGAGAGGATGTGATATTTTCCCCAATTTGCTTTGCTAAGTCAGTGATCAAGCTGCTCAACATGTCACTAGTGACAGCCTGGGTGTGTGTTTGGCGTTCGCAAGCAGCTGGTGTGGAGCTAGCTGCTGGCATTAATGGTGAGTGCATCACTGGCTGGTCTACAGTGTGGGCACCAATACCCGGGACTACTGGCCTACCCCTCCCAAAAAACTTTGGAGCAATCTGATGACCCCTCCCCAAACCAAAGGTCATATTACTCCCCGCAGAGAACAGATCAGGCAAAGCGCTATCCACAGTTTCCTCACTTAACATGTTGGCCCAAGTGAGATATCACTGTTCAACAGCAAAAAAAAAAACGAGCCTAACCCCCACACACAATTATGCAAAACTTCACAAAACAATGAAATGTGGGGAGAAGAAAAAAAAACATCAAAGAATCAAAACACCATAGAAAATAAAATGTTGTTTTCTCCTCTCAATTAAAACAGGCTGTAAAAGCCAATATCAATAGAGAAAAAAAATTACAATCCGTGCCTGTATAATTTGAGGCAACAATATGAAACAGTGACAGAAATGATCACCTACGTATTTGCCCTTTAAGTTCACACGTGACAGAGATGCCTGCAAGCCAAATTACGGGGCATCGATCACACATGCGATATAAAAACCTGTGAGTCAAAGCGCAGGGCACAGGATTCTGGCACACAGCTGCAGAGAGGAGGCGGGAAAACAGCGGCAGCAGAAGGAGGAGGGGTGGATCGCGGATTGGCGATGTGACGGGTCAGCGGCACCAAGTGTAACCGGTGTGATTCTGCGTTGTGTCTCTCCCACAGGGGAATTGTAGAAAAAGGGCAGAGGCAAAAGGGGTACACTGTATTTATAGTATTGCACCAAAGAAGAAGAAAAGAATGAGGAGGGGCTCTAACTGATAATGAACACAACTACAGGCTTGGAGGTCCTAAAAGTCAGGTATAAAAGGAGAAGTTTGGGGGTTTAGAACACATTTTGTGTAATTATAACAATGTTATTTATGACTCTGTTACACATGAAGTGTGGTGGAAGCAAAACAGCAAAAGTCAGAGGGAATTCATGACGATGTTTTTATGAAGCGTAGTTTGGATCTTCTTTTGCTGCTGGTTTGGTCAATAATGTTTGGAGAGAGATCAAACTAACAGCTTTAGCTTCACCGCAAAAGGGCGTAAACACAAAGCGCAGACCCGCCGAAACTTCGGAATCAGCGAGCTGTCAGCTTTCAGCCCCGACCGTGTCCGTGCCGTCATGTGAGAGAAAGGCAACATCTCACTGATTCTGATCCGTCGGCGGGTCCGAGCTTTGTGTTTACATCTTTGTGCAGAATCTGTGTTCCTGCTCTCATTTACTGTTTTAGCTGTTTGGGGGTTCTTGAAATTTTGTGAGGTTTAACCTGAGATTCTGGCGTTTCGGGCAAAATAAATTTTAATGAATCGATATCACGTTATCCAAGCCAGAATCGATTTTAATCGATAAATCGATTATCAAAACCCACCCCTACTAGAAAGTACAGTACTGTAAATGTGACCGCTGCTAACTGATGTCGCTTTAGTTTAATTGCTGTTAAACTATGTGTGTTTTACTGTTTTACCGCTGCCATTTGTAATAATGTGAATTATTGTTTGCGAGATGTTTTGTTCCACAATAGATTGTGTTGCTGCACGGACGTTTTAGAGTGTCACACAAGTAAGGATAGTTAGGCTGTATGTTGCTATTGTACATGGCAGAGGACCAATCTGAGTCGCATGACTTGTTAATAAAACTTACTACCCCGTTCGGTAGGAAATAGATATTCTGGAGTCTGTCGTGAATGAGACCAGAATATAACATGGTGGCAGCGGAGCGGACAGCGGAGCAAGCTGCACGGCCGCTGTGAACCCCCGAGAGACGCCTGTCGGAGCGGTGAGCAACTAGCGGCTAATCGAGTTAGCACCGCCGCGAGGCATGGAGGGCCTTAAATCGCCGCCGACGCTGGTATTGGACTCCAGTAACCTATCACGGACATGGAAGACCTGGAGGGACGAGTTTATGCTCTATGTGGAGCTGACCATGGACTCAGACGGCGAACAGAAAAAAGTAAGCTTGTTCAGTTATCTCGTTGGTGAGAGCGGCAGGGAGCTGCTAGACACGCTAATGGGCGACACAGCGAGAGATCGGTGGACAGTTAAGGACATTATTGAGAAGTTTGACAATCATTGCAATCCTGTAGTTAATGAAACTGTGGAGCGTTATCGGTTCTTCACGAGAAACCAAGGCGCCAGTGAGACAATCGACAGCTATGTGACGGAGTTAAAGCTGCTGACAAAAACGTGCAATTTTGGAGTAATAAGGGACTCACTGATTCGTGACAGGATTGTATGTGGACTTCACAACCCGAGTTTGAGGGAGAGACTGCTGCGTGAGAAAAATATGACACTGGATGCATGCATACAGCACTGCAGAGCCGCGGAGCTGTCGCGGGAAAACAGCAAAACAATTTCGGGAGTTGCAGTGGAGGAGGTGCATGCTGTGCGTGGAGCTGCGCGCCAGAAACGGATCGGCGACGCAGTGGACTGTAAGTTTTGTGGCAGAACACATGAAAAAAAGAAAGAAAAATGTCCAGCATACAGGAAGAAATGTAAAAAGTGTGGCAGAGAAAACCACTTTGCAGTTAAATGCATGGCACGTTCAGAGCAGAAGAGAAGGACGAATGTACACAACGTGACAGCATGTGAGAGTGATGAGTATGAGGACGTTCTCTGTGTTACAGAGGCAGACACACATGCTTCAACTACAAAGAACACTGACAAAGTGAGAGGCACTCAACTCTTTGCAGGCATGCTGATGGGCAAAGAGATTGTAAATTTTCAGATTGACTGTGGCGCCAGTTGTAATGTAATGCCAATCCACATGCTAAGCCCGAACACACAGTTGGAGGACACACAGACAGTGTTGATGATGTACAACAAAAGTAAGGTAAAGCCGTTGGGAAAATGCAAAGTTAAGCTACGTAACCCGAGAAATCAGAAACTGTATCGGTTGGAGTTTCAAGTGGTTGACAAAGACTGTAAAGTACCACTGCTGGGCAAGAGAGCCAGCGAAGCGATGAAACTCATAAAAGTACACTATGAAAACATCTTGAAACTGGACAGCATCGTTACTTCAGAGCACCCAACAGCCAATGAGTGGAACATGGATCAGATTAAAACAGAGTATGCCGATGTCTTCACGGGAGATGGCTGTTTGGAGGGAGAGTTAAGGCTCGAGGTGGATGAAACTGTGAAACCGGTGCAGTTACCAAAACGGCGTGTCCCTATTGCAATGATAAAGCCGTTAAAAAAGGAGCTTTTGGCTGTAGTTTTCAGCATGGAGAAGTTCCATCAGTACACATATGGTCGTAAAGTGGTGGTACACAGTGATCACAAACCCTTAGAGACCATTGTAAGAAAACCACTGTTGAGCGCACCCAAACGGTTGCAAAGGATGCTTATGCGCATTCAGAAATATGACATAGATGTGGTGTATGTGCCAGGCAAAGACATGTTATTAGCAGACACGTTGAGCAGGGCATATCTTCCAGAGTGCTCACCACAGGGCTCCATAGAGGAGGAAATAGAGAGCATTAACATGGTCACTCATGCACCCATCTCACCTGACAGACTAAACAGCATAAGGACTGCTACACAAGACGACAAAGCACTACAGATCCTCATAGATACAATTCACAGAGGTTGGCCGACAGACAAAAGAGACACTGACGGTGACATCAGACCATACTTCTCATTCCAGGATGAACTGAGTAGTCAGGATGGACTTGTGTTTAGAGGTGAACGTGTTGTTGTCCCGACTACCATGAGACAGGAGATCATAACTAGACTACACTCGACACACCTAGGTGTAGAAGGTTGTCTAAGGAGAGCCAGAGAGTGTGTATATTGGCCAGGCATGAACGAACAAATTAAGACTTATGTGACTAAGTGTGACATCTGCAGGTCAGTTGACTACAGACAGCAGAAAGAGACCTTGGTCCCACATGAGATCCCGACTAGACCATGGGCTAAGGTGGGCTCGGACCTGTTTATGTTTGACAACAAGGACTACCTTATCACAGTGGACTACTATTCAAACTTCTGGGAAATTGACTATCTCCCGGACACTAAGTCCACCACAGTGATTAGAAAGCTGAAGGCTCACTTTGCCAGACAGGGCATCCCGGACATTGTTGTTTCAGATAATGGACCACAGTATACGTCCGGTGAGTTTCTGAGATTTAGTCGACTGTGGGGTTTCCAGCATAAAACATCTTCGCCAGGTTACCCTCAGAGTAACGGGAAGGCAGAATCAGCAGTAAAGACAGCAAAGAGGCTGCTGCTAAAGGCAAAACTGGCAGGGCAAGACCCGTATCTTGCGATTCTGGACCATCGCAATACACCATCACAAGGCCTGGAGACCAGCCCAGCTCAGAGGCTGCTCAGCAGGAGGACACAGACGCTTTTGCCAACCAGGACGAGCCTGCTAAGGCCAAAAGTCATTCCAGCCCGGCGGGAGTTGGAGAGGAAACAGAAGCGCCAAAAACTGTGCTATGACCGATCAGCACGAGACATGGACTCTTTGAAGCTAGGGGACAGTGTCAGAGTTCAGCCTTTTGACCGCCATTCCACTTGGAGCAGGGGAGTGGTGATTGGGACTGTCGACCCGAGGTCCTATGAGGTTCAGTTGGACTCTGGAAGTGTCCTGAGGAGGAATCGGAGGCACCTGAGACATGCAGGCGTGGTGGATCAGGAAAATGCCATAACGGACACCGGGGCACTGACCAGGTCAGTGACAGCTCCCTCAGACACTCGTGAGCGGCAGATCAAGACTGACGAGGTAACAGGGGGTGTCAGGACAAGGTCAGGCCGCAAAGTGGTTCCACCACTTAGGTACAAAGACTATGTTGCATAATGAGGATTTATTGTTTATTGTTTGAGGGGAAGAGTTGTGTATTCTGTGGATATTGAGGTTCACTACAGCTTACAGAAATGTACATGTTTGAATAAGTGGAATGCTTTTGTATTCTTTGAGTGTTTCATATTGTTTTCACCCTCAGTGAGAAGAAGGACAAATCAAAACAAAAGGACTTCTGTGTTTTCCAAAAGAAAAAAAAAAGAGAAGGGATGTAATAATGTGAATTATTGTTTGCGAGATGTTTTGTTCCACAATAGATTGTGTTGCTGCACGGACGTTTTAGAGTGTCACACAAGTAAGGATAGTTAGGCTGTATGTTGCTATTGTACATGGCAGAGGACCAATCTGAGTCGCATGACTTGTTAATAAAACTTACTACCCCGTTGGGTAGGAAATAGATATTCTGGAGTCTGTCGTGAATGAGACCAGAATATAACACCATTGTTTTTAGAACTTAAACGTGTCACCCTTGAGAAACAATATCGACTCTATATATTTTTTCTCTTTGAAACCGCTTTAGCGGCCAATTGTCCTGACCGTTCTTTTATTTTCAAACTTTAAGTGTCTAGTCTTCCTGTTCTTCCATTTGACGCAGCCCCCGCCAGCGTCAGCTCCAGTCTCAGGACAGGGGGCGGAGATAAGTGACGAAACGGTTGTCCGGAAACAGCCAAACAATGAGCAAAGAATGTGTCCGACCCGGAGCTCTCCTTTACTGTAAACGCCTGTCCAGGATATACGATTTAAAAAACAGACTCTCTGCACATGTTTCTGCAAAAAACGTCTAAGCATTTAGTGAAAGTGAAGTGAAAGTAAAACAAACAAAAAAAAAACACCCAGTGAAACTGAAAAAAATAAGTACTAAACCCGGTAAACCTGTTATTAAAACCAAATTAAACTAAAATCAAATTTAAAACGAAACCAAAGGTAAAAACCTTTGAAAAATGAAAATAAGACAGCAACTCAACCCAGGTTGATGTTTGTGCCCTATCCCAGTTTGATAGAGGTTACACACCATTTTTAGAATACATACAGTGCTGTGAACAAGTATTTGCCCTTTCTGTTTTCTTTTTCTTCTGTGTGTGTTTATTTGTCACACTTTCAGATCTTTTTCAGATCATCAAACAAATTTTAGCATTAGACAAAGATAACCAGAGTAAATACAAAATGCACTTTTTAGATCATGATCAAGAGTGGGGAAAAAAGCTATCCACGCTTGGCTCTATGTGAAAAAGGTCATTTGAAACCTAATAACTGGTTGTGCCAGTCTTGGCAGCAAGACCTATAATCAAGCAATCATTTTGGTAATTGGCAATGAGTCTTTCACATCAGTGTGGAGAAATTTTTGCCTACCTTCTTTGCAGAACATTTTTAAATCAGCCAAATTCAGGGAACGAACGGGGCGGACATACTTTGTCTGTATTTTCTGGTAGAAAGCAGAATTCATGGTTTCATCACTTACTGGAAGTTGTCCAAGTCCTGAAGCAGTAAAGCACCACCAGACCATCACACTACCACCACCATGTTTGATTGTTAGTATGATGTTCCTTTATGGAAAAGCTTCAGCTTTTGTCTCATCAATCCACAGAATAGTTTCCTAAAAGTCTTGAGGATCGTCAAGATGTTTTTTTGGCAAATTTTGGCAGTCAAGCCTTTATGTTCCTTTTGGTCAGCAGTGGTTTCCTCTTTAGAGCTCTCTCATGGATGCCATTTTTCCAGTCTCTTTCTTATTGTTGAATCATGAAATCTGACCTTAACTAGGGCAAGTGAGGCCTGCAGGTCTTTAGATGTTCTGGGTTCTTTTGTGACCTTTTGAATAAGTCGTTACTGTCCTCTTGCAATTTTGGTCGGGAAGGTTCGTCACTATCCCAGGTTTTCTCACTGTTGTTCACTGGAGTCTTTAGAAAAGCTTTAGAAATGACCCTAACCCTTCCAGACTGATAGATGTCAATGACTTTGTTTCTCATCTGTTGAGTTTCTTTAGACCGTGGCATGATGTGCTGATTTTTGAGGTCTTCTTGCCAGCTTCACTTTGTCAGACAGGATCTGTTTTATTGATTTTTTGATTCATTATATCTGCCAGTAATCAGGCCTGAGTGTGAATAGTGACATTAAATTCAGCTTTCCAAAGAAACACACAAAAAAGTCGTTAATCACAGTTAATTTACGATTTACAAAAGTAAGAGTTAACGACTTTTTTTACAGTACTGTATACAGCCAAACTGGTAATCCCAGCAGCAGTTTGGTTACTAAAGTAAAGATTCAAGAGCTTTATTGTCAATACAGTAGTATACACAGTATACAGTGTACCGCAATGCTGTTTCACCCTAAGCCCCCCATGGTGCATTTATACATATATAAAGGATATATCTCCAAGAGATATAAAACTAGGAATTACAAATAAATAATAAAATTAAGGGATAAAAAGGTACTACACTGAACAAAAATATAAACGCAACACCTTTGTTACTGCTCCCATTCCCCATGGGATGGACGTAGAGACCTAAAATTCATTCCAGATACACAATATAACCATCCCTCCCAAACAGTGGTCACAAATCAGTCCAAATGTGTGGTAGTGGGCACATCTGCTATATTGAGATAATCCATCCCACCTCACAGGTGTGCCACATCAGGATGCTGATCTGACATCATGAGTAGTGCACAGGTGTACCTCAGACTGCCCACAACAAAAGGCCACCCTGGAATGTGCAGTTTTGTCTCACAGCAAATGCCACAGATGCCACAAGCAATGAGGACGCATGCAATTGGCATGCTGACAGCAGGAATGTCAACCAGATCTGTCGCCCGTGCATTGAATGTTAATTTCTCAACCATAAGCCGTCTCCATAGGCGTTTCAGAGAATATGGCAGCACATCCAACCGGCCTCACAACCGCAGACCTCGTGTAACCACACCAGCCCAGGACCTCCACATCCAGCAGGTTCACCTCCAAGATCGTCTGAGACCAGCCACCCAGACAGCTGCTGGAACAATTGGTTTGCACAACCAAACAATTTCTGCACAAACTGTCAGAAACCGTCTCAGGGACGCTCAACTGCATGCCCGTCGTCCTCATCGGGGTCTTGACCTGACTCCAGCTCGTCGCTGTAACAGACTTGTGTGGGCAAATGCTCACATTCGATGGCGTCTGGCACGTTGGAGAGGTGTGCGCTTCATGGATGAATCATGGTTCACATT
Organism: Rhamphochromis longiceps; assembly: GCF_057381845.1. Taxonomy (NCBI): domain Eukaryota; kingdom Metazoa; phylum Chordata; class Actinopteri; order Cichliformes; family Cichlidae; genus Rhamphochromis; species Rhamphochromis longiceps. The sequence continues at coordinate 78,287 of NC_140578.1, read as the reverse complement.
GTTCAGGGCAGATGGCAGCTGAGAATGTCCCAGTTCTTGCATGGCCAGCATACTCACCGGACATGTCACCCATTGAGCATGTTCGGGATGTGCTTGACCGGCGTATACGACAGCGTGTACCAGTTCCCACGAATATCCAACAACCTCGCACAGCCATTGAAGTGGAGTGGACCAACATTCCACAGGCCACAATTGACAATCTGATAGACTCCATGCGACGATGTGTTGCACTGCATGAGGCAAATGGTGGTCACACCAGATACTGATCGGTTCAAATCAAATCAAATCACTTTTATTGTCACATCACATGTGCAGGTACATTGGTACAGCACATGTGAGTGAAATTCTTGTGTGCGAGCTTCACAAGCAACAGAGTTGTGCAAAATACAATAATGTAAACAAGCAAAATACAAGAATGGCTACATCTGAAACGAATAAATATATGTACAATATATAATAGTATATGCATTTCTGGATGTGTATACTAAATATTTTTCTACGTGTGTGTGTGTGTGTACACACATATTTTACAAATTAAATAGAGTAAACAATAAATAAAATATATAAAATAAAATATACAGAGTGAGACATGTGCAAAACAGTGGCGTTACTGTACAGTATGGAGTGCATAATGTTAAAGTTCCAGTAGTGAAGCTGAGGTGTCTATGACGTGTTCAGCAGTCTGATGGCCTGATGGAAGAAGCTGTCTCTCAGTCTGCTGGTACGGGACCGGATGCTGCAGAACCTCCTTCCTGATGGAAGTAGTCTGAACAGTTTATGGCTGGGGTGACTGGAGTCCTTGATGATCCTCCCCGCTTTCCTCAGGCACCGCTTCCTGTAGATGTCTTGGAGGGAGGGAAGCTCACCTCCAATTATCCGTTCAGAGCACCGCACTACTCGCTGGAGAGCTTTGCAGTTGTAGGCGGTGCTGTTGCCATACCAGGTGGTGATGCATCCAGTGAGGATGCTCTCAATGGCACAGTGATAGAAGGTCCTGAGGATGCGGGGGCTCATGCCGAATCTTTTCAGTCTCCTGAGAAAGAAGAGGCGCTGCTGCGCCTTCTTCACTGTTTTGTTTGTGTGTACTGACCACGTAAGATCCTCAGCCAGATGTACGCCAAGGAACCGGAAGCTGCTCACTCTCTCCACAGCAGCGCCGTTGATGGTGATGGGGGTGTGTACTTCTCTGCACCTCCGGAAGTCCACTATCAACTCCTTTGTCTTTGCGACGTTGAGGGTGAGATGGTTGTCTTGACACCAGTGGGTCAGGGCGCTGACCTCCTCCCTGTAAGCCGTCTCATCACCGTTGGTGATAAGACCCACCACTGTAGTGTCGTCCGCAAACTTCACAATGATGTTGGAGCTGTTAGTGGCTGTGCAGTCGTAGGTGTAGAGTGAGTACAGGAGAGGGCTCAGTACACACCCCTGTGGAGCACCAGTGTTCAGTGTGATGGGGGATGAGGTGATGCTGCCCAGTCTGACCACCTGGCGTCTGTCAGACAGGAAGCTAAGGATCCAGCTGCAGAGGGAGCTGCTCAGTCCTAGATCCTGCAGTTTCCTGTCCAGCTTCGAGGGAACGATGGTATTGAATGCTGAGCTGTAATCTACAAACAGCATTCTCACATACGTGTCTCTCTTCTCCAGGTGTGACAGGGCAGTGTGTAGTGTCAGGGCTATGGCATCATCAGTGGACCTGTTGTGGCGGTATGCGAACTGTAGAGGGTCCAGTGAGTCGGGCAGTGCAGAGCAGATGAAGTCCCTGACCAGCTTCTCGAAGCATTTGCTTACGATGGGGGTCAGGGCTACAGGTCGCCAGTCGTTCAATGAGGAGATGGTGGAGGATTTGGGTACAGGGACGATGGTGGCCATTTTGAAGCAGGCTGGGACTACAGACAGAGAGAGGGAAAGGTTGAAGATGTGCGTGAACACTCCAGCTAGCTGAGCCGCGCATGACTTGAGGACGCGGCCGGGAATCCCGTCCGGACCAGTAGCTTTGCGTGTGTTCACCTTCCTGAAGCACCTCCGCACATCCTCCTCAGACACAGTGTGCGCACTGACGTCATCCGCGGTGCGCACACTGTCCGGTCTCATGGTGTTCGCTGTGTCGAATCTAGCGTAGAATACGTTTAGATCCTCACACAGAGAAGCCGTGGTCTGCGGTGTGCTGGTTTTCCCTCTAAAGTCTGTGATCGTGTTTAGCCCTGCCACATACTCCGAGGGTTGTCAAACTGTTGCTCCACCCTGTCCCTGTACTCACGTTTGGCTGCTTTGATCGTCTTCCGGAGTTGGTAATGTGCGTGTTTGTAGTCCGATGTGTTCGCGGAGGCAAAGGCGGTGCTCCGTGCCGCGCGAACATCTCCGTTAATCCAGGGTTTTTGATTTGGGAAGGTTCTGGGTCCCCAGACCCCCAATAGCGCAAAAAACTGCACATTCCAGGGTGGCCTTTTGTTGTGGGCAGTCTGAGGTACACCTGTGCACTACTCATGATGTCAGATCAGCATCCTGATGTGGCACACCTGTGAGGTGGGATGGATTATCTCAATATGGCAGATGTGCCCACTACCACACATTTGGACTGATTTGTGACCACTGTTTGGGAGGGATGGTTATATTGTGTATCTGGAATGAATTTTAGGTCTCTACGTCCATCCCATGGGGAATGGGAGCAGTAACAAAGGTGTTGCGTTTATATTTTTGTTGAGTGTAATTACTAACTATACAATTCTATACAATACTATAATGGTAACTATAAAATATTAACTGTACGATAAACAAAGATAAACAAAGACAGGACAGAGACAATACAAAGTGGAATGTGCAGTAGGTATTGAATACCAGTTTCAAGTTATTGTCAGGATATTAACGAGACAAGACAAAGACGTGCAAAATGTGCAAATATAATATAATTTCGGTGTGTGTTCAGAACTCTGTGACTGAGTGTGCAAAGCATAGTGTTCCCAGGACCAGTTTGTAGTGGATTTGTGGTAGTATTTGTTGTTTTTGAGTCTTTTGATGATTATTGCAAGGTGTTTGTAGAGGTGTATGTTTATATCAGTCCTTTTGTGGTAGTGAGTTGAGGGCCCTGCCTGCTTGGGGGAAGAAGCTCTTGCAGTGTCTGGTCGTTACAGTTTTAATGCTGCGAAACCGTCTGCCAGATGGAAGGAGGGAGAATAGTGCATGTGAGGGGTGGAAAGTGTCCTTCACTATGCTGTTCGCATGTCGAATGATGTGTCTGTCACAGAGTTGGGAGATGGATGTGAGAGGGCCTCCAATGATCCTCTTTGCTGTCCTCACGATCCGCTGCGGAGACTTCTTTTCAGCGAGGGTGCAGTTCCCGTACCAGATAATGATGTAGCAGCAGAGGACGCTCTCAATGGTTCCCCGGTAAAATAATGTGAGGATAAGAGGAGGGAGACTGGCCTTCTTCAGTTTCTTAATGATAACGACTGTGTTTAGACTGTTCCCCCCATTCCATGTAAGGCCACCTGGGTTGGCTGGAAGACTGTTTACTTAGCCTGGCAGGATGAAGGACACTGTCTCAGCTGAACTCTGGACACACACACACATACACTGATATGCACACACTGATCCCCCCTCCCTTTCCAAACGCCTTCGATGCTTGTGCCGAGGAAGATGGCAGTCGACTGGACCAGCGCAGACATGCTGCAGGACCGGATGCGCTGTCTACACCGGCTCTCTCTCACCCTTTACCCGCCCCGTTGTTTGTCTTGTGTTTCTATGGTGTATTGATAGTCATGTGCTTTTGTGCTGAGGTGTTTTTTCTGTTATCAAACTGTTCTCCCACTAGGAGCTCAGTCTGAGTGGAGTTTTTTTTTCTCCTCCTCTTACCTCATGTTATGTATTTTCGTTGTTTTTTTCCTATCAGCCTACCTCTCTGACATGTTTCCCCAATGTGATGTTTGTGTAAAGTTGGTCAGAAGGTTCCTTTGTAAGTGCGCATGCGCCATTAGCGTGCTGCTTGCTGTAACCCTAATTTCCTTCGGGATTAATAAAGTATTCTGATTCTGATTCTAAGAAAGTGAAGACGTTGTTGGGCTTTCCTCATGATGGTGGTTGTGTTCAGGTTCCAGGAGAGGTCAGCTGATATGTGCACACCCAGGAACTTGACACTGATGACCATCTCAACGGCAGATCCGTTGATGTGCAGTGGGGTGTGGGCCATTGAGCTCTTCCTGAAGTTAACAACCATCTCTTAAGTCTTCTGAACATTTAGAGACAGGTTGTTATTCTGACACCAGTCCACCAGGTGTTGTACCTAAACTCCACGATGTAAGATATTTTGTGCATCTGTCAGTTTCCAGGAACAGTGATCAGACAGAGTTAATCTGAAACCAGCTATATATCTGCAAACAGCTCCTTCTGAATGGGACAAAAGCAGGTAGGAAATGCCTGTGTGTGCGTGTTTATATGTGTGTGTCACTTTGACAGCTGGGACAAACTGCTATCAGTCAGCACAGCGGACAGTGAAATACCTCCACCAGGACCTCCAGCCTCTCGTTTTGTTTTGAGATATTCAAAATCTGCTCATCCTCTCAGGAACTCGTGTTCGAACCTCTTTTTTTCTCTTCTCTTGAATTTCTTTATGGTTTTGTGTGAATTTATGATGGGGAATTAAAATGGTGAGGAAGAAAAAGCTGCTGGTGTTTGAGTAAGTACTACTCTTGGAGGCCTTTTCTCTTTAAAATGTTTGCTCAGTGTTGCCTATTTGGTCTGTAACCTCGATTTAGTTATTACAATATACTTCTGTCACATGACTTTATACATGTATGTTTCTGTATTTGTGGCAGCTCTCAGATGCTGATGCGGTTTTGATTTGGTGAATAATGTATGGACACTTATTTTCAACGTGTCTTAATACATACATACATTAATAATGAGATGGATATAGCAGCTGCTCTCCCAGGCAGATATTGATTTCATGCCATCCAAGTGAAATTTTATTCAACATTAAACTCTGACCTTGGGAAATATTCACACTGTAATCATTATCGTCCAGGAAAGAAAAATAAGAGAGAGAGGGAATTAAAGACATGAAATGACAGGTGAAATATTTTTTTCCTGTGTGAAATAACCTGTGCTCAAACTATTTTCTGTCAGCTTCCCTTTTGTGCTGCTGCTATTGTGGCAGCACAGGTGAAACAAGAGCTCATGTGCGTATTGTCTGTGCGAGCTGGTGTGTATTGTGCGTGCGTGTATGTATGGGTGACCTTTACATTGTGTTTTAGCTAGCATTTTCTTGCTCTGGGAATTTTGTTATTTTCCCTTTCGAATCTTATCAGACTAGGAAAGGAAAGTGGAATTTCTCCATCTATTGGTGCAAAAGCAGTTTGTATTTATCAGCTGAATTGAAAGGATTTTCTCTCTGTTCTTCCTCTCTTCTTAGAATTTGTGGAAGCATGATGTGGGATGGATAAACAACTACAAAACTCTAATGTAAGTTTGCTGGATAATGTGCATTAGCCATGTGTGTTTTGGGGATTGAATGACAGCAGAGAGGGATACACATATGAGTGAGCGGTCACTCTAGCAGCAGTTTTCCTTATCAATAATAATTATATAATCTGTAAGCATGTAGCAGCGATAAGATTTCTCAAATCTAGTGAGAAAGGCTTCACATTTTGCAAGTGTGTTACAGATTTCACATTTTCTAAAATGACAAATATTCTATCAACTAAATATTTCTGTTATTTTTGTTATTTAAATGTCCTTTTAAGCATGTATGTCTCTCTGTGGCTCTCTGTGTAGATGGCCTCTAATGAGCTGGACCTTCCTGCCCTCTCCGGTGACCCCCAGCCTGGTGACCTCATTGAGATTTTCAGACCAGCCTATCAGCATTGGGCTCTCTACCTGGGAGATGGTTACATCATCAACTTAACTCCTGTTGGTCAGTAAAAGAGTTTCTAACGTAAAACTTGCGGCTATCCTCACAAATCTGACATAAACCTGTCATGTTTTAGACTGAGGTTAAAAGGCTCACATTACAAACTACATCCTGATGCTTAATTAAATTAGAGAATAGTTCTCTCTTGGCTCTTGACGGAGGCGGTCGCATTCTTCTCCCTCTCCCTTATCTTTCCTGCTTGGCTTCTCATGTCTTTTGTATAGTCTCGCTTTCTAACCCTCAAAGAGTTTCTCAGTCTTCTTCTCTAAAACCGAAAGAATTATGGATTTGATCAACTGGTCCCGTAGCAGAATTGACACCTTCCTGGGCTTGGGAGAGCCCGATTGTCCTGCGGAGACATTTGCTGCCGGATACTCGATGGTCGGTTGCATCGTTTGTCTGGCGACACTCTCGATGGAGGACAATGAACGACATCTACCAATTCGGAACCACGATAACAGAGTTCTGGCTGATTGGAGCTGGCTCAGACCTGGCTTATTGAAGTACAAGAAGCGGCTACAGCTGTTCAAAATCCCACAAGGCTGGCCGGCATGATAGACGATGGGCAGGGCTGTGAGTACTCAGACTGTGTTTTGAACTCAATATGGATACGATCTTGGAGAAGAACAACGGGAATTGAGAGAATTGGTGACCAGTGACGGACATTAGACCAATTGTAAAATTGGATGCAGTTGTTCTCACTAAACCTAAACATTCACCATCTTCACTCATACGGCCATCCCACTGGCACCAGCTGAAGGCCTGCCAAGGTTGAAGCTGACTGGAACAACAACCTTCCTTCAAGGCCATCCGCGCTGATCGAAGATTGTTGACTTTTGCATAACCGGGTGAAGGGACACTTTCTCTCGGTTGAACATGGAAAACGCACACACACGCATGTACACTGACACAGACCTACACTCACCCCCCACCCCCTCCAAACGCCTTCGAAGCTCATGTCTTTATGTTGTGAGATGTGATGATTTATGTGCTGAGGTGTTTTTTTCTGTTCTCAAACTGATCTTCCTGTTGGAGCTCAGTCTGGGGGGAGTTATTTTTTCTCCTTGTCTTTCCTCATGTTGTGCATTTTCCATTGTTATACCTCTCTGACCTGTCTTCCCCATGTGATGTTTGTCTAATGTATGTATGGTCGGAGGGTAAGATGGCGCTGGCAAAGGTCGGCAGCCTTAACCCAATTTCTTTTGGGGTCAACCTTCAGGATCAATAAAGTTTTATTGAATTGAATTGATTTGAATTCAAATTAATTTTAGCTTTGTTTATTTCACTAAGGTCTGGGCACTTCATAACTCCTGAGACGTCGTTTATCAAATAATTGAAGGAAGAGTGAAAGGAGGTTAAAAATTAATACAATACAACTTCGTTGACCTGTTAAACTGAAATACCCACTCTGACGCCACTGTGCAGTGACTAGTAACATGTAACATGTAAACAAATTCAGGTATGAAAATACTGATAAATCACTGATTTGTGCATGAAATGTTTGTATCCATAAATCATGCACACATTTTTGTGTATGCATTGTTAGTAAGTGAGGGCCATTGTTCCAGATGCAGCTTTGCAAACCTAAACTCTCCTGTCGTGCTCATTTTTAGAGAAAAGAGGCTTTATCTTGGCAAACTATTCATACTGGTTCAGTATTTTTCTAGCTGTCATGAATTTTAACATTCAACATGCCAACTGAAGCCTTTAGTCTGAGATGTAGCTCTTGGGTCATCGTGGGGCTATGATGTGCACTCCTGGGAATATTGTAGGATCGTGTTTACACACGTCTGAATGCTCCAGGCCAGCAAACTGCAGAAACTTTATAGAGGTGCTCACACTTTTTGATGATTATGTGCATTTTCCAGGGAAAGAGAGAGGATGTTCTTACTTTTTCACAAATACACCCAGAGTCCTGTAAAAATGTCCTTTTTCATAGTGAACTGCATTCACTGTGAAACGGGCTGGGATAACATATCACAATTTTCACCCCCTTTTAACCAAAACTTGTTTTTACCCTTTTTTGACAAGCGTGTGGCCCCTGTTATCTGCAGATGTTGGCATCCCCTCCCCCTGTTTCATACTTGAAAACGTCCCCATTTCTATCCGGTCTTTTAGTCTGATGGCATTAGCTGTTTCTGGGTCCAAACTCCGCTTCAGGTCCCAAAGTCAAATGAACACTGCGGTATAACTGAGCGTTACAAACTGTCTAAATTCTTTCATCTTAATAAAATGATCAGCGTTGCTGCTTTACCAGGTGTAACAATTCAGTTTAACATCCAGGCATCCATGAAAACTGAAGTTATGAAATTTAACTGAGTTTGAAGTTAGCAGGAGGTTAGCTCGCTAGTTTCCACCTAAACATGATAGAGTATGTTCTGACTGAGAGATTTAAAAAAAAATGAAAACGTACAGCTCAGTTGTTCTCTTGACTGAAGTTTGGTCCATTTACAGCATCCTGTGATTGCATTTGTCTCTAAACATCGGGAACCCTCACGTTAACTTTTATCGAGTGGAAAAAAGGTTAGCATTCATTCTCCAGCTTCATTGTGCTAATGTGTTTATATCTGGTCTTTAAGTCTGGCGTCATTAGCCTTAGCCTACAGAAGAGTCTTTCTTCTCTTCCCTTTGACAATTTAAATCATCTCCTCCTTTCCCACAGATGAGAGCCAGGCAGCCGCCATGTCCAGTGTGAAGTCTGTCTTCAGCAGGAAGGCAGTGGTACGCATGCAGCTACTGAAGGAGGTAGTGGGAAGTGATTCCTACCGTGTCAACAACAAGTATGACCACAACCACACACCCCTCCCTGTCTGTGAAATCATCCAGCGGGCACAAGTCCTCATTGGCCAGGAGGTCTCTTATGACTTGCTGGGGAGCAACTGCGAGCACTTCGTTACCCTTCTTCGTTACGGGGAGGGGGTGTCTGAGCAGGTCTCTCACTGTTTGTTCTGCTTCTGTCACTAAAAGCGACTAATAAATCCAAAACATTGTCCCTGTCATAGTCTCACATTGTCAGACATTTAAAAACATTGACCAAAGTGGCAAATCAGAGTGAACCTTAACATCAGGGATTTATCCATCCTAGGGCTCTACTATACCACTAAAATGAAAACATGATACTTTGTCCCAAAATATAATTTATAATTCTATTTTTCACCCACATATAATCTTATAATTGCTTTAATTATGACCATGTTCTGTATTGAAAACAACGACATCCAAATCTACTTTAAAGCTATGTTTAAGAGCCAAATACATCCTGCCAAAGCCTTAATCTTTACACAACAAATCAGCTTTGAATTAAATAATCAGCTCAAAAGAGTTTACGGGAAAAAAAGGTTTACTGTAAATGAATGTGTTGTTGCCTGCTTCCTCTTATAAGTTAGACAAATCTGAGTTACAGACTAATGAGTTAGTCTTGTTAAGTTTGGAATCATGCTGTATTGTAAATATGCAATAAAATCAATCAGCCTCTGCTGCTCCTATTCTAACTTGCAGTCCACGCCCTGCCCCTCCTTCTTGTCTCCACAGGCTTCACGAGCCATTGGGGCCATCAGTTTGGTGACGGCAGCAGCCAGTGCCTTCTCTGTCCTGGGACTGATCAACACACGGTCCAGAAACAGGCCTTTCTGACAGCTGTAGTCTTCACTAAAGTGTTTTCCCTAAATTCATTTGGCTGTGATAAAAAATAACAAAATAAACATTGATAAAGATTTAAAAAATGATGTTATGTTTATTAACAGACCCCATATACTATTACAATATGGCCGCAGTTGTTTGTTGATCCAGTCTTTGTTGTAGGCAGGAGTTGTGAATTATTTGACCAAATTTTTTTTTAACCCATGGAGCATTAATCATAGTTTGATGGGGTTAGGTTGGTGAATCTAAATTGCCTGTAGGTGTGAATAGTTGTCTGTCTCTTTGCGACAGATGGGTGACCTGTCCAGGGTGTACCCCGCTCCTTGCCCTATAGCAGCTGGGATTAGCTCCTAAAGAGATGGATGGACAGAAATGTATCATCACCTTTGTAACTGAAAAACTATAAGCACGCCGGACACCAGTATAGGCCAGAGTAAATACTGTGGATCCCTGTTTTCTGTAATTTCAGCAAACCAAGCATGGTGTGTTATTTTCACTTAATTAATTTTTGATCTGTAAAGAGTGATGCCATTAGATGAAAGCAATTAATGGGTAATGGAGAGTTGTTGAATGAATTAATTACAGTCTTATTTTACGTTGCTCAGACTGCCATGGTAAATGGCCTGTATTTGTATAGCACTTTACTTAGTCCCTAAGGACCCCAAAGTGCTTTACACTACATCCAGTCATCCACCCACAGGTGATGGCAGCTACATTGTAGCCACAGCTGCCCTGGGGCTCACTGACAGAGGTGAGGCTGCCGGACACTGGCGCCCTTTGACCACCACCAGTGGGCAACAGATGAAGTGTCTTGCCCAAGGACACACCGACCGAGACTGTCGGAGTCGGGGCTCGAACCGGCAACCTTCTGATTACAAGACGAACTCCCAACTCTTGAGCCACGATCGCCTGTATGCATGACAAGAACAGTCCTTCTCCCTCAATAGCAATTCATAAACATGAGCTATTTTTGTGTGTCTAGTACTAATCTTGTCCATATAACTGGATATATTTATAGCAGCAACGGCATTAATAATAATAATAATAATAATAATAATAATAATAATAATGCATTTTATTTAAGATATCGTAGTAATGTGTTGTTAACAGCAGGTGGCGAAACATGCGCGAAACTAACAAACAAATCCGAAGAAGAAGAAGAAGTGTGACGTCGTAGTCCTGCGCCGGCACGTGTACACGTGCTGTTTTCATAGGCAGAGGGGTGTTTTGAGTGTGTGACATATCTGTGTGTTAAGGTCCGGCGTAAAAGTAAAGCAGCAAATATGGGGAAGAAACTTAAGGTCGGAAAGACCCGGAAAGATAAATTCTACCACCTGGCCAAAGAAACAGGTAGAGTACCGGAAAACAACACGAGCTCGAGACTGTCGTGATATTAGCATTAGCAGGCTAAAGCTCCGATCGATATAAAGTGTGGGTTGCAGACTGCTGGCAATCTTTTAAATCTCCTCTTTTGTGTAATTTTTAGGTTATCGCTCTCGTTCCTCCTTCAAACTGATCCAGCTTAACCGTAAGTTCCAGTTTCTGCAGAAAGCCCGAGCTCTGGTGGATCTGTGCGCTGCACCTGGAGGGTGGTAAGCATCCCGTCACCAGACATGCCGTCGTGTGTGGTAACAAAAGGAAAAGAAGTAACCCCTCGGGGGGGAAGCTGGCCAGTTGACCACTTTGCAGTCTTTGGTCATTCGCTTCTGTCACATTTGAACGATCACCAAAGGTCTTTGTTATAACAAGTGGCAGCTGAGTCAGGGACAGAGAGAAGAGAAAACAGCGACCACGTTGACAGAAGTGTTAGAATAGAATAGAATAGCCTTTATTGTCATTGTACAGAGTACAACGAAATTGGAGTGCCACTCCCTTGGTGCAAGATAAATAATAAATATAAATGTAAAATATAAAAAGTACAATAAAATAATCGCAAGTACTCAAACAATAGTAAGTACGATATATACAGGATAGCAGCATTAATATAATGACAGTATGGGGGAGAGGGGAGAAAGTAGGGGGTGAAAGTCAGGGAAGAGGAGCTGACTGGTGATTGTACAGTTGCAGTTTGTGTAAAGTTGCATTAACTTAGGACCGTGTGTGACCAACCTCGACCTCCTCTCTGGTGAGCACGACTCTGGTTCACTATAATCACAGACTTTCTTTTGCTGTGATTACAAGATAAAATGCACGAGCCTTACAGAAATGACATTACGGTACAATACGTCATGACGGAAGCGAAAACGGATAAATGAGTGATTTGTACTATGCAAAATAATCAAAGTTGAATTCAAAATCTCCTTTTCCAGGTTGCAGGTAGCGTCTAAGTTTATGCCTGTTTCAAGTCTGATAATCGGTGAGTGCAAATTTCTCCAATGATAAATGGCTCTGTTTCTGTTATGCTTCTAAAGCAGCTGTAACGCGTGTGACAATACTTCCCCATATGAGTGGTTTCTTCTTCTCAGGTGTTGACTTGGTCCCCATTAAACCCATCCCCAACGTGGTGACACTTCAAGAAGACATCACCACTGAGAAATGCAGACAGGTGAGAAAGCTGCTGCTGTTCACAACATCACTGAAAAAACATAAAATCAGAGATGATATTTCAACAGTACAGATGTGGACAGCCAACGCTATGTTTGTGACATGGTTTTAACTGATGAGACACTCTTTCCGTTGTACAGTCTCTCAGAAAGGAGCTTCAGACTTGGAAAGTGGATGTTGTGTTAAACGATGGAGCCCCAAATGTGGGAGCTAACTGGCAGCACGATGCCTTTTCCCAAGGTGAGTCGAGACAAAACGTCTAGAGATCAGACTGCAGTAAAACAGCATTCGCACAATATGTCCAAAATGATTTAATTTGGTTGAAGAGGATTGTAAGGGGTTCTTTTTTGATACATCCTTTCCACTCTTTGATTTTGTGTCTCTGTTGTGCCTAAACTAGTTCATGTCCATTTTCCACAGTATTTGGTATTTAAATCTAATTTTGAAATCCTCCCTTTTTCACCCACAGCTCACCTGACTCTCATGGCTCTGAAGTTGGCCTGTGAGTTTCTTACCAAAGGAGGCACCTTTGTCACCAAGGTGTTTCGCTCCAAAGACTACCAGCCTCTGCTTTGGATCTTCCAGCAGTTCTTCAAGAAGGTGCAGGCCACCAAACCGCAGGCATCCAGGAATGAGTCTGCTGAGATCTTTGTCATCTGTCAGGGTCGGTGTCATTAGCACAACCTTTATTATTTCATTCGCTTTTTGAAGACAATAAATAATGATCTTAATTTTGACCTTGTTCTTGACTAAACCTCACCTAAACCTCCCCCATTGTCGTCATCATCAGGTTTTGTTGCCCCGGACAAAATCGACAGCAAGTTCTTTGACCCCAAGTATGCATTCAAAGAGGTGGAGGTGCAGGCCAAAACTGTGAAGGAGCTGATCCCTGTAAAGAAGCCAAAGGCATGTATACTGACAAGTGTTTGGTCACGATAAGCATGTCAGATCTGGCTGTGATTGCCTGTTATGAAATTTTTGGCTTTTAAACACTTTGTTTTATTTATCAGTCACAAGGTTTAAGACTTACTTTAAGGCACATTTGAGCCCAGAAATGAACCATCAGTGATGAAGCAGCTCTTCTTCTGTTGCAGGCGGAGGGATATACAGATGGAGATCTGACGCTCTACCACAGTTTCATGGTGACCGATTTTCTGAAAGCCGAGAACCCAGTCGACTTTCTGGGAAAAGCCAGTGAGGTGAGCTTTTTTTGTTTGTGTGTGTGTGTGTGTGTTGGGGGGGGGGGGGGGGGGCTTTGAGACAGTCCTGTTAAGAATAAGAACTAAGAAGAAAACTCGTGCTTTTCTTGCTCTGTCTCATTCAGATCACCTTCAACAATCCTGATCTGGAGTTTCACTCAGCAACCAGCAATGAAATAAAGGAGTGTTGTCGTGACATCAAAGTCCTGGGCCGCAAAGAACTCCGGTGAGCTTTTCCATCTCTCACTCGCCACGTTTGTGCTTTAGTAAGCTGCTGCTACTTTACTGTGCTTGCACATCACATACATCAGATGGTGTGCGAACGTGTTGTAGCAAATTTCAAATTCAAATTTTATTTGTCACGTACACAGTCATACACAGTACGATATGTAGTGAAATGCTTGGACAACTGCTCGTGACCTAAAGAAAACAAAAAAGGAAAAGGCTATGAATAAGATAGGAAATAAATATGAAAAATTAAAAAGGGTAAATTTAACTAGGAAGGAATAAAATATAAATTAAGGTTAAAAATGAAATAACTGTACAACACAAATTAGAATGAAGGGTAAATTTAACTGGGAAGAATAAGATAAAATATATAAATTAAAGTTGAAAATAAAATAACTGTACAACAAAATACACAATACACAATATAGAACTATATAAGAATGTATGAAGAAATCTAAATATAAATAAATATATACACAATAACAGCAGCTGTACAAGTATTAACCGGAAATGAAGAATATAGTGACCAGTGTTGTGCAAAAACAATGTCCAGAAAGTCCAGTGTGTGTAAGAACTGTATGTGTGGGTCAGTACTGTGTGGTGGTGTGATTGAGAGACCGTATCGCCTGCGGGAAGAAGCTCCTCCTCAGTCTCTCTGTGTTGGTCTTCAGGGAGCGGAATCGCTTTCCTGACCTCAACAGAGAGAACAGTCTGTTGTTGGGATGGCTGAGGTCCTTCACGATCTTCCTGGCCTTGGTCCAGCACCGCCTGCTGTAGATTGAGTGCAGGTCAGGGAGCTCGGAGCGGATTGTGCGCTCAGCTGACCGCACAACCCTCTGTAGAGCTCGTCTGTCCTGCTTGGTGCTGTTCCCGAACCAGGTTAAGATGTTTTCCGCCAGGATGCTCTCTATGGTGCACGAGTAAAAGTTCCTGAGCACCTTGGAGGGCAGTTGGAAGTCTCTCAAGCGTCTGAGGTGGTAGAGACGCTGACGGGCCTTTTTCACCACAGTGTTGATGTGACAGGACCATGACAGGTCCTGCGTGATGTGAACTCCGAGGTATTTGAAGCTGTCCACTCTCTCCACTGGGCACTCGTTGATGACGGGGGTCTGGTAGTTCCTCTCCTGCTTAGTGCTGAAGTCCACTATCAGCTCCTTTGTCTTACTGACGTTTAGAAGGAGGTTGTTCCTCTGGCACCAGTTCTCCAGATTCCTAATCTCCTTCAGGTAGGCCGTCTCGTTGTTATCAGAGATCAGGCCCACCACGACGGTGTCGTCAGCAAACTTGATGATGGTGGTGGAGCTGGTAGTGGCCACGCAGTCATATGTGTACAAAGAGTACAGCAGGGGGCTCAGAACACACCCCTGGGGGGCTCCAGTGCTGAGAGTGGTGGAGGCTGAGACATGTCCGCCCATCCTTACTGCCTGTGGTCTGCCAGTTAGGAAGTTGGAGATCCACTGACACATAGATGAGCTGAGTCCCAGATAGCATGAAGCGTTGTTAACACGGGCCGTGTTTGCATGTCTTTTCTCACGTTTGCAGCCTGCTGCTGAACTGGAGGTCCAAGCTGAGGAGATACCTAGCTAAGAAACTGAAAGACGAGGCTAAGCAGCTCGACCAGGAGATCAGGTTTAAAAAAAGAAAAGAAAAAGCAATTTAAATATTAAATCTTTGTTAAAGTGTGTCACACATAAATCATCTCTACATTGTTTTTAGCTTAAGCTCAGATGAAGAAGGGAGCAATTCAGAGGAAGAAGCAGGAAAGAAGAAGGAGGATGAAGAGGAGGAGGGTGAGGACAACGAGGAGGAAGAAATGGTGAAAAAGCTGGCAGAGCTGAAAGCTGAGGAGGTGGCTGAGCTCAAACGGTATGAACCGCTTTAGTTTTTTGTGTTTTCGGTGACATTAATTCCTCATCTTTCCTACTTTGTCTTGATAGGTGCATCTTGCCTTAAAGAGAAGCAACACTTTACTTTTAGTTTCACCTCTCTTAGCTTTTGCCACGGATGCAGTTGTAGGGGCAAACCAAGAAACTGTCTCTTGCTGATTTGGCAGGAAGAAGAGGAAACTGCTGAAGGAGCAGCGGAAGCAGAGAGAGAGAGTGGAGTTGAAGATGGATCTACCGGGTGTGTCCATCGCCTCCACTGAGGACTCGTCCTTGTTCTCTCTCGTCTCCATCAAGAAGAAAAAGGTAAACGTCACACGCTGCTTCCCTAAAGCACCAAACTCAAGATCAGAATACCGCTGATTCCCACAGAGTTCAAGTCCCACGAGCTTTATCACTGAGAAGCGGCTTCATGTTAATTTCTCGGTCCCTCAGGTGCTTGTTGACATATCAAAGGGGGACATGAAGGCAGCGGACACTCTGGTAGATGAAGACGATGATTTTCACCTCTCCGATGAAGATGGCGATGATGCAGATAAAATGTCACTGGCATCTGATTTGGATGACGAGGATCTGGAAGAGGTGGAACGGCGACAAAAGGAGCTGGAAAAGAAAGCGCCAAAAAAGAAGTAAGAGGCCATTCAGAGCAAAAGCACTCTGAGGTACTGGTGATGTGGTGCCTGGCTCTGTAGGAGTTCTCTTTAGAAAGGTGTTAAGCACTGAATAGCATGTATACATTAGGGCTGGGTATCGTCACTGATTTCTAGAATCGATTCTATTCCGATTCACAAGGTCCTGAATCGATTCGATTCAATTCGATTTAAATCTGGGAAATTTTGACAGTCAGAAATATTATAATTCAGATCAGTACATTTACATATTTTTGTATCTAAAGGAAGCTGACGCTTTCCAGACTTTATCAAAGGTGTGAGCATCACAGCAGAGGCCTTTGTGTCAAAGTAGCTGAAGATAAAACAGAAAAACATGAAGGTGATTTTCCTGGCCTGGATTTTATAAAAATATTCTGCAGTACATCAGAAACGAAAGAAAACCATTAATCAACACATGAACATTACCTCTGAAGTTACAGCGGTTTTATTACAGACACGGCGTTTTGCATTTTGTATAATTTTAAAAAGTTTAAATTTGTTCAGAAGCCTGTTGAACGGCAGAAATTAGGTTTTCTTTTCGGAAGTAAGTAAAAGGAAAAAAACATCGGCCGACAGCCTGCGAACAACGGTAGACTTGTGCGTAACAAGCAAGCGAATAATGCAGAAAACAGATTTCGGGGATAGACGGGAAACTGTTCTTGAAGTACACTGAGAAAAAGAGAGAGAGAGAGAGCTGTGCATGAAGTGTGATTTTATCCTGGTGGAAGCAAAACAGCAAAAGTCAGTGAATTCATGACGATCTTTATGTGAAGCTTAGTTTGGATCTTCTTTTGCTGCTGGTTCAGTCAATATTGTTTGGAGAGAGATAAAACTAACAGCTTTAGAATCAGCGCAAAAAGGACGTAAACACAAAGCGCAGATCCGCCGAAACATCAGAATCAGCGAGCTGTCGGCTTTCAGCCCCGACCGTGTCGTCGGTGAGAAAGGCGACATCTCACTGATTCTGATGTTTTGGCGGCTCCACGCTTTGTGTTTACGTCTTTGTGCAGAAGCCGTGTTCCTGCTCTCATTTACTGTTTTAAATGTTTGGTGGTTGTCAAAATTTGTGACGTTTCACCTGAGATTCTGGAATTTTGGGCAAAATACATTTATATAAAAAATCGATTCAGGATTTTAATGAATCGATATCACGTTATCCAAGCCAGAATCACTTTTAATCGATGAATCGATTATTAAAACCCACCCCTAGTATACATGTTCAGTGAGTACAAATTTATTTTTAGCAGAGTTGGTCTCAAACTAGACTGATTTACTAGAATTGTTATTGTCATTCCACAAGTTTGATGCTTACTGTTTTTCCCTGGAAGCTCAAGTCTGTTTATTTATTTATTTTACCAGAAAGAAAGCCCAACCTTTCTAGAAGACCTCAAAGTTCACGATTCATTTCTGTGGTTTTCAGAGTAAAGTTTACCAACCAAGAGGAGGAGGAGGAGGATGAAGAGCAGGATGGTGGCTTGGTGGTGGAGCTAGAGGGAAAAGATGAGAAGATGGAGCGTCAGGCCGACCTGTGGTTCAGCAAGGTATGTGTTTGACTCGTAACACAACATCTAAAGCTCAGGTATTCTTCTGCTGCACCTGTTCGCTGTGTGATGTGGCACCTGCTTCCTACTTGATTTCTGATCTTTCACCGTGCTTTGTGTACCCGTAGGGCATCTTCTCTGAGATTGGCCTCGAAGGAGACGCAGAGAGCGAGCTCAAACAGACCGAGTGGCTCCGGACTAAACAGTCAGGTGTGAAGTGTTTCTCCTCCTTGTGTTCATGTCTTCACACTCACACGTTCACATACATGTTATTTTTCACAGCTTTAAATGAAATTGTGTATGTGAGGGGCTAGTAGCTATCCTTGTATGTATTCTTACTTCTAGGAAAAGGCAAAAAGAGGAAAGCTGAGGAAGACATAAAGGAGGAGGAGGAGCAGCAAGAAGCTGCTCTGCCAGAGGAGGAAAAGGCAGGACCATCACTGGAAGCTGCAGAGGAGAGTGACAGTGACTCGGATGACAGCAGCAATGATGAAACGTAAAAGCACATTAAGTGTGGCTCTCTTTAGTCCAGTGTGTTACATAATTAATAAGCTTAGTTTGATTGCGTAACTGAAAAGAAATCTGCAATATTTCCAATTTCTTAAAACTGTTCTTAACATTAATGCTAATATACAGGTAACATGTTCACCGGTTTCCTTTTAGGGAGATTACCAGAATGAAGCAGGCCCGGGGGGCTGGTGGAGTATCAGGAGAGGTCGATGATGACGACGACTTCCAGGTTGTTCCTGTCGAAAGTACCAGTGAGTATGACAGTGAGGTCGTCAGCATCCCCAAACACTTCTCGTCATCATCTAAATGTCGCATATAGACATTTCTTTATTTATGCACATTTGGGCTCCAGAACAATTGACAGAGCTCATCTTATACCCTACGTTTGAAGCCCTACAAAGAAACTATGCTTTTGCCAGGCAGCACATAATTCTCCGATCTTCTAAATTGTTTGCTTGTCAGTTTTCAAGTGCTGAAACTCTTCCTCAGTGCATCTTTGCACTCAGTGGTGAACCTTTAGTCTGCCATCTTCAGGAAGAGTCAGTCAGTTTTCATGCTTGGTGAGCGCCCCCTGTTGCACGGTGCTGCGTGCTGGCACCCATCCATTTTGGTGTTGCACCTCTCAACTCTTTTGTAACCTGAAGTATTGCACTGCTGCTGCCACAGCTGGGTTGAAAACTCATTTGAATAACCCGCATGGTTTCCAATAAAAGTGCTCTTAAGTTAAATAACATGCACCATTGCATCTCAGCAATATTTGATATGTCTATATGTCCTATCTCATGCTTTAGAGCTTATATTCTGTTTTTAGCCTGTGTGTGTGTAACTCTGGATGACTGACTGTTTCTTTAGGTAAGAAAGCTAGAATCCTGAGTCCAGAAGGCCTGGCACTCGGCACTCAGATCGCTACATCTAAGAAGAGGGCAAGGGACCTGGTGGACAGCTCCTTCCACAGGTGTGTGTGCTTTGGATCTTTTTCCATTACAATCCAGAACTAGCAAATGTCCGTGGTTGTCATCATAGCGATGAACTCTGCTGCCCGTATCATCTCCAGGACCCCTTCTGTCCACCACATCACTCCTGTCCTGCAGCAGCTTCATTGGCTCCCAGTCAAATATCGCATCAATTTCAAAATACTCTTGTACACATTTAAGGCTATTCATCATCTCTCTCCTCCATATCTCTCTGACCTGATCAAGATCATCGCCCCATCTCGTTGTCTCAGATCTTCTTCTTCCCTTTCACTCTCCGTCCCTTCCCCCCCGTCTTGCCACCATGGGGAGCAGGGCTTTCAGCTGCTCTGCTCCACGACTCTGGAATTCCCGACCTCCTGATTTAAGAAACATCTCTTCCTTCTCTCTCTTTAAGTCCAAACTCAAAACCCACTTGCACAAAGTAGCTTATCCCACATAACCTCTCCACTCTGCTATTTTATTTGTTTATGTCTTGTGCTTTTATGATTCTGTAAACTTCTTGCTTTTGTTGCTTTTATTCTACTATGTACAGTGACCTTGAGTGTTTTGAAAGGCGCTTTCAAATAAAATGTATTATTATTATTATTATTAATGCTGCTGCGCGTTCTGTGACCTTATTAGTATACAACATGAACGCTATAACAAAGGTGGATGTCAAAGTGTTGATGCACCTGGGAGGGCTGTTCTATATGATGAAATATGTCGGATGTTGACAGGAAAATATCTGTCGCTTCATGTTACGCGCTATCGTTTGTTTCGTGGTGTCACAAAAAACCCGTATACGGCAGTATCTTGTTTTTCTCTTCTACCACCTACGCAAGAATCACGTGAAGGAGTGTGGAGAGGGTTTATGGATGAGAAGAAAAGAGCCGTCAGGTGGTCAAAATAAACCTTAGGCTCAAACGTTAGAACATGGCTTTTCCCTGCAGCACGCCATGTAATAAATACTCAAGAAGAAAATGGCGGCCGTTACAACTTATGTCTAAAAAAATGTAGTTTTATGTATCGGTTAAAACACTCGACTCCAGGTGCACGATGCCCACACTTCACGCAGGTCGAGTTGCCCGAGTTTCACAGAATTTACAGAAAATGCACCGTTTTGTGATTTATATTGTTGTCGGGATGAGAAATTGTTATATGGAGATTTTGGTCAAATGGCACAGCCCTAATACCTGGTGCTCCATCTGTGGCTTTTCGGCAGACTCTGGGACCATGGCGTTGTTTTTTTTTTTTTTTGGGGGGGGGGTTGTAGCCATTTCGGGTTTCAAAAAGGGCAGTTTTGATTTTTTGGAAGGAGACGCTCTTGCGACTCATCGAGTGACGCCACTGACCAGCTAATCGGTGGCACGCACTCTGACGGCGTCACATTTTAGTACCTGCTCGGATTGCTTGGAACCCCAGTCGAGCAGTGGTACCAGGTACTATGACCTAAAACTTTGCTGAGTCAATCCCAATAGGTACTAATGGAAAAGAATCTGCCTTTCAGATTGCTGATTGCATCTAACGATGCGTATACTCGGGTTAACATTTGTTTTCGACAAATAAGGCTTAAACCTGCTGGAATAAGTGAAGATCGCGAATAACACCTTGTGTATGCCGTTTCAGGTTCGCCACCTCTGACGAGCCGTGGGAAGTACCGGAGTGGTTCCTCGATGATGAACGGAAACACCGGAAGAGGCCGGTGCCGGTCACCAAGGAGATGGTGGAGGAATACAAACAAAAATGGAAGGAGATCAATGCTCGGCCAATCAAACGAGTTGCTGAGGCCAAGGCCAGGAAGAAGAGAAGGGTAAAACACTTGTAGCCCGAGGAGCTTTTCGAAGTAATCGGTGTATTTCTGAATGTATTAATTCCGCTGTTTCTTTTCAAGACGTTGAAAAAAATGGAGCAGGCCAAGAAGAAAGCAGAAGCGGTTGTCAACACAGTGGACATCTCTGAGAGGGAGAAGATGGCTCAGCTGAAGAGGTATGTTGTCACATCTGTGGGGCTGTGAAGACAAAACTAACTGGCTGTTTTACCCAGGAGAAAATTTCAATACTGTTTGTGTTTCTTTCAGTATATACAAGAAAGCCGGCTTGGGGAAAGAAAAGAGAGAAGTAACATACGTTGTGAGCAAAAAGGGCGCTGGGAAGAAGGTGAGACGGCCTCCTGGTGTCAAAGGAGTCTTCAAGGTGGTGGACGGGCGCATGAAGAAAGATTTGCGGGGAATGCAGAGAAAAGAACAACGTGCTAAAGGAGGCAAAGGAAAGCGCGGAAAGGGACGACAGGCTAAGGGTGGCAAAGGAGGGGTGAAGAGTGGTAAAGGGCGAAAATGAAAATGCATTTGAGTTTCTGCTTGTCGTTATTATTATTATTATTCAACTCCCTGGACTCGTGTTATAACTGAGCATTTGTGGAGCTTGGTGAACTACGATGGTTCAGTTTTGGCTCCTGTATCACAGACAAAATAAACATGAGTCTCTGTTTTGGAACCTTTGCTGGATTTCTTAAAGCCCTGGAGACCTCAGACATGTCTGGGAGATATGACATCCAGGTTTTATGTATACGTCTCTGTGAAGATGTAGCTGATTTGCCTTGAACCCCCTGGAAGGAAGAGGATTCACTGAACAGCTTAACTGTAAAATGCAGTAAAAGTTTATTGATAAATGTTTGTCTCGTGTAAATACCAATCTTTGCAATAAAGTTTTTGTTCAGATTGGTTGTTCAAGCATTTTACAAAAAAAACATTTCATCCTTTGTCTAATGCAGCCACAGCTATAAAAGTGCAAAAACATCTGTCTTAGACTGCACAGGCCAAGCAGGAAGCGAACTCAACCTGATGAATGACGTCTTTTCTATTTCAAAAAGGCGCGAGTACTTCCTGAAGTCTGACCTGCACAGAAACATCTGCTCAGTGTCCTCGGTCATGCTGGAGAAACACTAACGCTGCTGTGACCTAAATAAATAAACTACATTTTTAAAATTTCTATTACCAAATTGTGTGCATCAATGCAAGTGTAAGAAAGCAAATCTGCTCAAGCACTTATTAGGATTTCTAGTATCTGATACTTTATCTGTATTTCAGTTTGTGTAATTGTAAAAAAATGCTCCTGTATGTTTACTTATGAAGTTGCATGTGTGGTTGAGCTGATTTTTAATATCAATACTACGGCTTTACCAAAATGGACAGTTTTTTTTCTTCCCAAAACTACATTACCCATGAGCCTTCAAACTTAAATTGCGTCACGCGGTTGTACGGTAAAGCGGTTCCTTTTGCGGAAAGGTCTGTTATGTTGTTTTGTTCAGTATAGACGGTTTAGTTTTAATATGTGACCCACGCCTCAACCTGTCATATTACCTTAAACGTCACGTTTTATTCAGTGAGTCTAAAGTTGCTTTAAAAATTAGCTTTAAACTTAGCTAACGTTGCTAGCTAAAGTTGTGCACACCTGTGCTTGCTTTCACTGTCAGGGATCTAACTCTGGTTAGGAGCCTGTCTTCTCCCGGCCAGGATGTTCTTTATTGCTTTGTTGTGGAGCCTGTCGCTCACTGCCGTGGGCCAGCAGGAGGACAACGAGTGGCTCGACCCTTACGATATGCTCAACTACGATGCTAGCACCAAAACGATGAGGAAGCCTACTGAGGTTGGGAGATTGTTTACTCTGACCCAGCTACATTTGACACGATTCTGATCACTGTGAAGACGTTGTGTTGTCCAGCTCTTTCATTAAGAGTGTGTATTTGCATCGCAGCCAGCAAGCTATGACAACGTGGGCACTAAAAGAAGAGAGTACAATCAGGACTCTAGCCAGACCGAGCTGACGTCCTGCAAAGAGCAAGTGGAGGATTTACAGAAACAGGTTGGTGTTTTGAATAATAAATCAGGCACAATGCATATTCATATTTTCAAAATATAAGTTTTCCCCCATTCAAATTGAATGAGTTAATTGAAGGTGTAGAACTGAAAAACAATTTCCAATTTGTCTAACAGTATTTAGGCTCCAGGCTTATTACTTTCTTCTCATTGTTAGCACAATTGTTGACACGTTTTACACTCCTGAGTCAAGCTCTGCGTTCAAGCTTAGAAAACAATTTCATGTACCTTTTTAAACAGAATTGTGTGGAAGGTTTAAGGAGTCTGGAAAGTTTTTTTCTAAGGGACTTTTGAAATGTAGCCTCTAAAAAGAAAGTAAAGTATGATCTGAGGATCAGGGATAGGACTAGCCGCACTCTAAGCCTCTCACTTTCTATTAACTAGAGTCAGACTTACAGATACTCGACCATCAAGAGTATCAGGAAATTACCATAGTAAAAGTCAGGCTGTTACTATGGTGTCATCACAAAGTTAGCCTATCACATTCAATCACATTTTATGTATACATGTGCACTCGCTGTGCATGTTTTCTTAGGTACACCTTGTTAGTCCTGTGTTGGAGCCTCTTTTGCATTCAGAGCGGTCTTATGTTCAACAAGGTTCTGCAAACATTTCAGTTCCACCACATCCCAAAGGTGCTCTATTGGCTTGAGATCATCACTGAATGTACAAGAAACCAATTATACATGATTTGAGTTTTGTTACTACTTCTAGAACAGCCATCAGTGGGTCAGCAACAAGACTCGGGTAGGCTGAGATGTTTAAATTATGGCGAAGTGTGCCAAGAAGATATCCTTCATATCGTTACACCACCTTCCTTCATTCAGAATGAAGATCAAAAGAAGACGATCAAGCTCATCTCACAACAGCCAACATGCAGTCCAGTGTTCAAGCGATTTCTGAGCAGACTGTTGAAGGAAATACAAAGAGTGGGTGTGGTAGGTGGTCATCTCATGTTTTATGGTGAATTATGAGATTTTAGTTGAACATATTGTGCCATAATTTTTCTCTGGTTCAATAATTGGCCAAGTGTCATAAATATTGCAATTTTAAGACACTTGCTCTAATTTCTCCCCAGCCCAGTGACTCCACAGATGTCTTTTTTGATGCCAAAGTCAAACTGTCCAAACAAGCCATGACAGAGATCCAGACACTTCTGGAGGGTGAAGACAGGTGGAGAACAGGCGCTCTGGACAACGCCATCAGTCAGATACTCGTGGACCTTAAACCGCATGATTATGAGGCCTGGAAGTGGCGATTTGAAGACACCTTTGGGGTGGAGCTGGACACAGTATTAAAAGTAAGTTTTTAGTAGCTTTTACCTCTGGCTTCCTTCTATTCTGACTCTTCTTAATGCTTCTACTGTGCTTTAATGGTTTCTATTTTCTGTAACCACTCAAACTGTACTCTGCTCTCTCCTCCAGATCGGGTCATTTGTCCTGATTATAGTAGCCATTATCAGCACCGAACTGTGGACAACGATCTCCTGGTTTGTGCAGTTCCGACGACTGTTTGCCGTCTGCTTCTTCGTTAGTATTATCTGGAACTGGTTCTACCTGTACAAGGTAAATAGGAGCTCCTGCAGCTTTCAGTGGTTTCAGTTTAGCTGTATTCCAGTGCTTTGATTGTAAAATACAATGTTTTTAATAAATATGTATATTTTGTTCAGATTGCCTTTGCTGAGCATCAAAATAATATAGTGAAGATGGAAGGCTTTAATGCAAAATGCACTGGGGTGAAGAAAATTGACTGGAGTGACAGTTTGAAAGGTATGCGATCACCAAGCACGAACAGTCACGGCATTCTGTGAAAACCTCGTGCATCTAAAATATTAACTGGCTGAGAAAAACATTCCTTTTTAGAGCGTATTAAATATCATTTTGAAATATGTTTCACTGCACAGCCATGAGATGGAGAGGAATTTAAGTCCTTGTGGAGTCATTGTGCAAACTCTGAAGTCTCAGCTGCTTTAACAGTTTTAGACTCCAGCATTGCTGTTTTGCATATATTAAGCGTATTTGGCTCATAACGTCTGCCTAAGCTTGGACCTGTATTTGGTATCCTGCAGAGTGGTTTAGAAGCACCTGGACTCTTCAAGATGACCCTTGTAAGAGATACTATGAAGTTCTCATGGTTAATCCCATCCTGTTGGTACCTCCAACCAAGGTAGGCCACTCTTTGGAATGTCTGTTAAGGGTTATTGAGGTTTTGCGGACACATCACCACTAAACACATGGTTTTAATTTGGCTGCCATTTTGGACATGTGACAAATATGTTGACAGCGTAGAAGTGAGCGAGCAAGTTGCCAGTCACACACTGCCCACAACCATACGACAACCTCCAGTTGTGAAGTAAAAAGTACAAATTTTGAAATTGCATTTCGAAACATCTTGGCTGCAGCACTGAAGCACAACTTTTGCTTCCATGTCCAGTTTGTGTCACACTTTTTCAAGTTGTGCAACTGCTCGGCTATTAGTTGGCAAGTTGTTGCAGACAAAACGTGAAAAAAAAACAGCCACTGTGGCAAAAACCAAAGTTGTCACCAGGAGGATTTTGGTACAGCACCTTCTTTACACCGATTTTACCCAGCAACCAGTCTACCTTGTTCTAACTGCTATATATTTTTACCATGCCAAACTGTGTTCCTTGGTATGCGCTTGGACTTTGTTATGACCTAGACATCCTTCCCTTTTTAGGCAATCTCTGTTACCATTACGACCTTCATCACAGAGCCACTGAAGCACTTCGGACAGGGAATCAGTGAATTTCTTCGAGCGCTCCTCAAAGATCTACCAGTTACCCTGCAGATCCCAGTCCTGCTCACTATCGTGATCGCCGTTGTGGTACAAATTGTCCCCTTTTTCACATTAATTCACATTATGGAGCTTGCGTTGTATACACAGCATTATTTGCATTAATAAAGCAATACATTGTATGTCTTTGCTTTGTATAAATAAATATATGTTTGACTCTTCTACAGGTGTTCATGTATGGAAGTGTGCAAGCAGCCTTCCAGCATGGCATCATGGCACCTTTACGCCGCCCTCGAAGGGATCCACCACCACCAGAGCTGGAACAACCGCAAGCTCAACCTCGCCTCAGGATTGAGGACCGCAATCATTTTGCAGGAGGGGATGCACCTCAACAGCAACATGCCCTAAGGTACAGAGCTGATGAAGCCAGATTAAACAGGAATGACTTGCATCAGAGGAGACCCAACAGGCAGTGGGTCGAGACTCTAGGAACTGCTGAGGATGAGCCGGACGCTGAGCGGGCCAAGGAAGTTCCTGAGGCAGACCAGAATCCGTCTGTTGAGCCAGATTCAGAAAACCAGCGGGGAGCAGAAGAACGGCCACCAGCAGCAAAGGATAACAGCGTTGGTGAAAACAAAGCCAAATCGGAGCCAAAAGCTGCTCGGTCAGATTCGTCTGAGTCGAAGAATAAAACTTCAAAAGGGAATGAGAACCTTTCTCAAGATCAACCAGACAGAGATGTTGCACTGCTCAGACCTGAGCTCCCAGACGTGCAGCCTGTCGATGAGGTGAGCCCCCCCCCCCCCCCCCCCCCCTTTTTTTTTTTTTTTTTTTTTTAGATTTTTGTTTATATTCATTAGGGCTGCCACAAACGATTATTTTGATAGTCGACTAGTCACCGATTATTTTTGCGATTAGTCAACTAATCAGATCATCATCCATTGGACGTAAAACCTGCAGCTTATTGCACCAGCATGCATCTGCTCATATATATCATTAGCTTACAGCTTTAAGTGTTTCAGGTATGTGCTAACTAAAAAGAAAGAGAAGATGATAGTTTATTAAATTTTAATGAAATTTGTAGATTGTTTCGGTGGAGTTTAATAAACTCACCGCAGTATATTCTCGAGCATCTCACACTTCTGATAATCAGCTGTCTGCTTGACTTTACTCAGCTGTGTAAAAACTATAACTTTAATCTCAGCCAAACCGATTTACTCAGGAACAAATAAAATACTGAAAAAAGCCAAACAATAACATTTTTAAGTTATCAAAGTGACTCATATATCATGTTTAACCTGAGTAGCAAAAGACGGCGGTGGGTTTGAAAACGATTTGCCGGGAGTCTGGTGTTCTCACGGCTCTAGTTAGCCTTGCCCCCGGCTAGCTATCGAGCTAGTGGGTAACAGATGTCTCCGAAAACGTCGGAGCGCTTTTGAAAATATGTGGTGTCTTGATAAACTGAGCAGATATTTGAGGTTTACACAGCTACATTCTCGCCTGAAAATATGGTAGACGTTTATTTTGTGACCCAGAAAGAATAATAAGAGTAATATTAAAACTAAGTAGCTGCTGCCATTGTTGGAAACTGAGCTGGGCTGCGCTATGAATTCTGGGACACAGTTTCTTCTTCTTCGGGGTTTAACGGCAGCTGGCATCCTTGTACTTGCAGTGCTGCCATCTTCTGTTTCAGTCCGTTATTACACTCTTAAATCCTACTACTTATTCCTGCGTCTTTTGGGATCTTACAAAGCTTCAAACAACGCGTCGACTATTAAATTAGTCGTCAACGATTTTGATAGTCGACGTAATCGTGACTAGTCGACTAATCGTGGCAGCCCTAATATTCATCCAACCAAATTAGACACACAGCAGTGGTTTTTAACAGAGACTAATGTTGTTCTTATTTTTTTAATGCACTCATGGACGGGAAGGTGAATATTCACATGCAAAATAAATTGGTAACAAAGTATTTAATGACATTAACATTTCATTTTTCCTGCATTTTTGTCTTTTGTTCTTTTCTTTTTTTTTTTATACCTGCTGAGTTTGTCTTAGTTTTGTTAATGTAGAGCCAGTAATGCGTTATCATTACTGCTTTTTTTCTGCCTTGTATATGTTAGATTTCTGTTGCTACCACACCACTGACGTTTGTTCAACAACAGTGGATTTCAATCCTGGTGAGCTTGATGGAGCTCTCTCAGTATACGCAGCAATAAAGTGCATGTCAGCGACTGTATCTTCATTACATTGTTTTGTTATTTTCATTTGAGGACGTTTTGCAGCAAATAATTAGTGGCTTCATAGTTGTATAGTTTACACATTTGCAAGTTCCCTGGTTTGATCCAAGGAGGAGACACATTTGATGCTGATGGGTAAACAGCTGTATCAAATTAAGCATGGAGCTACCCGCTGTGGTAACTAAAATGATAACTTTGAACTCCAAATGTGTTTAACGTTTTGTGATTATTATTATCTTTATGTAGTTGAAAATCTCTTAATGGCTAAATTTTAAACTTTGGTTTATGAGTGTATTATTTGCTGCTAAAAGGTACTTTTTAATATGTAATTAATTTGTAATGCATTTCTGTTCTGTTTCTCTGCAGCGCCCAGAAGCCTCACTTGAAGACTCCTCACTGCGACGCTCTGTAAATTTTAAAGCTCCCGTCCAGGAGACTGGTGGAAATAATGAATACATCTGACTGACAGATTTACAGATGGTGTTAAAGTGAATTAACAGGATGACGGGATTACCACCACGCAGTGTGGTTGTTTGCTGCTGTGCGGTCACCCGTATGTGGCTATCCATGAGGAACAACTGCTCGGGATAATTGTGTTTTCCTGGTGAATTCTGATTTCCCGCTGGTAAAACGTTTGGGAAATCATGCAGCACCAGGCTGGAACAGTGTTGTTTACTCAGTTTGGTGTTCCTGTGTGCTTTTTGGTGTCTTTCAAATCGTTGTTAAAATTGGAACTATATTTGACGAGCTGTATAATAAGTCGGTGCTGCAAATTAAAAAAGATGTTTTGAATTTTTAACTAGAGCCTGACTGAGGCCACATTTTTGGAACTGTTGGGGACTTTTAAGGAATAAAAAGTTCTGAATATGTGGAAATAAATACACTATTACTAATGTTGTTTGTCACTGGGCTTTACGATATTTTTATGTTTATTCTTTTGAAGAAATGCTACCACACATTTTGGTTTTGCTAAATATTATTGATGAATAACTGGCCATCCAGCGATCCGTGTTTTGTGCCAGCTGCGCTCTCACTCGTTCTGTCGGCGGTGCTGGTTTAACCCGATGATGCGGCGGGGCGGGAGTGCCGTCAGCTGGGTATGGTCGTGCGCACTCCGTCTTTCCGAACGGATATTTTTGTAGCTGTGGAGATCAGGGAAATTATTTTGCTGCTATTGTTAATAATCATCATCATTACCATTGCATTAATAATATAATCTACAGTATTGATATTGCATTCAGATGTTTAAACAGTGTGTGTGTCTTTCAGAAAGACTTAAGTTGCAGGCTGACAGGTAATTGCAGGTTTGCAGAGTGTGCCTTTTACAGAAGTGAAACCGAAAGCAGAGTCTAAGTGCAGGTTATTCTGAGGAGCTGTTTGGACGAGGCTATGTGAATAACTAGGTTATTCAAATTGTCTTCTATACTTTTATATTCTTTGATTAAGCTTTTAGTAGAGGTTCCTGATTAAAACATTTATTCAACATATACATAGTTTCAATTCGGTTATTACATATATGAGAGTGGCTTCTGTCTCTGTCTGGTGAGAGGTCAGGAGCTAGTCGGCGAGGTGAAATAGGGTACAATTGTGGTTAGCACACACACACTCAGAGAGAATCATTTATAGGTGAAAGTTTAATCATGTTTTGCTCGGGGTTGCAAAAGAGCAGTTTGTTGCAGAACTGCTGCTGATGTGTCAAGATGATAAGCGAGCATCCGGCAGTGACAGGAAGTACCTGAAAATGAAGACAATGTTCTTTTTAAACTGTGTTAAAAGTCATTGTGGTTTTGATCTGACCTATGTATGAAATGAATCTGACGTTGAGGGGGCGTCATTAAATTCAAGCCCTGATGGTATAAAATATCTGTTTATGCTTTGATTAAGTTGGAGATCAGCCCTGTCTGCAAGCGGAGCTGGTCTTCCCACGCGTGTATTTCATTAAAATCAATTGTCTGACCAAGCTCTTCTGGACCTGGTTGTTTGTACTCTCCTTCCTCAATATTTGAACCTTAACATTTGGGGGCTTCGTCCGGTGGTTGAGGAGGGAGAGAATTAGAAGGTGTAGATGGAGAAATTCGGTGGTCTGAGGTGGTCGGACGGGCAGACATGAGTGCCAGTGCTCGAAGTGAGTGGGCATAAGCCGGCTTATCCAAAGGTAAGGCACTACCTGTTGAATTATTTCCAAAGTGTGCCAAATTGGACATTACAAATTAAAGTCTACTCACTGTAATTACTGGTGAATGTCTGGTTTGATTTTGATGAAAATCTCATGAGAGTACTGAGGATTTAAATGATTGAATGCGGTTGGACCGCTAAAGGATTTAATACGGTTGGACCGTGGAAAGCAGTTGGACTGCTTTTAGTATATTAGGGAATTTGGTTATTGTTTGGGGTTGGAGCCTCTATTGGTTATAAGGTTGGACCTGCTTCAGTCTTTCACTTTTTTGGGTGTTTTACTGTTGTTCCAAAGTATTATAAATTATTCAAGAACGTCAGTTGGACTGATAGGAAGCGTAGTGCTCAGAGGTAACGCTTGCCAATGCCAAGGACACTTAGGCATTGTCCTCGAAGAGGGATAGTCAGTTGGTCACTGTGGAGCTTGGGGCACTCCAGAATAACTAGGAGTTAGAGTCTCCTTACCGTTTGGAACGGTAGTCTGCGCTTTTTTGGCCAGCAGAAGTTGGACTTCGGGCGTGTAACTTTAACTTAAAACTTTGGGGTAAGCCTTGGCTGTGAAATGCCAAAAATAGAGCTTCAGGCAAAGTTTGGGTTGGTTGACGCTTTTAAATTGAGTTAGGGCTTTTAGAGATGAGGCCAGAAACTGTTGGACAGATACTGGTTAATTGATCACTAGAAAGTTGGACTTTATCGGATGGACCGTTAACTTAAATTTGTCGAAATTGTTTAGGCGCTAAAGCTGACAGATCTGACAGTGGTTGTAAATATAAGACGTCTTTGTAATATAAAATAAGAGTTGTCGAGTCAGTAATGCACTGACTGTCTGCTGCTATTTTTAGATGGTGTGTGAAAATGCAAATTAGTAAGCAGTGAACTGTTTAAACCACAGTTGGTTTTACAAGTACTGCTGCAAACATCGTTGAATGTGTGTTTAAGACGCCATTTATGTTTATTAGAGGGCTATAAATAAAGTCTTGAGCTGCCGTAGTGAATGTATAGTAATTGACTGAGTTTTTATACACCCAGCACGCCCCTGCGGGCGGTTTATCCTATCCTTCAAGCTCGGGTCCTCTACCAGAGGCCTGGGAGCTTGAGGGTCCTGCGCAGTATCTTAGCTGTTCCCAGGACTGCGCTCTTCTGGACAGAGATCTCCGATGTTCTTCCCGGGATCTGCTGGAGCCACTCGCCTAGCTTGGGAGTCACCGCACCTAGTGCTCCGATTACCACGGGGACCACCGTTACCTTCACCCTCCACATCCTCTCGAGCTCTTCTCTGAGCCCTTGGTATTTCTCCAGCTTCTCGTGTTCCTTCTTCCTGATGTTGCTGTCATTCGGAACCGCTACATCGATCACTACGGCCGTCTTCTTCTGTTTGTCTACCACCACTATGTCCGGTTGGTTAGCCACCACCATTTTGTCCGTCTGTATCCGGAAGTCCCACAGGATCTTAGCTCGGTCATTCTCCACCACCCTTGGGGGCATCTCCCATTTTGACCTCGGGACTTCCAGGTTATACTCCGCACAATGTTCCTGTACACTATGCCGGCCACTTGGTTATGGCGTTCCATGTATGCCTTGCCTGCTAGCAACTTGCACCCTGCTGTTATGTGCTGGATTGTCTCCGGGGCATCTTTCCACAGCCTGCACCTGGGGTCTTGCCTGGTGTGATAGACCCCAGCCTCTATGGATCTTGTACTCAGAGCTTGTTCTTGTGCTGCCATGATTAGTGCCTCTGTGCTGTCTTTCAGTCCAGCTTTGTCCAGCCACTGGTAGGATTTCTGGATATCAGCCACCTCCTCTATCTGCCGGTGGTACATACCGTGCAGGGGCCTGTCCTTCCTTATATATATATATATATATATATATATATATATATATATATATATATATATATATATATATGTATATGGCCAAGCTTGAAACCTGGATCCCCCGTGGCCAAGCTTGAAACCTGGATCCCCCGTAGCCGGTTACCAAGATTACGTGAAGTACCCTCAGAAGGTCTGCTAGATGATGTTAATGCAGCACTACGGGCAATACCTACAACCACGATTACCGACACTAACAAGCTCATCTACAATACGGCAACAGTGATCAGTGAGATGCTTGGCTACAAGTTGAACAGCCACAAGGGGCAGTACCCTCCATGGAGAAGGAGGCTAGAGGGCAAGATCAAAGTAGCACGGAGGGAGGTTAGCCAACTAACGGAGTTGCAGAAAGGTGCGACAAATAACGCCTACTGGCTGAAGAAGCTGACTGCACTCCACGAGCGTCTGGCAGCACAAATGAACCAGCTGCTAGTTAACGAGAGACACCCGGAATGGCTAACTGAAGGCCGGACGGTCCTGATCCCCAAGGACCCCAAGAAGGGACCGGTCCCCTCCAACTACCGACCAATAACCTGCCTCAGTACTACATGGAAGCTCCTGTCAGGCATCATATCGGCTAAGATGAACAGGCACATGGGTCAATACATGAGCGGGACACAGAAAGGAATTGGCAAGAATACCAGAGGCGCAAAACACCAGCTACTGGTAGACAGAACAATCAGCCGAGACTGCAAGACCAGACTGACCAACCTGTGCACTGCCTGGATTGATTACAAGAAGGCCTATGACTCAATGCCCCACAGCTGGATACTGGAATGCCTAGAATTGTACAAGATCAATGGGACCCTAAGAGCCTTCATCAGGAACTCAATGGGGATGTGGCGTACAACACTAGAGGCCAACTCCAAGCCCATAGCACAAGTCACCATCAAGTGCGGGATCTACCAAGGAGATGCTCTGTCCCCACTGCTGTTCTGCATAGGCCTGAACCCCCTCAGTGAGATAGAGGGAAGGTAGTCAGAACTGAGGGGATTGAACTACCAGAAGGCAACATTGCAGACATAGAGGACAGTTACAAGTACTTGGGGATCCCACAGGCGAATGGGAACCATGAAGAGGCCGCTAGAAAAGCTGCAACCACCAAGTACCTGCAGAGGGTCAGGCAAGTCCTGAGGAGTCAGCTGAATGGTAAGAACAAGATCCGGGCCATCAACACGTACGCCCTGCCCGTGATCAGGTACCCTGCTGGGGTAATAGGCTGGCCAAAGGAGGAGATAGAAGCCACTGACATAAAGACAAGAAAGCTCCTTACCATGCATGGAGGGTTTCACCCCAAATCCAGCACCCTGAGGCTGTACGCTAAGCGGAAGGAAGGGGGCCGGGGACTGGTGAGTGTCAGCACCACAGTCCAGGATGATAGAGGCTGGGGTCTATCACACCAGGCAAGACCCCAGGTGCAGGCTGTGTAAAGATGCCCCAGAGACAATCCAGCACATAACAGCAGGGTGCAAGATGCTAGCAGGCAAGGCATACATGGAACGCCATAACCAAGTGGCCGGCATAGTGTACAGGAACATCTGTGCCGAGTATAACCTGGAAGTCCCGAGGTCAAAATGGGAGATGCCCCCAAGGGTGGTGGAGAATGACCGAGCTAAGATCCTGTGGGACTTCCAGATACAGACGGACAAAATGGTGGTGGCTAACCAACCGGACATAGTGGTGGTAGACAAACAGAAGAAGATGGCCGTAGTGATCGATGTAGCGGTTCCGAATGACAGCAATATCAGGAAGAAGGAACACGAGAAGCTGGAGAAATACCAAGGGCTCAGAGAAGAGCTCGAGAGGATGTGGAGGGTGAAGGTAACGGTGGTCCCCGTGGTAATCGGAGCACTAGGTGCGGTGACTCCCAAGCTAGGCGAGTGGCTCCAGCAGATCCCGGGAAGAACATCGGAGATCTCTGTCCAGAAGAGCGCAGTCCTGGGAACAGCTAAGATACTGCGCAGGACCCTCAAGCTCCCAGGCCTCTGGTAGAGGACCCGAGCTTGAAGGATAAACCGCCCGCAGGGGCGTGCTGGGTGTTTTTTTTTTTATATATATATATATATAGAGAGAGAGAGAGAGCTGGATAGCGTAGTGGTTAGACTACACGCAAGTTCGATTCCTGCCTGGGGCGTCTGTATCCAGTAAGGGTCCTAAGGCTAGACCCCCTATGCTAAGCGAGCCTACCGCAGACATGCCGGCTCGGACGTCGCCCGGATCAACAAGGTCCGCGTCAGGTGTTGAGGAACCAGGGCACCCTGACGACAACTGGGCTACTGGAAGATGTAGCCATTCTTGTATTTTGCTTGTTTACATTACTGTATTTTGCACAACTCTGCTGCTTGTGGGTTAGGGGAAATCAAAGTTGGGAGCACGGTCCCCGAAGGGGGCCGCGCTCCAATGCACAGACCATACCTGCTCCCATCTCAGGCGTCCAGGACCCCCCCAGTGGAGCTCCAAATGGAATGTAATAGATGCAGTTAGAGAGGTGGGGGGAGGAGGGGTGTGGAGGTTAGGTTTAGGGTCCACTCAAGGGGTGGGGGATGACCAACTCTCGTGTCCAATCAGAGTGGCAGGTGGTTAGGTTTAGGGCAGGAGGTCAAATTATTATAGGGGTCACTGAGGTTAGGGTCAGGGTCAATTTCAGGGCCAGGATGTTCCCCTGTGAGACATGAAAGAAGCCGAGGTCCCAAGTGCAGTGACAAAATGTCCATAAGTATACACCTAACAAAAATGAAACATTAACTTTATACATGTTGTTCGATTAATACCTCCTAAAACCCTTTTCGTTGAGGCCATGTGGATAAACTGTATTTAGTTTAGCAATCCACATCCTCTCAGCTCTCCATCTCTGTTGTGTTGTCCACCTCGAATTGATCTGAATGACCGTCGCTGTGACAGAATCCCAGCCATGCAATAAAAAATGTTTGACCAGGTGGGTGTGAGTGTTCTTTTTCCGGGTAATGTTGTACCTGTGTTGAGTGAAGCTGATGAGCAGTGTGTTACCAGTTTCCCCCACATACTGGATCCCACATCTCTTACATGTAACTAAATACACACAATTTTTGGACCTCGGGGTCCCTTTGCACAGTGACAGAAAAACCTGGCCATTGGAGTGACTGCGCACCAATCTGTGATGCTGGAAAAATTGTCCTTGATCTCTCCACCTAGGCACAGAGAGAGGCGCGATTTGGGCTCGAATGAGGAGATCACCCAGATTTTTATGTCTCCTGAAGGCAGCAATCACCTTGTGATTATGGAGTGTCTGTACATCTCGAGACAGGTTCTGGAAATTGTTCTTAATAGCCCTGACCAATTTGCAGGTGCAAGGGGCATATGTGATGACCACTGGAAGTAAAGGGGAAACATCAATTGGTTTTGTCAGCAAAAATGATTTGAAGCACCTCCTTAGGAAAGACCAATGGTACCCTCTAGTGGAGAGAGCAGAGAATAGGGTCTTGACAGCAGTTCCAAAATCAGACTTCTGTGTGCAGATTCTGTAGAATCTTAACAGCTGAGATTTGATAATTCCTGCAAATGTGTGTTTGGGATGAAAGCTTGTTTTATATAGTAGGGCATGAGTGTCTGTGGGTTTAAAGAATACCTTTATGTCCAATTTGTGATCATTTGTGAAATTTGTGCCCTTAAAGGTGGTCGTGTCAAGAAAATCAATAGAGGTCTTGCTGATGGTTGATTTAAGCTTAATAGAAGCGTTGTGGTCATTTAAAGTTTTAAGAAATATCTCAAAGTCCTGCTCAGAATGTTGCCAGACACCCCATATGTCGTCCAGAAAGCGGTAATAATGCAGTGGCCTCTTTATGCATTTATCTAGTGCAGTAGCTTCCCACTCTGCCATGAAGATGTTTGCATATGCTGGGGCAAACTTTTTCCCCATAGCCGTCCCCTTGATTTGTAGATAGAAGTCACCATTGAATTCAAAATCGTTCCTTGTGAGGTTTATTTCTAAAAGTTGTAGTAATTCTTTTTCCGGCCTTTTCTTATCCGGGTATCTTTGAAAGACTCTCTTAATGGAGTCAATGCCTTCACCAATGTCAATGTTTGTGTAAAGGCTGTCAATATCTATGGAAAACAGAAAAGCATCAATGGGGACTTCTATTTGCTTCACTTTATCCACAAAATCATATGTATCTTTGATATAGCTTGCATGTTTTGTGGATAAAGGAGTCAGGAAATAGTCCAGGTATTCAGCTGTATAATATGTCTCACTATCACAGTCTGAAACGATTGGTCGCCCTGGGGGCACCTGAAAGGGGACACTCCATTTCGCCGGATCCTTGTGGATCTTAGGCAGCATGTAAAAAAGCCTTCCTCTTGGCTCAGCGGAGCCCAGTAAATAGTTCTTTTGTTTTAGGTTTATAAATTTCTTTTGGTTCAAATTATTAATAATCTTTTCCACCAGTGGTACTGTTTCGTGGTAAATGGGTTTTTTTAGTTTCAAATAATATGTTTTGTCGTTCAATTGTCTGTAGCCTTCCTCCAAATACTGTTCTCTGTCCAAAATCACGACTGCGCTTCCTTTGTCTGCTGGTTTAATGATAATTTGTTTGTTTCCTTTCAATTCTGTTAGGGCCTTTATCTCTTCTACTGTCAAATTGGACTTAATTCGTCCTACGTTAAAGTGGTTTTGAAAATATTCATTATCTGTTTTGATCAAATTAAGAATTTGGGGTGGAAGCTGAGCATTGGGTGGTGACCAGTATGATTTTGGAGTGAAGGGCTGAGATCGAGTCTCATTTTTATCTCCATAAAAGGCAGCCAATTTGATCCTCCTATGGTACTGCTGAATGTCATATTTACACTGTAAATGTAGATTTTTGTTATAGCCTTTTGTGGGGATAAAAGTCAGGCCTCTATTCAGTAGGGTCCGCTGAGCAATGGAAGGACGGAATTTTTTGGACAAGTTCATAACACCATTTACAACATGTAAATCACTTGACCCCTCCCGTGTCAGGCTTATGGGGACTCCCCATTTACATACTTCTCCCAGTGCTGAAGCATTGCCTCTGCAGTTTCATGCGACCAGTGAACATCATCATCTTCTGTGGAGAAGCTGTCTGGGGTGAGGGCTGGAATGTGCTCTTTTAAACCTGTAATAAAGGTGTTCATATACAGCAAAGTGTCCTGTTCGATCTGAGGGAGAGCAGAAGAAAAGTTAACCTCAGGCACATAAATGTCTGCCTCAGGGAATTTCTCCCGGGCTGTCTTTAGGACTCTCTTTAGTTCTAGAACAGGCACATTTTTGTCTCTCTGGGACCTGTTATTAATGCCAAAGGACAGGATCAGATTTGTCACCGTAGTGTCAATAGTGGCCTTCTGTAGGATGAACTCTGCATGCCACCATTTGGCACCCGGGAAACTGTCAATCTGAAGGCTGTCGGCTGCAAAGGGAGGCAATTTGCTAACATTGGAATCGCCGACGATGAGCCAGGGGTCCCTGACGTGTAGATGCCAGTCTGTCAGTTTCCTGTATGTGTTGGGATGTCTGGTCGGGGTCCGCACCTGCTGTCCCGGCGAGGCTGGCGAAGAAGGAAGAGATGGTGGAGGAGATGGTGATCCCTCTGCTGGCTGAACCTGGAGCCGAGTTTGCACACAGGAGCTGAGTCTGTCTAAACCGCTGCGAGGTGGGCCCAGGTGAGAAGCTGTTTGTGGTTTAGACACTGTCACAGGGCCAATGCGCCTTGCCTTAATGGGGGTGGATTCCCCCTGTGTGAGGTCCAGCACCTCAGTGTGTGACACCTGACCAGGTTGTGGCGTTTGGGCAGAGAGGGAACTTGGACGTTTCTGGCATGTTGTCTCTTTGAGCGAGGCAAAGAGTCTGCACACTCTCTGGTCTTTCGGAGTCTCCAGATTTGGCTCCGTTGGTTGTAAAGGCTCCAGAGGAGGGGAAGGTGTCGGTTCCCTCTCCGGCTGCTGCTCCTTCTCACCGAAGGGCGACCAGTCCCCCGCGACGTGGTCCGTCATCGTTGCCGTTGTTGTTTTGGAAGTTCTGCATGGTGCAGGCGGGGCGTGCACCTGTGCAGAAACAGTCACCATCCGACCAGCGCCGGTCTGTATCGGGGCGGGTTGTGTGTTAGGGTTAGGGTAGGGGAATTGATTCCTCCTACGAGGGTAGAAGGAAGGTGCACGGGCCATCCCACGGGAGAACCCCCGATCCCTGTCTGGGTTCTCAAGGAAGAAACGTTGGCGTCGTCTTCCGTAGCGGACTACTTGCCACTCGTCCGCCATGACCAGTGGTTTTTAAATTACCACTTTAAATATAAATGAAATATAACAAAATTGTTTTTAAACAACTAAAAGAGAGCCCAAAGGCTTCAAAAACCCCTAAAATAAAACACCGTAAATTCGGTTCCAAACAACTAAAAGAGAGCCCAAAGGCTTAAAAATCCCTAAACTAAAATACCGTAAATTCGGTCCCAAACAACGAAAAGAGAGCCCGAAGGCTTAAAAATCCCTTAAAAGAAAACCGTGTATTCGGTTGTTTAGAATAAACAAAAATAAAAAATTCTGCAAACAACTAAAAGAGAGCACCGGGGCTTGAAAATCCCTAAAAACAAAAAAACCCGTTTTCCGGTTGAAAAAAATCAAACGTGCCTCAGGCAACGTTTCGACCTTAAAAGGTCTTCCTCAGGCCTGTGAGGCACGAAAGAAAATAAAACCAACAAAAATCCAAGCGCTCAAAACAATGGCTGGCTGCTGGAGATGTGCACTGTTTGGCTGTCGAAAGCAGAATGAGCTCTCTCTCCTGCCTGCGCTCCTTTTATACCCTCTGGTCTGTTGTGCGTTTTAAACCGTTCTTTCTAAATGTTTTTTCAGTTTCCCTGTGTCCTTTTAAAATTAGGGCTTGACATTATACTAAAATGAATTATACAACATGAACTGAAATTATACACTATTTAAATTTATTTATTTATTTATTTATTAGCGTGAGTGCTTTTTAATATTTGAGTGTATAATTTTATATTTATACTTTGACAGTACAAAAATGAATTTACTGTCATTAATTCAACCCCTGTACATAAGATTAAAATATTTAAATATTCCAACCTGATATTAGGGTTGGACATAAAACCAATTGGGGTTATTAGGGGAAAAGGGGAAAGGTTAGGGTTAGGGAAAGGGAACATGGGTGGGGTTAGGGGAAGGGAAGGGGTTGGGGTTAGGGAAAGGTAGTGGGAGGGGATAGGAGGGAAAAGGGGAAGAGGGGGAGTGGTTAGGGTTAGGAAAAGGATCCGGATTGGGGATAAGGGGTTGGGATAATAGAAATTTGGACCAGACCAGGGCACATTTCAATTAGGGTTGGACCAATAACTGGGATCCGGAGTTGGGTCAAATTGGAAATTGAACTAAATTTGCATATTTAGGCCAGATGGGTCTTTAGTACCTAATAAATAAATCCAGTACTTTTCCTTCTTTTTACGTTCCCAATCCGTCCAGCTTACATTCCGTTGCAGGCCAGCCATTCTCATCGCTTCTTCGCCATGAATTAAAAAATGTTGAACCAAAAGAGTGTCTGTTGACTTCTTGTTCTTCACATTGTATCGATGTTGCATCATACGTGTGGACAATGTGTTCTTGGTTTCTCCAACATACTGAACACCACACTTAGAACAAAAGATAACATATATACAATTTTTTGAGTTGGTGCTGAACCCTTGCTCAACCCGAAAAACTTTCTTATCAGCGCTCTTAACAAACTTAAGCCTAACAAATTGGGATTCCAATAGCTGTGGTTTCCGCACGGTTAGAGAGGGTAACCTGGCTTTAACCAAATAATCCCGCAAGTTCTTATTCCGTCTATAGGCTGAGATAACCTTAGATGACGGAAGAAATTCCTGCACATCCGGAACCGTATCGAAATTAGTCTTAAACTTCCCATTCAGAATCTTGGAAGTGCTCGAATAAGACGTAATTAGTGGAATGATATTCCGATCATCCAACGCCTTCGATTCCCTGAAGGTTTTGAAGCAGTCCCTTAGGAATGACCTGGGATAACCTCTGTTCCTCAAGGCCTTAAAGAGTGTCCTCACTGCTTCAAGAAACTCCGCTCTTCTTGTGCAAATCCGAGCAAACCGTAAGAGCTGTGCTTTCACAATCCCTCTGAAACAATGTGTCGGATGAAAGCTCCTCCTGTGGAGTAATGCGTGTGTATCCGTTGTTTTAAAATGCACCTTAATGTCTAACTTATGTGTCTGTAAGAAATCCGGTCCTTTAAAGACCGTGGTATCCAGGAAATCAATTGAACATTCATCAAATTCCTTTTTTAATGTAATTGAGGGATCGTGTGTGTTGAGGATTTGCACAAAGTTATCAAATTCCTCACGCGACTTTGTCCAGACACCCCAAATGTCATCTAAATACCTAAGATAACATTCCGGCTTCGTCTCACACTTGGCTAAAACTTCTTGTTCCCAATTGGCCATAAAGATGTTGGCATAGGCCGGTGCAAATCTCTTGCCCATTGCCGTGCCTTTCACCTGAAGATAATATTTTTCATTAAAGACAAAATCGTTTCTAGTTAAACTAATTTCTAGTAATTTTAAAAGTTCTTGATCTGGTCTTTTGGGGTCTGGATTCCTTTCAAACACCTTCCTCACACAAGTGATTCCAGCCTCAATGGGAATATTGGTGTAAAGGTTATCTACATCCATACTAAAGAAGGCGGAATCCGATGTGAGGGTTAAACTCTTCACAACCTCAATAAAATGATAAGTATCTCTGACATAGGCAGGGTGAGTGATGGACAAGGGATTAAGATAATAGTCTAAATATTCGGCTATCAAATATGTCTCACTCCCACAGTCCGAAACTATCGGTCTACCGGGAGGTATTTCAAATGGGACTGTCCACTTATGCGGCTCCTTATGAATTTTGGGTAAAATATAAAATCTCCTCTCCCTGGGCTCAAATTTGCCAATCAAGTATTGTCTTTGCTTCGCATTTATGAATTTCTTCTTTTTTAGTGTGTCCAATATGTCAATTACCATGGGAACTGTGTCCATGTACATAGGTTTTTCCAATTTTTTATAATACACCGGATCATTAAGTTGTCTTTCCACCTCAAACATGTATTGTTCCCTACTCATTATGACAACAGCTGATCCTTTGTCAGCTGGCTTGATTACCATATGTTTGGTTTTAATTAGCTCCCGTAGCGCTTTTACTTCCTGCCATGAAATATTGGGTTTCTCATTCTGAGATTTATAATGTGTTCTAAAAACGTCTCTATCCGTATTAATTAAATTTTGGACTGGGGTTGGTATCAGATTCCACGAAGGTTCCCAAATGGAAGGGCCAATGAAAGGAAGTTTGTCTCGCTTTTTAGAGCTCCTATAATGGGTTGCCAATTTGAGCTTCCTATGATAGTTTTGCATATCTAACTGAAATTGGTCCCTGCCATCCTTGCCTATGTCGAGGGTTGGGACATATGTCAACCCCTTACTGAGCAACCTACGTTGTGAGCCAGTAAGTTTGAAATTTTTTGCCAAAACTACTACTTCCTGAGCCTGAACGGACTGCGAGCCTTCCGCCCCCTCTCGTTCCAGGCTCAAGGGGCAGCAGAGTTTAGCGTCACCATCCAATGTTCAAACATTGCCCTTGCAGTGTCACTGGTCCAGTGTACATCATCCAGCTCGGTCTCAAAATCCTCCTCCGGTAAGAGGGGGATGTAGGGCATGTTTCTGATCAGATGCTCATTCAAGGTCTGGAGGTTTTCCTTTTCCTCTGTCGGGAGGTTTGGCGAAAAGTTGATCAGTGGTACCCATATCTCCGCATAGGGGAACTTCCTCTTCGCAGAACGAAGTGCCCCCTGCAGATTCTTCACTGTGGTTTCCTTAGACTTATTCGCCCTACTGTTAATGCCAAAGGACAAAATGATCTTTTCCACCACTAAATCTGGAGGTGGTGTAGTTTTTTCCATTAATGCCTGTGCGTGTCGAAAGTGAGCACCCGGAAAACTATCCACCTGTAGGTTGCTGGTGAGGAAGTCTGGAAACCGACAAACGTTCGAATCGCCCATAATGAGCCACTTTTTCTCAACCTCCAACGACCAATCTGTGAGCTTCCGCTGAGTGTTTGGATGGTGCTTCACCCTAAACCTCGGCGGTTCTGGAGAAGTGAAATGATCGAAGGAGTCTTCAAACAGATCATCACTGTGTACAGAGTCTTCCTCTTGGTGAACCTCAACCTGAGATATCTGTGACACAGGTGACAGCTGCATGTCGGCTTGCTCCAGGTCTTCACTTTGTGCAGAAGAGTGCAGGGCAGCCGCCGCTGCTTCAGCCGCGTCCTCCTCTCTCTGCATTTCATCAAACAGAGCCTCCAATTCGGGGTGCTCTGAACGATAGACTGGCGCCTCAGACTCCTCCTGGTCCTCCGCGCTTTCAACGATAACTTCCAGGAAGGCCTCCTGGTCACGGCGTTGTCTGACTCTCCGACGCTCTTTCGGAGGTTCCGCGTGACTTCCAACCTGAGGCCAATCCTCATCCTGAACCCTTAAATCAGTCATGGTTCCAGCCGAAACCATGACCTTGGGCCTCTGCCGGGGACCTTGCTGTCTACCCGAATCTCTACGTTCAGTTGAAGTAGCAGTTAAGGTTGAAACCCTAGGAACGGTCATTGTAGCTGTGGAGGTTCCACGGGCTTGTGGAGCCTCGGGCTGAGCCGGGGTTTCCGTTTGCTGGGGGACCTGAGCCTGTCCTTGCTGTCCCTCCTCAGCAATGGACGTAATCAGGGCTTCAGCATGCTCAAGAACAGTGTGGGTGATACGCGACAGGTTCCGTTTCGCCCAACGCACTGCTACTTCAAATGCAGGTTTCCAATCAGGAACCAGAAGGGTGGACAACCCTTCCAAAAGAGCCGTCAGACCAGCTTCATAGTGCTCCATAAGAATCTGGCAAGTGGTATAACCCCAGTTCTTCGCATTGGCCTGAATCAGGCTCAAAGTGTGCTCCGTTGGAGCGGCTGGTTTAATCATTCCAGACAGAACCTCCACCATTCTGGAAATCATTCTCGGCTCCGTAGTCTGTCCAGGCTTCAGAGCCACATTCTGCAAGTGGTGAACCATTTTGATCACCCCATGCATTTTTCGAACCAGTCTCCCAAATTGAGGGTCAGCTGGTTGCCGCCTGACCTCATTGCCTAAGCCCCGTGGAGAAGGACCTCTTCGGGGAGGTCTTGGGTAAGCTTGGCGTACCACATCCGCAAAAGAGCGGGACTGGGTGTTCCTGTACCGGAAGTTCCCTATGGG
The DNA here is from genome assembly GCF_057381845.1 of Rhamphochromis longiceps. Lineage (NCBI taxonomy): Eukaryota > Metazoa > Chordata > Actinopteri > Cichliformes > Cichlidae > Rhamphochromis > Rhamphochromis longiceps. The sequence continues at coordinate 35,058 of NC_140578.1, read as the reverse complement.
AGGCGCTGGCCGGCTAGGGTAGGGGAATTGATTCCTCCTACGAGGGTAGAAGGAAGGTGCACGGGCCATCCCACGGGAGAACCCCCGATCCCTGTCTGGGTTCTCAAGGAAGAAACGTTGGCGTCGTCTTCCGTAGCGGACTACTTGCCACTCGTCCGCCATGACCAGTGGTTTTTAAATTACCACTTTAAATATAAATGAAATATAACAAAATTGTTTTTAAACAACTAAAAGAGAGCCCAAAGGCTTCAAAAACCCCTAAAATAAAACACCGTAAATTCGGTTCCAAACAACTAAAAGAGAGCCCAAAGGCTTAAAAATCCCTAAACTAAAATACCGTAAATTCGGTCCCAAACAACGAAAAGAGAGCCCGAAGGCTTAAAAATCCCTTAAAAGAAAACCGTGTATTCGGTTGTTTAGAATAAACAAAAATAAAAAATTCTGCAAACAACTAAAAGAGAGCACCGGGGCTTGAAAATCCCTAAAAACAAAAAAACCCGTTTTCCGGTTGAAAAAAATCAAACGTGCCTCAGGCAACGTTTCGACCTTAAAAGGTCTTCCTCAGGCCTGTGAGGCACGAAAGAAAATAAAACCAACAAAAATCCAAGCGCTCAAAACAATGGCTGGCTGCTGGAGATGTGCACTGTTTGGCTGTCGAAAGCAGAATGAGCTCTCTCTCCTGCCTGCGCTCCTTTTATACCCTCTGGTCTGTTGTGCGTTTTAAACCGTTCTTTCTAAATGTTTTTTCAGTTTCCCTGTGTCCTTTTAAAATTAGGGCTTGACATTATACTAAAATGAATTATACAACATGAGGGTTAGGGTTAGGGTTAGGGATTATTGATAGCAGGTCCCCCTAAGGGGCCTGAGTGCACTGTCCATCAATGGGGGCCGAGTAGCCTCTGCCCGGCGGTTCCAAAAATTACCCATGTCTAGGGTGTAAGAGCAAGTGGGCTGTCGCGACGTTTCGGCAGCGTAGTGCCTTCCTCAGGCGAGCCCAGTCAAATGAGAGGTATCTTCCTTTATACAGGCTTTTATGTTACAGGTAAGTATTTCTTTTTTCTTCTCTCCTTTAGGTTTTTTATACAGGTAAGTATTTTTCTGTCCTTTCTTCCTTTATACAGGCTTTTTGTTTTACAGGTAAGTATTTCTCCTTTCTTTAGGTTTTTCACTGGTAAGTATTTTCCCCTTTTATTCTTTTCCTTTATACAGGCTTATTTTTAAACAGGTAAGTTTTTTTCTTAGGGTTTTTCTGCTCTTTTTCTCCTTTTTTAAAAGGTTTTTTAATTTTTAATTAGCCCCCCTGGTTAGGGTTAGGGCTTAGGACCAGGCAGGGGCATCCCCCACCCCCACGAGGCACGGGCTGGTTAGGGATTATTGATAGCAGGTCCCCCTAAGGGGCCTGAGTGCACTGTCCATCAATGGGGGCCGAGTAGCCTCTGCCCGGCGGTTCCAAAAATTACCCATGTCTAGGGTGTAAGAGCAAGTGGGCTGTCGCGACGTTTCGGCAGCGTAGTGCCTTCCTCAGGCGAGCCCAGTCAAATGAGAGGTATCTTCCTTTATACAGGCTTTTATGTTACAGGTAAGTATTTCTTTTTTCTTCTCTCCTTTAGGTTTTTTATACAGGTAAGTATTTTTCTGTCCTTTCTTCCTTTATACAGGCTTTTTGTTTTACAGGTAAGTATTTCTCCTTTCTTTAGGTTTTTCACTGGTAAGTATTTTCCCCTTTTATTCTTTTCCTTTATACAGGCTTATTTTTAAACAGGTAAGTTTTTTTCTTAGGGTTTTTCTGCTCTTTTTCTCTTTTTTTAAAAGGTTTTTTAATTTTTAATTAGCCCCCCTGGTTAGGGTTAGGGCTTAGGACCAGGCAGGGGCATCCCCCACCCCCACGAGGCACGGGCTGGTTAGGGATTATTGATAGCAGGTCCCCCTAAGGGGCCTGAGTGCACTGTCCATCAATGGGGGCCGAGTAGCCTCTGCCCGGCGGTTCCAAAAATTACCCATGTCTAGGGTGTAAGAGCAAGTGGGCTGTCGCGACGTTTCGGCAGCGTAGTGCCTTCCTCAGGCGAGCCCAGTCAAATGAGAGGTATCTTCCTTTATACAGGCTTTTATGTTACAGGTAAGTATTTCTTTTTTCTTCTCTCCTTTAGGTTTTTTATACAGGTAAGTATTTTTCTGTCCTTTCTTCCTTTATACAGGCTTTTTGTTTTACAGGTAAGTATTTCTCCTTTCTTTAGGTTTTTCACTGGTAAGTATTTTCCCCTTTTATTCTTTTCCTTTATACAGGCTTATTTTTAAACAGGTAAGTTTTTTTCTTAGGGTTTTTCTGCTCTTTTTCTCTTTTTTTAAAAGGTTTTTTAATTTTTAATTAGCCCCCCTGGTTAGGGTTAGGGCTTAGGACCAGGCAGGGGCATCCCCCACCCCCACGAGGCACGGGCTGGTTAGGGATTATTGATAGCAGGTCCCCCTAAGGGGCCTGAGTGCACTGTCCATCAATGGGGGCCGAGTAGCCTCTGCCCGGCGGTTCCAAAAATTACCCATGTCTAGGGTGTAAGAGCAAGTGGGCTGTCGCGACGTTTCGGCAGCGTAGTGCCTTCCTCAGGCGAGCCCAGTCAAATGAGAGGTATCTTCCTTTATACAGGCTTTTATGTTACAGGTAAGTATTTCTTTTTTCTTCTCTCCTTTAGGTTTTTTATACAGGTAAGTATTTTTCTGTCCTTTCTTCCTTTATACAGGCTTTTTGTTTTACAGGTAAGTATTTCTCCTTTCTTTAGGTTTTTCACTGGTAAGTATTTTCCCCTTTTATTCTTTTCCTTTATACAGGCTTATTTTTAAACAGGTAAGTTTTTTTCTTAGGGTTTTTCTGCTCTTTTTCTCTTTTTTTAAAAGGTTTTTTAATTTTTAATTAGCCCCCCTGGTTAGGGTTAGGGCTTAGGACCAGGCAGGGGCATCCCCCACCCCCACGAGGCACGGGCTGGTTAGGGATTATTGATAGCAGGTCCCCCTAAGGGGCCTGAGTGCACTGTCCATCAATGGGGGCCGAGTAGCCTCTGCCCGGCGGTTCCAAAAATTACCCATGTCTAGGGTGTAAGAGCAAGTGGGCTGTCGCGACGTTTCGGCAGCGTAGTGCCTTCCTCAGGCGAGCCCAGTCAAATGAGAGGTATCTTCCTTTATACAGGCTTTTATGTTACAGGTAAGTATTTCTTTTTTCTTCTCTCCTTTAGGTTTTTTATACAGGTAAGTATTTTTCTGTCCTTTCTTCCTTTATACAGGCTTTTTGTTTTACAGGTAAGTATTTCTCCTTTCTTTAGGTTTTTCACTGGTAAGTATTTTCCCCTTTTATTCTTTTCCTTTATACAGGCTTATTTTTAAACAGGTAAGTTTTTTTCTTAGGGTTTTTCTGCTCTTTTTCTCTTTTTTTAAAAGGTTTTTTAATTTTTAATTAGCCCCCCTGGTTAGGGTTAGGGCTTAGGACCAGGCAGGGGCATCCCCCACCCCCACGAGGCACGGGCTGGTTAGGGATTATTGATAGCAGGTCCCCCTAAGGGGCCTGAGTGCACTGTCCATCAATGGGGGCCGAGTAGCCTCTGCCCGGCGGTTCCAAAAATTACCCATGTCTAGGGTGTAAGAGCAAGTGGGCTGTCGCGACGTTTCGGCAGCGTAGTGCCTTCCTCAGGCGAGCCCAGTCAAATGAGAGGTATCTTCCTTTATACAGGCTTTTATGTTACAGGTAAGTATTTCTTTTTTCTTCTCTCCTTTAGGTTTTTTATACAGGTAAGTATTTTTCTGTCCTTTCTTCCTTTATACAGGCTTTTTGTTTTACAGGTAAGTATTTCTCCTTTCTTTAGGTTTTTCACTGGTAAGTATTTTCCCCTTTTATTCTTTTCCTTTATACAGGCTTATTTTTAAACAGGTAAGTTTTTTTCTTAGGGTTTTTCTGCTCTTTTTCTCTTTTTTTAAAAGGTTTTTTAATTTTTAATTAGCCCCCCTGGTTAGGGTTAGGGCTTAGGACCAGGCAGGGGCATCCCCCACCCCCACGAGGCACGGGCTGGTTAGGGATTATTGATAGCAGGTCCCCCTAAGGGGCCTGAGTGCACTGTCCATCAATGGGGGCCGAGTAGCCTCTGCCCGGCGGTTCCAAAAATTACCCATGTCTAGGGTGTAAGAGCAAGTGGGCTGTCGCGACGTTTCGGCAGCGTAGTGCCTTCCTCAGGCGAGCCCAGTCAAATGAGAGGTATCTTCCTTTATACAGGCTTTTATGTTACAGGTAAGTATTTCTTTTTTCTTCTCTCCTTTAGGTTTTTTATACAGGTAAGTATTTTTCTGTCCTTTCTTCCTTTATACAGGCTTTTTGTTTTACAGGTAAGTATTTCTCCTTTCTTTAGGTTTTTCACTGGTAAGTATTTTCCCCTTTTATTCTTTTCCTTTATACAGGCTTATTTTTAAACAGGTAAGTTTTTTTCTTAGGGTTTTTCTGCTCTTTTTCTCTTTTTTTAAAAGGTTTTTTAATTTTTAATTAGCCCCCCTGGTTAGGGTTAGGGCTTAGGACCAGGCAGGGGCATCCCCCACCCCCACGAGGCACGGGCTGGTTAGGGATTATTGATAGCAGGTCCCCCTAAGGGGCCTGAGTGCACTGTCCATCAATGGGGGCCGAGTAGCCTCTGCCCGGCGGTTCCAAAAATTACCCATGTCTAGGGTGTAAGAGCAAGTGGGCTGTCGCGACGTTTCGGCAGCGTAGTGCCTTCCTCAGGCGAGCCCAGTCAAATGAGAGGTATCTTCCTTTATACAGGCTTTTATGTTACAGGTAAGTATTTCTTTTTTCTTCTCTCCTTTAGGTTTTTTATACAGGTAAGTATTTTTCTGTCCTTTCTTCCTTTATACAGGCTTTTTGTTTTACAGGTAAGTATTTCTCCTTTCTTTAGGTTTTTCACTGGTAAGTATTTTCCCCTTTTATTCTTTTCCTTTATACAGGCTTATTTTTAAACAGGTAAGTTTTTTTCTTAGGGTTTTTCTGCTCTTTTTCTCTTTTTTTAAAAGGTTTTTTAATTTTTAATTAGCCCCCCTGGTTAGGGTTAGGGCTTAGGACCAGGCAGGGGCATCCCCCACCCCCACGAGGCACGGGCTGGTTAGGGATTATTGATAGCAGGTCCCCCTAAGGGGCCTGAGTGCACTGTCCATCAATGGGGGCCGAGTAGCCTCTGCCCGGCGGTTCCAAAAATTACCCATGTCTAGGGTGTAAGAGCAAGTGGGCTGTCGCGACGTTTCGGCAGCGTAGTGCCTTCCTCAGGCGAGCCCAGTCAAATGAGAGGTATCTTCCTTTATACAGGCTTTTATGTTACAGGTAAGTATTTCTTTTTTCTTCTCTCCTTTAGGTTTTTTATACAGGTAAGTATTTTTCTGTCCTTTCTTCCTTTATACAGGCTTTTTGTTTTACAGGTAAGTATTTCTCCTTTCTTTAGGTTTTTCACTGGTAAGTATTTTCCCCTTTTATTCTTTTCCTTTATACAGGCTTATTTTTAAACAGGTAAGTTTTTTTCTTAGGGTTTTTCTGCTCTTTTTCTCTTTTTTTAAAAGGTTTTTTAATTTTTAATTAGCCCCCCTGGTTAGGGTTAGGGCTTAGGACCAGGCAGGGGCATCCCCCACCCCCACGAGGCACGGGCTGGTTAGGGATTATTGATAGCAGGTCCCCCTAAGGGGCCTGAGTGCACTGTCCATCAATGGGGGCCGAGTAGCCTCTGCCCGGCGGTTCCAAAAATTACCCATGTCTAGGGTGTAAGAGCAAGTGGGCTGTCGCGACGTTTCGGCAGCGTAGTGCCTTCCTCAGGCGAGCCCAGTCAAATGAGAGGTATCTTCCTTTATACAGGCTTTTATGTTACAGGTAAGTATTTCTTTTTTCTTCTCTCCTTTAGGTTTTTTATACAGGTAAGTATTTTTCTGTCCTTTCTTCCTTTATACAGGCTTTTTGTTTTACAGGTAAGTATTTCTCCTTTCTTTAGGTTTTTCACTGGTAAGTATTTTCCCCTTTTATTCTTTTCCTTTATACAGGCTTATTTTTAAACAGGTAAGTTTTTTTCTTAGGGTTTTTCTGCTCTTTTTCTCTTTTTTTAAAAGGTTTTTTAATTTTTAATTAGCCCCCCTGGTTAGGGTTAGGGCTTAGGACCAGGCAGGGGCATCCCCCACCCCCACGAGGCACGGGCTGGTTAGGGATTATTGATAGCAGGTCCCCCTAAGGGGCCTGAGTGCACTGTCCATCAATGGGGGCCGAGTAGCCTCTGCCCGGCGGTTCCAAAAATTACCCATGTCTAGGGTGTAAGAGCAAGTGGGCTGTCGCGACGTTTCGGCAGCGTAGTGCCTTCCTCAGGCGAGCCCAGTCAAATGAGAGGTATCTTCCTTTATACAGGCTTTTATGTTACAGGTAAGTATTTCTTTTTTCTTCTCTCCTTTAGGTTTTTTATACAGGTAAGTATTTTTCTGTCCTTTCTTCCTTTATACAGGCTTTTTGTTTTACAGGTAAGTATTTCTCCTTTCTTTAGGTTTTTCACTGGTAAGTATTTTCCCCTTTTATTCTTTTCCTTTATACAGGCTTATTTTTAAACAGGTAAGTTTTTTTCTTAGGGTTTTTCTGCTCTTTTTCTCTTTTTTTAAAAGGTTTTTTAATTTTTAATTAGCCCCCCTGGTTAGGGTTAGGGCTTAGGACCAGGCAGGGGCATCCCCCACCCCCACGAGGCACGGGCTGGTTAGGGATTATTGATAGCAGGTCCCCCTAAGGGGCCTGAGTGCACTGTCCATCAATGGGGGCCGAGTAGCCTCTGCCCGGCGGTTCCAAAAATTACCCATGTCTAGGGTGTAAGAGCAAGTGGGCTGTCGCGACGTTTCGGCAGCGTAGTGCCTTCCTCAGGCGAGCCCAGTCAAATGAGAGGTATCTTCCTTTATACAGGCTTTTATGTTACAGGTAAGTATTTCTTTTTTCTTCTCTCCTTTAGGTTTTTTATACAGGTAAGTATTTTTCTGTCCTTTCTTCCTTTATACAGGCTTTTTGTTTTACAGGTAAGTATTTCTCCTTTCTTTAGGTTTTTCACTGGTAAGTATTTTCCCCTTTTATTCTTTTCCTTTATACAGGCTTATTTTTAAACAGGTAAGTTTTTTTCTTAGGGTTTTTCTGCTCTGTTTCTCTTTTTTTAAAAGGTTTTTTAATTTTTAATTAGCCCCCCTGGTTAGGGTTAGGGCTTAGGACCAGGCAGGGGCATCCCCCACCCCCACGAGGCACGGGCTGGTTAGGGATTATTGATAGCAGGTCCCCCTAAGGGGCCTGAGTGCACTGTCCATCAATGGGGGCCGAGTAGCCTCTGCCCGGCGGTTCCAAAAATTACCCATGTCTAGGGTGTAAGAGCAAGTGGGCTGTCGCGACGTTTCGGCAGCGTAGTGCCTTCCTCAGGCGAGCCCAGTCAAATGAGAGGTATCTTCCTTTATACAGGCTTTTATGTTACAGGTAAGTATTTCTTTTTTCTTCTCTCCTTTAGGTTTTTTATACAGGTAAGTATTTTTCTGTCCTTTCTTCCTTTATACAGGCTTTTTGTTTTACAGGTAAGTATTTCTCCTTTCTTTAGGTTTTTCACTGGTAAGTATTTTCCCCTTTTATTCTTTTCCTTTATACAGGCTTATTTTTAAACAGGTAAGTTTTTTTCTTAGGGTTTTTCTGCTCTGTTTCTCTTTTTTTAAAAGGTTTTTTAATTTTTAATTAGCCCCCCTGGTTAGGGTTAGGGCTTAGGACCAGGCAGGGGCATCCCCCACCCCCACGAGGCACGGGCTGGTTAGGGATTATTGATAGCAGGTCCCCCTAAGGGGCCTGAGTGCACTGTCCATCAATGGGGGCCGAGTAGCCTCTGCCCGGCGGTTCCAAAAATTACCCATGTCTAGGGTGTAAGAGCAAGTGGGCTGTCGCGACGTTTCGGCAGCGTAGTGCCTTCCTCAGGCGAGCCCAGTCAAATGAGAGGTATCTTCCTTTATACAGGCTTTTATGTTACAGGTAAGTATTTCTTTTTTCTTCTCTCCTTTAGGTTTTTTATACAGGTAAGTATTTTTCTGTCCTTTCTTCCTTTATACAGGCTTTTTGTTTTACAGGTAAGTATTTCTCCTTTCTTTAGGTTTTTCACTGGTAAGTATTTTCCCCTTTTATTCTTTTCCTTTATACAGGCTTATTTTTAAACAGGTAAGTTTTTTTCTTAGGGTTTTTCTGCTCTTTTTCTCTTTTTTTAAAAGGTTTTTTAATTTTTAATTAGCCCCCCTGGTTAGGGTTAGGGCTTAGGACCAGGCAGGGGCATCCCCCACCCCCACGAGGCACGGGCTGGTTAGGGATTATTGATAGCAGGTCCCCCTAAGGGGCCTGAGTGCACTGTCCATCAATGGGGGCCGAGTAGCCTCTGCCCGGCGGTTCCAAAAATTACCCATGTCTAGGGTGTAAGAGCAAGTGGGCTGTCGCGACGTTTCGGCAGCGTAGTGCCTTCCTCAGGCGAGCCCAGTCAAATGAGAGGTATCTTCCTTTATACAGGCTTTTATGTTACAGGTAAGTATTTCTTTTTTCTTCTCTCCTTTAGGTTTTTTATACAGGTAAGTATTTTTCTGTCCTTTCTTCCTTTATACAGGCTTTTTGTTTTACAGGTAAGTATTTCTCCTTTCTTTAGGTTTTTCACTGGTAAGTATTTTCCCCTTTTATTCTTTTCCTTTATACAGGCTTATTTTTAAACAGGTAAGTTTTTTTCTTAGGGTTTTTCTGCTCTGTTTCTCTTTTTTTAAAAGGTTTTTTAATTTTTAATTAGCCCCCCTGGTTAGGGTTAGGGCTTAGGACCAGGCAGGGGCATCCCCCACCCCCACGAGGCACGGGCTGGTTAGGGATTATTGATAGCAGGTCCCCCTAAGGGGCCTGAGTGCACTGTCCATCAATGGGGGCCGAGTAGCCTCTGCCCGGCGGTTCCAAAAATTACCCATGTCTAGGGTGTAAGAGCAAGTGGGCTGTCGCGACGTTTCGGCAGCGTAGTGCCTTCCTCAGGCGAGCCCAGTCAAATGAGAGGTATCTTCCTTTATACAGGCTTTTATGTTACAGGTAAGTATTTCTTTTTTCTTCTCTCCTTTAGGTTTTTTATACAGGTAAGTATTTTTCTGTCCTTTCTTCCTTTATACAGGCTTTTTGTTTTACAGGTAAGTATTTCTCCTTTCTTTAGGTTTTTCACTGGTAAGTATTTTCCCCTTTTATTCTTTTCCTTTATACAGGCTTATTTTTAAACAGGTAAGTTTTTTTCTTAGGGTTTTTCTGCTCTGTTTCTCTTTTTTTAAAAGGTTTTTTAATTTTTAATTAGCCCCCCTGGTTAGGGTTAGGGCTTAGGACCAGGCAGGGGCATCCCCCACCCCCACGAGGCACGGGCTGGTTAGGGATTATTGATAGCAGGTCCCCCTAAGGGGCCTGAGTGCACTGTCCATCAATGGGGGCCGAGTAGCCTCTGCCCGGCGGTTCCAAAAATTACCCATGTCTAGGGTGTAAGAGCAAGTGGGCTGTCGCGACGTTTCGGCAGCGTAGTGCCTTCCTCAGGCGAGCCCAGTCAAATGAGAGGTATCTTCCTTTATACAGGCTTTTATGTTACAGGTAAGTATTTCTTTTTTCTTCTCTCCTTTAGGTTTTTTATACAGGTAAGTATTTTTCTGTCCTTTCTTCCTTTATACAGGCTTTTTGTTTTACAGGTAAGTATTTCTCCTTTCTTTAGGTTTTTCACTGGTAAGTATTTTCCCCTTTTATTCTTTTCCTTTATACAGGCTTATTTTTAAACAGGTAAGTTTTTTTCTTAGGGTTTTTCTGCTCTTTTTCTCTTTTTTTAAAAGGTTTTTTAATTTTTAATTAGCCCCCCTGGTTAGGGTTAGGGCTTAGGACCAGGCAGGGGCATCCCCCACCCCCACGAGGCACGGGCTGGTTAGGGATTATTGATAGCAGGTCCCCCTAAGGGGCCTGAGTGCACTGTCCATCAATGGGGGCCGAGTAGCCTCTGCCCGGCGGTTCCAAAAATTACCCATGTCTAGGGTGTAAGAGCAAGTGGGCTGTCGCGACGTTTCGGCAGCGTAGTGCCTTCCTCAGGCGAGCCCAGTCAAATGAGAGGTATCTTCCTTTATACAGGCTTTTATGTTACAGGTAAGTATTTCTTTTTTCTTCTCTCCTTTAGGTTTTTTATACAGGTAAGTATTTTTCTGTCCTTTCTTCCTTTATACAGGCTTTTTGTTTTACAGGTAAGTATTTCTCCTTTCTTTAGGTTTTTCACTGGTAAGTATTTTCCCCTTTTATTCTTTTCCTTTATACAGGCTTATTTTTAAACAGGTAAGTTTTTTTCTTAGGGTTTTTCTGCTCTTTTTCTCTTTTTTTAAAAGGTTTTTTAATTTTTAATTAGCCCCCCTGGTTAGGGTTAGGGCTTAGGACCAGGCAGGGGCATCCCCCACCCCCACGAGGCACGGGCTGGTTAGGGATTATTGATAGCAGGTCCCCCTAAGGGGCCTGAGTGCACTGTCCATCAATGGGGGCCGAGTAGCCTCTGCCCGGCGGTTCCAAAAATTACCCATGTCTAGGGTGTAAGAGCAAGTGGGCTGTCGCGACGTTTCGGCAGCGTAGTGCCTTCCTCAGGCGAGCCCAGTCAAATGAGAGGTATCTTCCTTTATACAGGCTTTTATGTTACAGGTAAGTATTTCTTTTTTCTTCTCTCCTTTAGGTTTTTTATACAGGTAAGTATTTTTCTGTCCTTTCTTCCTTTATACAGGCTTTTTGTTTTACAGGTAAGTATTTCTCCTTTCTTTAGGTTTTTCACTGGTAAGTATTTTCCCCTTTTATTCTTTTCCTTTATACAGGCTTATTTTTAAACAGGTAAGTTTTTTTCTTAGGGTTTTTCTGCTCTGTTTCTCTTTTTTTAAAAGGTTTTTTAATTTTTAATTAGCCCCCCTGGTTAGGGTTAGGGCTTAGGACCAGGCAGGGGCATCCCCCACCCCCACGAGGCACGGGCTGGTTAGGGATTATTGATAGCAGGTCCCCCTAAGGGGCCTGAGTGCACTGTCCATCAATGGGGGCCGAGTAGCCTCTGCCCGGCGGTTCCAAAAATTACCCATGTCTAGGGTGTAAGAGCAAGTGGGCTGTCGCGACGTTTCGGCAGCGTAGTGCCTTCCTCAGGCGAGCCCAGTCAAATGAGAGGTATCTTCCTTTATACAGGCTTTTATGTTACAGGTAAGTATTTCTTTTTTCTTCTCTCCTTTAGGTTTTTTATACAGGTAAGTATTTTTCTGTCCTTTCTTCCTTTATACAGGCTTTTTGTTTTACAGGTAAGTATTTCTCCTTTCTTTAGGTTTTTCACTGGTAAGTATTTTCCCCTTTTATTCTTTTCCTTTATACAGGCTTATTTTTAAACAGGTAAGTTTTTTTCTTAGGGTTTTTCTGCTCTTTTTCTCTTTTTTTAAAAGGTTTTTTAATTTTTAATTAGCCCCCCTGGTTAGGGTTAGGGCTTAGGACCAGGCAGGGGCATCCCCCACCCCCACGAGGCACGGGCTGGTTAGGGATTATTGATAGCAGGTCCCCCTAAGGGGCCTGAGTGCACTGTCCATCAATGGGGGCCGAGTAGCCTCTGCCCGGCGGTTCCAAAAATTACCCATGTCTAGGGTGTAAGAGCAAGTGGGCTGTCGCGACGTTTCGGCAGCGTAGTGCCTTCCTCAGGCGAGCCCAGTCAAATGAGAGGTATCTTCCTTTATACAGGCTTTTATGTTACAGGTAAGTATTTCTTTTTTCTTCTCTCCTTTAGGTTTTTTATACAGGTAAGTATTTTTCTGTCCTTTCTTCCTTTATACAGGCTTTTTGTTTTACAGGTAAGTATTTCTCCTTTCTTTAGGTTTTTCACTGGTAAGTATTTTCCCCTTTTATTCTTTTCCTTTATACAGGCTTATTTTTAAACAGGTAAGTTTTTTTCTTAGGGTTTTTCTGCTCTTTTTCTCTTTTTTTAAAAGGTTTTTTAATTTTTAATTAGCCCCCCTGGTTAGGGTTAGGGCTTAGGACCAGGCAGGGGCATCCCCCACCCCCACGAGGCACGGGCTGGTTAGGGATTATTGATAGCAGGTCCCCCTAAGGGGCCTGAGTGCACTGTCCATCAATGGGGGCCGAGTAGCCTCTGCCCGGCGGTTCCAAAAATTACCCATGTCTAGGGTGTAAGAGCAAGTGGGCTGTCGCGACGTTTCGGCAGCGTAGTGCCTTCCTCAGGCGAGCCCAGTCAAATGAGAGGTATCTTCCTTTATACAGGCTTTTATGTTACAGGTAAGTATTTCTTTTTTCTTCTCTCCTTTAGGTTTTTTATACAGGTAAGTATTTTTCTGTCCTTTCTTCCTTTATACAGGCTTTTTGTTTTACAGGTAAGTATTTCTCCTTTCTTTAGGTTTTTCACTGGTAAGTATTTTCCCCTTTTATTCTTTTCCTTTATACAGGCTTATTTTTAAACAGGTAAGTTTTTTTCTTAGGGTTTTTCTGCTCTTTTTCTCTTTTTTTAAAAGGTTTTTTAATTTTTAATTAGCCCCCCTGGTTAGGGTTAGGGCTTAGGACCAGGCAGGGGCATCCCCCACCCCCACGAGGCACGGGCTGGTTAGGGATTATTGATAGCAGGTCCCCCTAAGGGGCCTGAGTGCACTGTCCATCAATGGGGGCCGAGTAGCCTCTGCCCGGCGGTTCCAAAAATTACCCATGTCTAGGGTGTAAGAGCAAGTGGGCTGTCGCGACGTTTCGGCAGCGTAGTGCCTTCCTCAGGCGAGCCCAGTCAAATGAGAGGTATCTTCCTTTATACAGGCTTTTATGTTACAGGTAAGTATTTCTTTTTTCTTCTCTCCTTTAGGTTTTTTATACAGGTAAGTATTTTTCTGTCCTTTCTTCCTTTATACAGGCTTTTTGTTTTACAGGTAAGTATTTCTCCTTTCTTTAGGTTTTTCACTGGTAAGTATTTTCCCCTTTTATTCTTTTCCTTTATACAGGCTTATTTTTAAACAGGTAAGTTTTTTTCTTAGGGTTTTTCTGCTCTTTTTCTCTTTTTTTAAAAGGTTTTTTAATTTTTAATTAGCCCCCCTGGTTAGGGTTAGGGCTTAGGACCAGGCAGGGGCATCCCCCACCCCCACGAGGCACGGGCTGGTTAGGGATTATTGATAGCAGGTCCCCCTAAGGGGCCTGAGTGCACTGTCCATCAATGGGGGCCGAGTAGCCTCTGCCCGGCGGTTCCAAAAATTACCCATGTCTAGGGTGTAAGAGCAAGTGGGCTGTCGCGACGTTTCGGCAGCGTAGTGCCTTCCTCAGGCGAGCCCAGTCAAATGAGAGGTATCTTCCTTTATACAGGCTTTTATGTTACAGGTAAGTATTTCTTTTTTCTTCTCTCCTTTAGGTTTTTTATACAGGTAAGTATTTTTCTGTCCTTTCTTCCTTTATACAGGCTTTTTGTTTTACAGGTAAGTATTTCTCCTTTCTTTAGGTTTTTCACTGGTAAGTATTTTCCCCTTTTATTCTTTTCCTTTATACAGGCTTATTTTTAAACAGGTAAGTTTTTTTCTTAGGGTTTTTCTGCTCTTTTTCTCTTTTTTTAAAAGGTTTTTTAATTTTTAATTAGCCCCCCTGGTTAGGGTTAGGGCTTAGGACCAGGCAGGGGCATCCCCCACCCCCACGAGGCACGGGCTGGTTAGGGATTATTGATAGCAGGTCCCCCTAAGGGGCCTGAGTGCACTGTCCATCAATGGGGGCCGAGTAGCCTCTGCCCGGCGGTTCCAAAAATTACCCATGTCTAGGGTGTAAGAGCAAGTGGGCTGTCGCGACGTTTCGGCAGCGTAGTGCCTTCCTCAGGCGAGCCCAGTCAAATGAGAGGTATCTTCCTTTATACAGGCTTTTATGTTACAGGTAAGTATTTCTTTTTTCTTCTCTCCTTTAGGTTTTTTATACAGGTAAGTATTTTTCTGTCCTTTCTTCCTTTATACAGGCTTTTTGTTTTACAGGTAAGTATTTCTCCTTTCTTTAGGTTTTTCACTGGTAAGTATTTTCCCCTTTTATTCTTTTCCTTTATACAGGCTTATTTTTAAACAGGTAAGTTTTTTTCTTAGGGTTTTTCTGCTCTGTTTCTCTTTTTTTAAAAGGTTTTTTAATTTTTAATTAGCCCCCCTGGTTAGGGTTAGGGCTTAGGACCAGGCAGGGGCATCCCCCACCCCCACGAGGCACGGGCTGGTTAGGGATTATTGATAGCAGGTCCCCCTAAGGGGCCTGAGTGCACTGTCCATCAATGGGGGCCGAGTAGCCTCTGCCCGGCGGTTCCAAAAATTACCCATGTCTAGGGTGTAAGAGCAAGTGGGCTGTCGCGACGTTTCGGCAGCGTAGTGCCTTCCTCAGGCGAGCCCAGTCAAATGAGAGGTATCTTCCTTTATACAGGCTTTTATGTTACAGGTAAGTATTTCTTTTTTCTTCTCTCCTTTAGGTTTTTTATACAGGTAAGTATTTTTCTGTCCTTTCTTCCTTTATACAGGCTTTTTGTTTTACAGGTAAGTATTTCTCCTTTCTTTAGGTTTTTCACTGGTAAGTATTTTCCCCTTTTATTCTTTTCCTTTATACAGGCTTATTTTTAAACAGGTAAGTTTTTTTCTTAGGGTTTTTCTGCTCTGTTTCTCTTTTTTTAAAAGGTTTTTTAATTTTTAATTAGCCCCCCTGGTTAGGGTTAGGGCTTAGGACCAGGCAGGGGCATCCCCCACCCCCACGAGGCACGGGCTGGTTAGGGATTATTGATAGCAGGTCCCCCTAAGGGGCCTGAGTGCACTGTCCATCAATGGGGGCCGAGTAGCCTCTGCCCGGCGGTTCCAAAAATTACCCATGTCTAGGGTGTAAGAGCAAGTGGGCTGTCGCGACGTTTCGGCAGCGTAGTGCCTTCCTCAGGCGAGCCCAGTCAAATGAGAGGTATCTTCCTTTATACAGGCTTTTATGTTACAGGTAAGTATTTCTTTTTTCTTCTCTCCTTTAGGTTTTTTATACAGGTAAGTATTTTTCTGTCCTTTCTTCCTTTATACAGGCTTTTTGTTTTACAGGTAAGTATTTCTCCTTTCTTTAGGTTTTTCACTGGTAAGTATTTTCCCCTTTTATTCTTTTCCTTTATACAGGCTTATTTTTAAACAGGTAAGTTTTTTTCTTAGGGTTTTTCTGCTCTTTTTCTCTTTTTTTAAAAGGTTTTTTAATTTTTAATTAGCCCCCCTGGTTAGGGTTAGGGCTTAGGACCAGGCAGGGGCATCCCCCACCCCCACGAGGCACGGGCTGGTTAGGGATTATTGATAGCAGGTCCCCCTAAGGGGCCTGAGTGCACTGTCCATCAATGGGGGCCGAGTAGCCTCTGCCCGGCGGTTCCAAAAATTACCCATGTCTAGGGTGTAAGAGCAAGTGGGCTGTCGCGACGTTTCGGCAGCGTAGTGCCTTCCTCAGGCGAGCCCAGTCAAATGAGAGGTATCTTCCTTTATACAGGCTTTTATGTTACAGGTAAGTATTTCTTTTTTCTTCTCTCCTTTAGGTTTTTTATACAGGTAAGTATTTTTCTGTCCTTTCTTCCTTTATACAGGCTTTTTGTTTTACAGGTAAGTATTTCTCCTTTCTTTAGGTTTTTCACTGGTAAGTATTTTCCCCTTTTATTCTTTTCCTTTATACAGGCTTATTTTTAAACAGGTAAGTTTTTTTCTTAGGGTTTTTCTGCTCTGTTTCTCTTTTTTTAAAAGGTTTTTTAATTTTTAATTAGCCCCCCTGGTTAGGGTTAGGGCTTAGGACCAGGCAGGGGCATCCCCCACCCCCACGAGGCACGGGCTGGTTAGGGATTATTGATAGCAGGTCCCCCTAAGGGGCCTGAGTGCACTGTCCATCAATGGGGGCCGAGTAGCCTCTGCCCGGCGGTTCCAAAAATTACCCATGTCTAGGGTGTAAGAGCAAGTGGGCTGTCGCGACGTTTCGGCAGCGTAGTGCCTTCCTCAGGCGAGCCCAGTCAAATGAGAGGTATCTTCCTTTATACAGGCTTTTATGTTACAGGTAAGTATTTCTTTTTTCTTCTCTCCTTTAGGTTTTTTATACAGGTAAGTATTTTTCTGTCCTTTCTTCCTTTATACAGGCTTTTTGTTTTACAGGTAAGTATTTCTCCTTTCTTTAGGTTTTTCACTGGTAAGTATTTTCCCCTTTTATTCTTTTCCTTTATACAGGCTTATTTTTAAACAGGTAAGTTTTTTTCTTAGGGTTTTTCTGCTCTGTTTCTCTTTTTTTAAAAGGTTTTTTAATTTTTAATTAGCCCCCCTGGTTAGGGTTAGGGCTTAGGACCAGGCAGGGGCATCCCCCACCCCCACGAGGCACGGGCTGGTTAGGGATTATTGATAGCAGGTCCCCCTAAGGGGCCTGAGTGCACTGTCCATCAATGGGGGCCGAGTAGCCTCTGCCCGGCGGTTCCAAAAATTACCCATGTCTAGGGTGTAAGAGCAAGTGGGCTGTCGCGACGTTTCGGCAGCGTAGTGCCTTCCTCAGGCGAGCCCAGTCAAATGAGAGGTATCTTCCTTTATACAGGCTTTTATGTTACAGGTAAGTATTTCTTTTTTCTTCTCTCCTTTAGGTTTTTTATACAGGTAAGTATTTTTCTGTCCTTTCTTCCTTTATACAGGCTTTTTGTTTTACAGGTAAGTATTTCTCCTTTCTTTAGGTTTTTCACTGGTAAGTATTTTCCCCTTTTATTCTTTTCCTTTATACAGGCTTATTTTTAAACAGGTAAGTTTTTTTCTTAGGGTTTTTCTGCTCTGTTTCTCTTTTTTTAAAAGGTTTTTTAATTTTTAATTAGCCCCCCTGGTTAGGGTTAGGGCTTAGGACCAGGCAGGGGCATCCCCCACCCCCACGAGGCACGGGCTGGTTAGGGATTATTGATAGCAGGTCCCCCTAAGGGGCCTGAGTGCACTGTCCATCAATGGGGGCCGAGTAGCCTCTGCCCGGCGGTTCCAAAAATTACCCATGTCTAGGGTGTAAGAGCAAGTGGGCTGTCGCGACGTTTCGGCAGCGTAGTGCCTTCCTCAGGCGAGCCCAGTCAAATGAGAGGTATCTTCCTTTATACAGGCTTTTATGTTACAGGTAAGTATTTCTTTTTTCTTCTCTCCTTTAGGTTTTTTATACAGGTAAGTATTTTTCTGTCCTTTCTTCCTTTATACAGGCTTTTTGTTTTACAGGTAAGTATTTCTCCTTTCTTTAGGTTTTTCACTGGTAAGTATTTTCCCCTTTTATTCTTTTCCTTTATACAGGCTTATTTTTAAACAGGTAAGTTTTTTTCTTAGGGTTTTTCTGCTCTTTTTCTCTTTTTTTAAAAGGTTTTTTAATTTTTAATTAGCCCCCCTGGTTAGGGTTAGGGCTTAGGACCAGGCAGGGGCATCCCCCACCCCCACGAGGCACGGGCTGGTTAGGGATTATTGATAGCAGGTCCCCCTAAGGGGCCTGAGTGCACTGTCCATCAATGGGGGCCGAGTAGCCTCTGCCCGGCGGTTCCAAAAATTACCCATGTCTAGGGTGTAAGAGCAAGTGGGCTGTCGCGACGTTTCGGCAGCGTAGTGCCTTCCTCAGGCGAGCCCAGTCAAATGAGAGGTATCTTCCTTTATACAGGCTTTTATGTTACAGGTAAGTATTTCTTTTTTCTTCTCTCCTTTAGGTTTTTTATACAGGTAAGTATTTTTCTGTCCTTTCTTCCTTTATACAGGCTTTTTGTTTTACAGGTAAGTATTTCTCCTTTCTTTAGGTTTTTCACTGGTAAGTATTTTCCCCTTTTATTCTTTTCCTTTATACAGGCTTATTTTTAAACAGGTAAGTTTTTTTCTTAGGGTTTTTCTGCTCTTTTTCTCTTTTTTTAAAAGGTTTTTTAATTTTTAATTAGCCCCCCTGGTTAGGGTTAGGGCTTAGGACCAGGCAGGGGCATCCCCCACCCCCACGAGGCACGGGCTGGTTAGGGATTATTGATAGCAGGTCCCCCTAAGGGGCCTGAGTGCACTGTCCATCAATGGGGGCCGAGTAGCCTCTGCCCGGCGGTTCCAAAAATTACCCATGTCTAGGGTGTAAGAGCAAGTGGGCTGTCGCGACGTTTCGGCAGCGTAGTGCCTTCCTCAGGCGAGCCCAGTCAAATGAGAGGTATCTTCCTTTATACAGGCTTTTATGTTACAGGTAAGTATTTCTTTTTTCTTCTCTCCTTTAGGTTTTTTATACAGGTAAGTATTTTTCTGTCCTTTCTTCCTTTATACAGGCTTTTTGTTTTACAGGTAAGTATTTCTCCTTTCTTTAGGTTTTTCACTGGTAAGTATTTTCCCCTTTTATTCTTTTCCTTTATACAGGCTTATTTTTAAACAGGTAAGTTTTTTTCTTAGGGTTTTTCTGCTCTTTTTCTCTTTTTTTAAAAGGTTTAGGGTTAGGGTTAGGGTTAGGGTTAGGGTTGAAGAAAAAGAACCTGTCCCTCCCGAAGGAGGAACAGGGCGTGCACGGGCCATCAACCCCGATGGTCCACAGCCTCACATCCCTCTACCTCCATAAGTATTTTTGATTTTCAAGGTAAGTATTTCTTTTACAGGTTTTTTCTTTTCAGGTAAGTACGGTTTTTGTTTTAAATTTCAAAAGGTAAGTATTTGTTTTTTACAGGTTCTCATTGTCCGTGTCCGTTACTTTGGCTCGTTTCCAATAAAATTTTCCATCCCAATTTGTTTTCTGTGTGGTTTTTTCATTTAGTTTTGATGTATCTCTGATTTGAGCTTGTAAGGAAAATCAATAAAACATGAATCAAAACATGAAATAAAATCCCCCAAAATAACAAACTAAAACAACAAACTAACGTAAAATTGAAAAAATTAAATGAGTATGCCCTTGTCGCGACGTTTCGAAGGTGTTGCTTCTTCCTCAGGCGAGGGCATACTGAAGAGCTCTGTGTTTGAGGCTCCTATTTATACTCTCCCTCTGATCCCGCCTCCTTGGCTTTCTGTGGCTTTCTCATAATATCTTTTGTAGCTTACTGCTTTTTTCCAATTCTGCCAGACTTTTTGGCTCTCATTTTTCCCTTTTTCTTCCTTTCTTCTTTTCCAGTCTTTTCCTCTTTCCCCTTTGACTTTTCCCTTTTCATCATCCTTTTCTTTCCCTCTCCTGTCCTCTGCCCATTACCCTTCCTTTTGGTCTACATCTGTCCTCTTTCTCTTCCGAATTTTTTGGGCTACTACAATGCCGACTTGGCTTCAATACTACTCTCTCAACCCTACTTGGGGAGGACTCAACCCGACTTGGGGAGTAAATTTAGAAAGGAGATGTGACGTTGGGTTAGGCTTTAGGTTTCAGCTGGGGTTAGGATTACTCGGGCTTCAGATCCAGTACTGGGGTAAGGTTTAAGATTTAATTTCCAGGAAAGAAGTAGAATTAAAGTATCCAAATTTCAGGTTGTTTAGGGCCAGATTAGATCAGGGGGTATATACAATAGGGCCAAAATCCAAATTTAGGTTGGGTAATTTGAGATAAACAAATTGGTTAGGGTTAGGTTAAATAACTGGGGTAGGGCATAGATGCTAGATTGAGCTTTAACTAGGAGTGAGACCCAAAGACCAACCGGAGCGAGGCACTGGCTGGTTAGGGTTGAAGAAAAAGAACCTGTCCCTCCCGAAGGAGGAACAGGGCGTGCACGGGCCATCAACCCCGATGGTCCACAGCCTCACATCCCTCTACCTCCATAAGTATTTTTGATTTTCAAGGTAAGTATTTCTTTTACAGGTTTTTTCTTTTCAGGTAAGTACGGTTTTTGTTTTAAATTTCAAAAGGTAAGTATTTGTTTTTTACAGGTTCTCATTGTCCGTGTCCGTTACTTTGGCTCGTTTCCAATAAAATTTTCCATCCCAATTTGTTTTCTGTGTGGTTTTTTCATTTAGTTTTGATGTATCTCTGATTTGAGCTTGTAAGGAAAATCAATAAAACATGAATCAAAACATGAAATAAAATCCCCCAAAATAACAAACTAAAACAACAAACTAACGTAAAATTGAAAAAATTAAATGAGTATGCCCTTGTCGCGACGTTTCGAAGGTGTTGCTTCTTCCTCAGGCGAGGGCATACTGAAGAGCTCTGTGTTTGAGGCTCCTATTTATACTCTCCCTCTGATCCCGCCTCCTTGGCTTTCTGTGGCTTTCTCATAATATCTTTTGTAGCTTACTGCTTTTTTCCAATTCTGCCAGACTTTTTGGCTCTCATTTTTCCCTTTTTCTTCCTTTCTTCTTTTCCAGTCTTTTCCTCTTTCCCCTTTGACTTTTCCCTTTTCATCATCCTTTTCTTTCCCTCTCCTGTCCTCTGCCCATTACCCTTCCTTTTGGTCTACATCTGTCCTCTTTCTCTTCCGAATTTTTTGGGCTACTACAATGCCGACTTGGCTTCAATACTACTCTCTCAACCCTACTTGGGGAGGACTCAACCCGACTTGGGGAGTAAATTTAGAAAGGAGATGTGACGTTGGGTTAGGCTTTAGGTTTCAGCTGGGGTTAGGATTACTCGGGCTTCAGATCCAGTACTGGGGTAAGGTTTAAGATTTAATTTCCAGGAAAGAAGTAGAATTAAAGTATCCAAATTTCAGGTTGTTTAGGGCCAGATTAGATCAGGGGGTATATACAATAGGGCCAAAATCCAAATTTAGGTTGGGTAATTTGAGATAAACAAATTGGTTAGGGTTAGGTTAAATAACTGGGGTAGGGCATAGATGCTAGATTGAGCTTTAACTAGGAGTGAGACCCAAAGACCAACCGGAGCGAGGCACTGGCTGGTTAGGGTTGAAGAAAAAGAACCTGTCCCTCCCGAAGGAGGAACAGGGCGTGCACGGGCCATCAACCCCGATGGTCCACAGCCTCACATCCCTCTACCTCCATAAGTATTTTTGATTTTCAAGGTAAGTATTTCTTTTACAGGTTTTTTCTTTTCAGGTAAGTACGGTTTTTGTTTTAAATTTCAAAAGGTAAGTATTTGTTTTTTACAGGTTCTCATTGTCCGTGTCCGTTACTTTGGCTCGTTTCCAATAAAATTTTCCATCCCAATTTGTTTTCTGTGTGGTTTTTTCATTTAGTTTTGATGTATCTCTGATTTGAGCTTGTAAGGAAAATCAATAAAACATGAATCAAAACATGAAATAAAATCCCCCAAAATAACAAACTAAAACAACAAACTAACGTAAAATTGAAAAAATTAAATGAGTATGCCCTTGTCGCGACGTTTCGAAGGTGTTGCTTCTTCCTCAGGCGAGGGCATACTGAAGAGCTCTGTGTTTGAGGCTCCTATTTATACTCTCCCTCTGATCCCGCCTCCTTGGCTTTCTGTGGCTTTCTCATAATATCTTTTGTAGCTTACTGCTTTTTTCCAATTCTGCCAGACTTTTTGGCTCTCATTTTTCCCTTTTTCTTCCTTTCTTCTTTTCCAGTCTTTTCCTCTTTCCCCTTTGACTTTTCCCTTTTCATCATCCTTTTCTTTCCCTCTCCTGTCCTCTGCCCATTACCCTTCCTTTTGGTCTACATCTGTCCTCTTTCTCTTCCGAATTTTTTGGGCTACTACAATGCCGACTTGGCTTCAATACTACTCTCTCAACCCTACTTGGGGAGGACTCAACCCGACTTGGGGAGTAAATTTAGAAAGGAGATGTGACGTTGGGTTAGGCTTTAGGTTTCAGCTGGGGTTAGGATTACTCGGGCTTCAGATCCAGTACTGGGGTAAGGTTTAAGATTTAATTTCCAGGAAAGAAGTAGAATTAAAGTATCCAAATTTCAGGTTGTTTAGGGCCAGATTAGATCAGGGGGTATATACAATAGGGCCAAAATCCAAATTTAGGTTGGGTAATTTGAGATAAACAAATTGGTTAGGGTTAGGTTAAATAACTGGGGTAGGGCATAGATGCTAGATTGAGCTTTAACTAGGAGTGAGACCCAAAGACCAACCGGAGCGAGGCACTGGCTGGTTAGGGTTGAAGAAAAAGAACCTGTCCCTCCCGAAGGAGGAACAGGGCGTGCACGGGCCATCAACCCCGATGGTCCACAGCCTCACATCCCTCTACCTCCATAAGTATTTTTGATTTTCAAGGTAAGTATTTCTTTTACAGGTTTTTTCTTTTCAGGTAAGTACGGTTTTTGTTTTAAATTTCAAAAGGTAAGTATTTGTTTTTTACAGGTTCTCATTGTCCGTGTCCGTTACTTTGGCTCGTTTCCAATAAAATTTTCCATCCCAATTTGTTTTCTGTGTGGTTTTTTCATTTAGTTTTGATGTATCTCTGATTTGAGCTTGTAAGGAAAATCAATAAAACATGAATCAAAACATGAAATAAAATCCCCCAAAATAACAAACTAAAACAACAAACTAACGTAAAATTGAAAAAATTAAATGAGTATGCCCTTGTCGCGACGTTTCGAAGGTGTTGCTTCTTCCTCAGGCGAGGGCATACTGAAGAGCTCTGTGTTTGAGGCTCCTATTTATACTCTCCCTCTGATCCCGCCTCCTTGGCTTTCTGTGGCTTTCTCATAATATCTTTTGTAGCTTACTGCTTTTTTCCAATTCTGCCAGACTTTTTGGCTCTCATTTTTCCCTTTTTCTTCCTTTCTTCTTTTCCAGTCTTTTCCTCTTTCCCCTTTGACTTTTCCCTTTTCATCATCCTTTTCTTTCCCTCTCCTGTCCTCTGCCCATTACCCTTCCTTTTGGTCTACATCTGTCCTCTTTCTCTTCCGAATTTTTTGGGCTACTACAATGCCGACTTGGCTTCAATACTACTCTCTCAACCCTACTTGGGGAGGACTCAACCCGACTTGGGGAGTAAATTTAGAAAGGAGATGTGACGTTGGGTTAGGCTTTAGGTTTCAGCTGGGGTTAGGATTACTCGGGCTTCAGATCCAGTACTGGGGTAAGGTTTAAGATTTAATTTCCAGGAAAGAAGTAGAATTAAAGTATCCAAATTTCAGGTTGTTTAGGGCCAGATTAGATCAGGGGGTATATACAATAGGGCCAAAATCCAAATTTAGGTTGGGTAATTTGAGATAAACAAATTGGTTAGGGTTAGGTTAAATAACTGGGGTAGGGCATAGATGCTAGATTGAGCTTTAACTAGGAGTGAGACCCAAAGACCAACCGGAGCGAGGCACTGGCTGGTTAGGGTTGAAGAAAAAGAACCTGTCCCTCCCGAAGGAGGAACAGGGCGTGCACGGGCCATCAACCCCGATGGTCCACAGCCTCACATCCCTCTACCTCCATAAGTATTTTTGATTTTCAAGGTAAGTATTTCTTTTACAGGTTTTTTCTTTTCAGGTAAGTACGGTTTTTGTTTTAAATTTCAAAAGGTAAGTATTTGTTTTTTACAGGTTCTCATTGTCCGTGTCCGTTACTTTGGCTCGTTTCCAATAAAATTTTCCATCCCAATTTGTTTTCTGTGTGGTTTTTTCATTTAGTTTTGATGTATCTCTGATTTGAGCTTGTAAGGAAAATCAATAAAACATGAATCAAAACATGAAATAAAATCCCCCAAAATAACAAACTAAAACAACAAACTAACGTAAAATTGAAAAAATTAAATGAGTATGCCCTTGTCGCGACGTTTCGAAGGTGTTGCTTCTTCCTCAGGCGAGGGCATACTGAAGAGCTCTGTGTTTGAGGCTCCTATTTATACTCTCCCTCTGATCCCGCCTCCTTGGCTTTCTGTGGCTTTCTCATAATATCTTTTGTAGCTTACTGCTTTTTTCCAATTCTGCCAGACTTTTTGGCTCTCATTTTTCCCTTTTTCTTCCTTTCTTCTTTTCCAGTCTTTTCCTCTTTCCCCTTTGACTTTTCCCTTTTCATCATCCTTTTCTTTCCCTCTCCTGTCCTCTGCCCATTACCCTTCCTTTTGGTCTACATCTGTCCTCTTTCTCTTCCGAATTTTTTGGGCTACTACAATGCCGACTTGGCTTCAATACTACTCTCTCAACCCTACTTGGGGAGGACTCAACCCGACTTGGGGAGTAAATTTAGAAAGGAGATGTGACGTTGGGTTAGGCTTTAGGTTTCAGCTGGGGTTAGGATTACTCGGGCTTCAGATCCAGTACTGGGGTAAGGTTTAAGATTTAATTTCCAGGAAAGAAGTAGAATTAAAGTATCCAAATTTCAGGTTGTTTAGGGCCAGATTAGATCAGGGGGTATATACAATAGGGCCAAAATCCAAATTTAGGTTGGGTAATTTGAGATAAACAAATTGGTTAGGGTTAGGTTAAATAACTGGGGTAGGGCATAGATGCTAGATTGAGCTTTAACTAGGAGTGAGACCCAAAGACCAACCGGAGCGAGGCACTGGCTGGTTAGGGTTGAAGAAAAAGAACCTGTCCCTCCCGAAGGAGGAACAGGGCGTGCACGGGCCATCAACCCCGATGGTCCACAGCCTCACATCCCTCTACCTCCATAAGTATTTTTGATTTTCAAGGTAAGTATTTCTTTTACAGGTTTTTTCTTTTCAGGTAAGTACGGTTTTTGTTTTAAATTTCAAAAGGTAAGTATTTGTTTTTTACAGGTTCTCATTGTCCGTGTCCGTTACTTTGGCTCGTTTCCAATAAAATTTTCCATCCCAATTTGTTTTCTGTGTGGTTTTTTCATTTAGTTTTGATGTATCTCTGATTTGAGCTTGTAAGGAAAATCAATAAAACATGAATCAAAACATGAAATAAAATCCCCCAAAATAACAAACTAAAACAACAAACTAACGTAAAATTGAAAAAATTAAATGAGTATGCCCTTGTCGCGACGTTTCGAAGGTGTTGCTTCTTCCTCAGGCGAGGGCATACTGAAGAGCTCTGTGTTTGAGGCTCCTATTTATACTCTCCCTCTGATCCCGCCTCCTTGGCTTTCTGTGGCTTTCTCATAATATCTTTTGTAGCTTACTGCTTTTTTCCAATTCTGCCAGACTTTTTGGCTCTCATTTTTCCCTTTTTCTTCCTTTCTTCTTTTCCAGTCTTTTCCTCTTTCCCCTTTGACTTTTCCCTTTTCATCATCCTTTTCTTTCCCTCTCCTGTCCTCTGCCCATTACCCTTCCTTTTGGTCTACATCTGTCCTCTTTCTCTTCCGAATTTTTTGGGCTACTACAATGCCGACTTGGCTTCAATACTACTCTCTCAACCCTACTTGGGGAGGACTCAACCCGACTTGGGGAGTAAATTTAGAAAGGAGATGTGACGTTGGGTTAGGCTTTAGGTTTCAGCTGGGGTTAGGATTACTCGGGCTTCAGATCCAGTACTGGGGTAAGGTTTAAGATTTAATTTCCAGGAAAGAAGTAGAATTAAAGTATCCAAATTTCAGGTTGTTTAGGGCCAGATTAGATCAGGGGGTATATACAATAGGGCCAAAATCCAAATTTAGGTTGGGTAATTTGAGATAAACAAATTGGTTAGGGTTAGGTTAAATAACTGGGGTAGGGCATAGATGCTAGATTGAGCTTTAACTAGGAGTGAGACCCAAAGACCAACCGGAGCGAGGCACTGGCTGGTTAGGGTTGAAGAAAAAGAACCTGTCCCTCCCGAAGGAGGAACAGGGCGTGCACGGGCCATCAACCCCGATGGTCCACAGCCTCACATCCCTCTACCTCCATAAGTATTTTTGATTTTCAAGGTAAGTATTTCTTTTACAGGTTTTTTCTTTTCAGGTAAGTACGGTTTTTGTTTTAAATTTCAAAAGGTAAGTATTTGTTTTTTACAGGTTCTCATTGTCCGTGTCCGTTACTTTGGCTCGTTTCCAATAAAATTTTCCATCCCAATTTGTTTTCTGTGTGGTTTTTTCATTTAGTTTTGATGTATCTCTGATTTGAGCTTGTAAGGAAAATCAATAAAACATGAATCAAAACATGAAATAAAATCCCCCAAAATAACAAACTAAAACAACAAACTAACGTAAAATTGAAAAAATTAAATGAGTATGCCCTTGTCGCGACGTTTCGAAGGTGTTGCTTCTTCCTCAGGCGAGGGCATACTGAAGAGCTCTGTGTTTGAGGCTCCTATTTATACTCTCCCTCTGATCCCGCCTCCTTGGCTTTCTGTGGCTTTCTCATAATATCTTTTGTAGCTTACTGCTTTTTTCCAATTCTGCCAGACTTTTTGGCTCTCATTTTTCCCTTTTTCTTCCTTTCTTCTTTTCCAGTCTTTTCCTCTTTCCCCTTTGACTTTTCCCTTTTCATCATCCTTTTCTTTCCCTCTCCTGTCCTCTGCCCATTACCCTTCCTTTTGGTCTACATCTGTCCTCTTTCTCTTCCGAATTTTTTGGGCTACTACAATGCC